>NW_022196906.1:60335912-60367463 GCF_008632895.1 Mastomys coucha | reverse complement strand
GGCGTGCGCCACCACCGCTCGGCTATTTCTTTGTTTTTAACTAGGTCTCTCATAGCATAAGCTGGCCTCACACTCCATCCCTAGCTCTAGATGATCTGATCCTCCTGCCTCAGCCTCCCAGGTGCAGTTACTAAATCCATTCTGCCAACACCCAGCACTGTCAGCAGTTTTCTCAGTGTTGCCTCCTCAGTCTCCTGTGGTTCCTCATCTGTCTGGTGCATGCGTTCAAGTGGGATGGCTGGCTTCCACTCTGTTCTGTGCTTACCATCTAGTCTATCCCTAGGAATAGGACAAAGCCCTGGAAACATGGGTGCTTTCATCTCCGTGCTCTGGGCCTGTCCTCTGTCTTCCTACCCATAGTTTGTTTCCTGTCATGCTTCTCCTTTCTGCATGAAAATAAAGACATTAGTTCCTTTTCTCTTTGCTATGCTACAATACCTGACAGAAGCTACCTTAAGGGACAGAAGATTAATTTGGGATCATGGTTTCAGAGGACACTGTGGGAAAGGCATGGCAGGCATGGCAGGCATGTCCAGTTCTCCATGGCAGATACTTGAACCTGCTGCTTCCTACAGCAGATTGTGAGGCAGAGAAGAACTACAGTTAGAACCAAGAACTTTGGAGGCCCACCTTCAGTGATCCCTATTTACCACCTATCCCCCCACAACCTCCCAGCAGTAGCTGGGGACCACATGACCAAGCACATGAGCCTATAAGGGACATTTTTAAAATTTAAACCATAACATTGAAAACTATATTCTTTGTTTGTTTGTTTGTTTTGTTTTGTTTTTTTCGAGACAGGGTTTCTCTGTGTAGTCCTGGCTGTCCTGGAACTCACTCTGTAGACCAGGCTGGCCTGGAACTCAGAAATCCACCTGCCTCTGCCTCCCAAGTGCTGGGATTAAAGGCATGCAACACCACAGCCCGGCGAAAACTATATTCTTAGTATAGTACTAAGGGGTATGAGGAGAGATCTACTTAACAACTCTTGGTTTCCCAAGCATTGTCTTCCTCGATGCCTTGGCTTGAGCTCGGATTTACTCTACTGAGGTTGCTGAGGACAGAATGTAGAAATGCGAGAATCCTCCCATTATGGAGGTCTTGGCAACTCTCCTTATGGATTGCTCTTAAGTATGCCATGAACTTAAACCAAAATGCTAGGAGTTAGTTGCTTTCATGGAACATTGAAATCTCATACCCTTTTCTCATGGCCATCAGCTTTTCTGTGACTTTCTTTATTACTATTTATTTGAGAGTATTACATAACTATGTTCAGAGTAGATATTCGACTAACTTGCTACTAAAAGATGAGGGCCTGAGTTTGAAGCCCTAAAATTTATGTAAAGCCAAACACATAAGAACCTGTAATCTCAGATCTTCGGGTGGTGAGGGTAGGGAGCTGGAGAGGGGAGGGGGGGGGTTGGCAGTGGATGGAACAAAAGACAGGTAAAAGTAGATATTATCTTACTTGTTTTTGTTTGAGACAGGGCTTCACTATGTATCTCTGGCTAGTCTGGAACTCTCTGTAGCTTTGAACTGACAGGTATCTAATTGTCTCTATTTGCCTGCTCCCTAGGGCTCGGATTCAAAGCATGCACCACCAATCCCTAGCTTAATCTTTTTGTAATTGTGTGTGTGTACATAACAGTATATACCCATGAGTTATGAAGCCAGAAGGGTCAGAGTTTCCAGGAGTTGAAGTTATAGGCAGTTGTGAGCCACCTAAATCTTCTGGAAGAGCAGGAAGCTCTTTAACCACTGAGCCATCTCTCCATTCCAATGGATCTTGTTACTTTTCTTTTTTTAAAGATTTATTTATTTATTATGTGCAGTGTTCTGTCTGCATATATACCTGCACACCAGAAGAGGGTGCCAGATATCACTTTACATGTTGGTGAGCCATCATGTAGTTGCTGGAAATTGAACTCAGGAACTCTGGAAGAGCAGTCAGTCCTCCCAACCTAGAAGCCATATTACCAGCTCAGATCTTGTCACTTTTAAAAATGGTACCTGTCTTTTGTTCCATCCACTGCCAAACACCTGCCTCTTCCCCCACCCCATACCCCCACTCCTCCCCCCCAAGATCTGAGGTTACAGGTGCTTCTGTGTTTGGCTTTACATGAATTTTAGGGCTTCAAACTCAGGCCCTCACCTTTTAGCAGCAATCACTTTACCATTGAGACAGCTCAGTGTTTGGTACTGTAGCCACTCTAATTGCTACTTTGTGGGTTCTTCTTTCTTCTCCTCTCCTCCACCCCTTTTCTTCCATCCTTTCAACCACCTAACACTAGATAAGGGAGAAAAAAGAATAGAGAGGAAAGGAAAGAGATCCTGAATAAAGTCAAGGGTTGACAAGATCATTAAACTACTTCCTGCTGATTAGAGACATTTAGTTCCTTGGGGCAAGTTTGATCTTTGCTGTCAGGATATCTAATTTCTTCTTCTTGTTTCTTCTTTGCACATGAGTACTTAATAAAGGATGACCAACCAACAACTCACCATGCCTCTTGGAGCCCTAGCAGTTATATACTCTGAAAAGTCCCCAGAATTGTCACACAATTGCAGAAACTATCTGTAGCTGGTGAAATCACACTCCTGCCAGAGCATGAGGCAAAACATAGTCAGCTGCTGTGGACAAACTGAAGCAGATCCATATCCTGCACCTGAAATTAAAATGAAGACATATTCTTTTTTTAAAGAAATCAAAATTTTCACTATATGGTACTGTGGACTAAACCTGGGGCCTTGCTCATTCTAGGCAAATGCTCTACCACTCCTAGCCTAATTCTTGGTATTTTGGGGATTTCATAAAGTACTTCATGTAGGTGTTCCCTAAAATTAGTGCACATCTGGGAAACATCTTTGAGTAAAACAGATTTGTTTACCATAGAGTTTCTCAGAGCCTTTAATATACAAGTATCAATTAAGGCTCTCCAAGAAATAGATAATAGGGTACAGTGTTCCTAAACATTTTTCTCCCTGAAGCAGTGTTAGCAGTCAGACCCAGGACCTTGTACATTTTAGGCCAGTATTCTTTCTATCACTGAGTTACTCTCCTCTCCCCTTCCACACACATCCGTTGTCTATTTACATACTTCAGAGCTGTAGTCCTGGCATGCACAATTTAGAATGTCCATGCCAGGCTTTCCTTTATCCTCTCTAAGTTGAGTTTATTGAGAAAGAACCATCCAGAAAACAGTTTCTGCCCCATATCTTCAGCATCTCAGCATCTATTCTTATCAACCAGCTGAAGTCCACTTTCCTTGAAAACCGTGGAGCTACCAACCCTTTCTTTCAGCTGACACTAACTTCCTATGTGACTTGGACCACATTCTTCTTCAGCATTCTGTTGCTAACATTTTCCTTCCCCAAAAAAACTGGGTAATTTATTTCTGACCTCACATTCTTGCCCTGTCTTTAATAAATTAAAATATACTAGATTGATCATTTAGTTCTCTTAAAATAAGAGTAAGAACAGAGGGCTGGAGAGATGGCTCAGCAGTTAAGAGCACTTGCTGCTCTTCCAGAGGTCCTGAGTTCAATTCCCTGCAACCACATGGTGGCTCACAACTATCTCTAATGGGATCTGATGCCGCCTTCTGGCATGCAGGCATACAATGCAGAGCATGCACAACACATACAATACCTGAATAAATATTTAAAAGAAGAACAGAAAGATTTAATCCATAGTTATAATAACCACCATGCAGTGGTGGTACGCACTTTTAATCCCAGTACTTGGGAAGCCAAGGAAGGTGGATCTGTAAGTTTGAGGCCAGCCTGTTCTACAGATAGAGTTCCAGGACAGCTAGGAGTACACAGAGAAACCCTGTCTTGTAACCCCCATGCACTCCCCTCCCCCAAGAGTAAAATCAAGTGCATTATATTGTAAGTGTCCTTTAAAAAGTATGTGCTGAACAGGCTTAAGAACTTGCCGTCCTTTTATCTTTTAAAGCCAGTTTAGCCAGCATGTCTAATTTGTGCCAGAAAAAAAAAAAAATCCCACTAGACCCTCAACCCTCCTCTGCCTAATGTCAGGGGATGAACCTAGGCAGGGGAAAAATGCAGAGAAAGGGCTGCTTGCTGAGGGACATAGGTAGATGAGAGCCATCTTTTCCAAGCTTCTTCTGTATCCCCTGAAGGAGCCCCTGCTGTTTGCCAGCATTTTATCTGCCAGCAGCAGATGTAAGTTCTCAAGAGCAGCAGGGAGGATGTTGACTGCAACAATGCATCAAGGCTGTGGTTTGTAACCTCAATAGCAAGGCAGTTAAAACTTTTTTTAACAAAGACATTTTGATTGCCAAATCCATAACCATTAGCAGCTGTGGTTGTGAGCAGTTCTCCAGACCTAACACGTTTTCAGCCTTGGAGTTGAGTTGGTGGCCTTTGTTTTTACAGGTCTGTGTTGTTTGTGCTATTTATATCCTGCCTTCAAAAGAAATTCAGATTTGTCTGAAATCTCCAAGATCATTGATTATCCTATTTCTTCCCAACAGAATCCATTCCTCTTGTGCCAGGTTTCTTACCATTCATCTATTAGATGCTAGGGCTTTTGTAACAGACCAGATTCTATCTTCAAGGAATTAGGATGAGAAAGGTTCTGCTGGGCCCACCTATCTAGTAATTGACACCAAGAGTAGAATTGCAGTCCTCTTAGCAAGAAGAATATGACTTCTTCCATCTTCATTAAGAGCATCAAAGCACTTGGCTGTTATACTTTTAATCCCAGCACTCAGAATGGAGGGAGAAGCAAGTGGTTGGAGACCAACCTGGTGCACAGAGCTAGTTCTTTCTAGGACAGCCAGAGCTATACAGAGAAACCTTGTTCTGAAACAAACAAAACAAAAACCAAACAAATAAAAAACCCCTACAACTATCTAAGCAGTACAGATGCCAGGAGGACTGCAGAAGACACTCTGTCACTGGTGGGTCTTCTGAGTCTGAGAAGGAAAGAATTAGAACATGAACAAAGTAATGTTCAACCTTCAAACCAGGCCTCAGCCTTGAAAATGCCAAGTTTCTACATTCTGTTTTTAAATCTGTGAGGGAAGCAGGGAGTGGTGGATCTTTCTAGTACTCAGGAGTCTGAGGCAGAAAGAGCACTGCATTCCATACTTGCCTGAGCTTCATAATGAGTTCAGGGGGACATGGGCTACATAGTCTTATACTAACGTGTGTGTGTGTGTGTGTGTGTGTGTGTGTGTGTGTGTGTGTGTGTGTGTGGTGTGTATGTATGTATGTATGTATGTATGTGTGTATATAACTCATATATAATATATGGATAAATATATATAAATAAAAAAGTCTGTGAAGGAATAAGGTTATATCTCAGTGACAGAGCACTAATGTAGTTTATATGATTTGACTTCTAACCTTGAAAAACAAGTCGAACTGTCCTATCAGTTTGTAACTTGTAATGCAAAATTTGCCTGTTCATATACCTGAGAATATTTTTAAGAGATCTTGAGGACTATTATCTAAGACCCAACAAAGAAGGAAATTGTCATTAACAACCTCCAAGCACAGTTCACTTCAATGAGAGAGAGAATTTATATCAGAATGTTTAGGAAGGCTAGAACATTCATTAGAGTTTGTAGTAGTCAGAACATACTGTTGTTATTGTTGCTTGCAGTTTGAGTATCAAACATCCACTTGAAAATGGTCTAAGGAATAACTCTGTGTGTGTGTGTGTTTGTGTGTGTGTGTGTGTGTTTATGCTTTAAAGTGAGGCAACATTCCACTTAATATTTTGAAGAGAAATAAGGAATAGTACCACTTTTGAGGGGAGGTTGTTTCTGTTTTTTGAGAATGGGTCTTGGGCTGGAGAGATGGCTCAGCAGTTAAGAGCACTGATTGTGGGGCTGGCGAGATGGCTCAGTGGGTAAGAACACTGACTGCTCTTCCACAGGTCCTGAGTTCAAATCCCAGCAACCACATGGTGGCTCACAACTACCCGTAATGAGATCTGACGCCCTCTTCTGGCGCATCTGAAGATAGCTACAGTGTACTTAGGTACAATAATGAATAAATCTTTGGGCTGGAGTGAGCTGGATTGACTGGAGCCAACCGGAGCGTGCAGAGTTCCTATAATTCAATTCCTAGCAACCACATGAAGGCTCACAACCATTTGTACAGTTACAATCAGTGTACTCATATACATAAAATAAATAAATAAATCTTAAAAAAAGAAAGAAAGAAAACGGAGAATGGGTCTCTTTGTCTATCTGGCCTAGAACTCACTATGTAAACCAAGTTGGTCTTGCACTCTCAGAGATCCTCCTGCCTCTGCCTACCAAGTGCTGAGATTAAAGATATGTCCCTCTTGTCTAGCAGTGCTACTCTTTAAAACATTTATTTTTATTTTATGTACACTGGTATTTTATGTACATGCATGTCTGTTTGAGGGAGTCATATCCCCTGGAACTGTGGAGTTACAGACAGTTGTGAACTGCCATGTGGTTGCTGGGAATTGAACCAGGGATCTTTGCAGCCAGTGCTCTGAACCACTAAGCCATCAGTGCTACTTTTTTTAATGCTCTGTGTGATAAATTCTGTATGTGTAGACACTGCTTGGTACCTGTGGAATCCTGAAGAGGCCATCAATCTTCCTGGAACTGGAGTTACAGATGGTTGTGAGCCACCATGTGGGTGCTAAAATGGAGCCTGGTTCCATCTCCAGCTCCAGGAATCTTTTTTTTTTTTTTTTTCCTTAAGACAAGGTTTCTTTGTGTAGCCTTGACTGTCCTGGAACTAGCTCTGAAGACCAGACTGGCCTCGAACTCACAGAGATTCACCTACCTCTGCTACCCGAGCTATGGAATTAAAGGAATGTGCCCCCACAGCCCAGCTTTTTTTTTTTTTTTTCTTTTTCTTTTTTGATATAGGGTTTCTTTGTGTAACCCTGGCCCTCCTGGTACTTCCTCTGTAGGCCAGGTCTGCCTGCCTGAGTGCTGGGATTAAAGGTGTGCACCACCATGCCCATTTTCTTGTAATAAACTTTTAGTAGTAATCTTTTTACAATGTTTTTTATATTTATTTCTTGTTTTTTGTTTTGTTTTGTTTGTTTTTTGTTTTGTTTTATATTTACTAATTTTACTTCATAGTTACAAGCGTTTTTGTCTGTATTGTATGTATGTATGTGTATATGTATGTATATCATACTTGTGCCTGGTGCTGGTATAGATAAGAAAATGGAAATGGAGGGCTCAGAACAAACTTTCATAAGAGCAGTAAGTGCTCTTAAGTGTTGAGCCATTTTCCCAGATTGATTGATCTTTCTTTCTTTCTCTGTTTCTTCCTTTCTCTCTCTCTCTCTTTCTTTCTTTCTCTTTCTTATTTATTTATTTATTTATTTATTTATTTATTTATTTTATGGGATCAGTTTGATGACTCAGCAGTTAAGGACACTTGCTGCTTTTCTAGGAGACCCAAGTTTGGTTCCCAGCACCCACATCAGATTGTTTACAGCTGCCTATAACTCCAGTTTTAGGGGTTAGAACACCTATTTCTGGTCTCTGTGGGAACTTATGCTCATAGGAGCCCATACCCATACACAGGCACACATACATACACATATATATTAAATAATGTATTTTGGGGAGAGGTACATTAATGCAAATGTGTGTAAATTAGAGGACAATTTGCAGGAGTCAGTTCTCTCTTTTCACTGTTTGGGTCCTGAGAATTAAAGCTAGGTCATCAGGCTTAGCAGCAAAATCATTTATCAACACTGAGCCATCTGGCCAACTCAGTAGCTCTTTACTTGACAATGAATATAAATTTCTTAAGATTTTCTTACATACCAGCAGTGATAATGCAGTCCTTTACTGCCAGTACTGGCAGTGGCAAATAGATCTGTATGTATTCCAGGACAGTCTGTCTACGTAGCAATTTCCAAGCCAGCCAAGACTACATAGTGAGATCTTGCCTCAAAAAAAAAAAAAAAAAAAAAAAAAAAAAAAAAAAAAAAAAAAAGAGAGGGAGAGAGGGAGAGAGAGAGAGAGGGAAAGAGATAGGGGAAGGAAAGAAGGAAGGAAGGAAAAATAGTTACTTATTTAATTATCCATCCATCAATAAATATTTGGGTGCTTAGTAGAAGTCAGACTCCATTGTAGATACTAAAGGAAATGATGAACTTAGTCATAGATTCTGCCCTCAGGTATTTGAGAATCCACTAGATAGGTGGGTTAAGGATCAGAAGTGAAGATAGGTGTGTTTTGTGTTTTCTTGGTTGTTGGCTTAAACCCAGTAAGCATGCTGTATGATCATTGTACCACTGAATAGATAGCCTCTGCCCAAGATAACGGTAAAGAAGCCGAAGTTGCTGGGCATGGTGGTACGTGCCTAAAATGCCAGAGTTCTTCAAGCTGAGGCAAGAGGATTGCAGGATTGCAAAGTTGCAACCTGGGGAACATTGTGAGACCTGAGAGTCTATGAGCGGTATGGGGAAGAGAGACTACTTTCAGAACTTGAAGAAGGGAAATATAATTTCTAGTCGGATCCATATCTTTGTATTCACTTTGGAGAATAATAATAAGCACTATCATACACAATCACTAAATATGTGCTACACTCATGTATATGTATGTTATTTTCTAAATCTCTTGACAATTTGGGACAGGCATGGTAGCACACTTTTGTGAGACAGAGCTGCTCTGTGTAGCCCTGGCTGTCCTGGAACTCACTTTAAAGACCAAGCTGGCCTCAAACTTACAGAGATCTGTTTGTCTTTGCCTCTTGAGTGCTGGGATTAAAGGCATGGGCCGCCACCACCACCTAGCTCAGTAGCATACACTTTTTAATCCCAGCAGTTGAGTTAAAAATAGGTGTATCTCAGTAAGTTCAAGGTCATACAGGTCCATAAAGCAAGGTTTATGCCACTCAGTACGATCCTGTTCAAAAACAAAACAAGATATTGGAGACTTGACTCTGTGGTTAAGAACACTGGCTGGTCTTCCAGAGGACTTGGGTTTAGTTCCCAGCACCCACATGTTAGTATACAATATCTGTAGCTCCTGTTGCAGGGGCTCTAACATCTGGCCTCGGCGGGCACTGCGTGCAGTGGTGCACTGATATACTTGCAGACAAACCAGCCATACACATAAATAGAACAAATTAAACAACAAAACTTTCTAAACTAAGTATCGTTACCCTACTTTCAATGATGAGGGAACATAAAACTTATAGTAACTTCTATAATGTTGGCAAAAAGATGATAAAATTGAGAATTTGCTGTTGAAATCGTTTCCCTTACTTGATAGAAAAGCACATTCCAAAGTGAGGAGATGGTAGAAGCAAAGGCATAGGCAGGAAGTCAGGGTCTGTGTGGCCCTTGTGGCAAGCCTGTCTGTTAGACAAAGCCTGTGAGTAAAGACGCAGCAGCAGACAGGAGCAAAAGTGGGTTATGGTCAGATAGTAGGTAGCCCAGGATGATGGAGGAAGGCCTGTTTCTCTAGTGAGCTGGGAAATGTGGAGGAGTGTTTTCAAAGTTTTTATGAAGCAATATGGTGATAAGAACCCTGCCTGAGGAAAACTCATTGATCACGGTGTGAAAGATGAATTGGAAAGATCTGAAGGTGGAAGACTGTTGTAGTCCAGGGTAAGGGCATATACAGATCTATTTCATGATAATGCTGGCAGAATTGGACAACTGAGGGACAACCACAGTAGGCCTGCATTGGTAGAATCAAGTGTTTGCTGTGACAGGTTAATTTTACCCCGAACAGACCAAGGCTTAGGAGATGTGAGCTGCTGACCTAGGACTTGTGGCCTCACTTTATGGCAATCTGTTCAAGACATCTTGGTTTGTCATATAGTCTTCTGTGTTACCTAAGTGACAAACTTATTCTCATATTTTATTATATAACCATATATTCAATAAATACTAATGAAGTAAAAAGAGAAAATAATTAAGTATTAATTGTTATATAAGAAGCACTGGGATGAAAAATTAGGAGCAGAGTTTTAAGGTAATGTTCCATCCCTCAGGACGTCAGGATAGTTGGTTGGTTGGATTGGCATGGTCTCTTGTAGGTCTGATGGCCTCAAACTTGATATTTAGCCAATGCTGCCCATGAATTTCTTATCCTCTTGCTTCCACTTTCTAATTTTGGGATTGCAGGCATTTTATTCCATGCCTGGCTTTGCTGTGTTGGTTAAGCTATTTCTGTGTTAACCTCTAGAGTTTTATGATTACCAGCCACTTTGAAGGAAAATGTAAATGAGAACTACTTTAAAAACTATTATTGGCCTGGCAGTAGTGGTACACGCTTTTAATTCCAGCACTTGGGAGACAGAGGCAGGTGGATTTCTGAGTTTAAGGCCAGCCTGATCTACAGAGTGGTTTCCAGGACAGCCAGGGCTACACAGAGAAACTCTGTCTCAAAAAACCAAAACAAACAAACAAACCCTATTATTTCTTTATTCTTTAATCATTTCATATGCATATAAAATACATCTTTCTGGGTAGTGGTGGTGCACGCCTTTCATCCCAGCACTAGGAGGCAGAGGCAGGTGAATCTCTGTGAGTTGGAGGCCAGTCCAGTTTACAGAGAGAGTTCCAGGACAGGCAGAACTATACAGAGAAACAAAAACAAACCAATCTTGCTTGTAGCCACTCTTAACACCTGCAGTGTTTATCAGAGGCACAGTTGCTGTCGGGATGCCCTCTTTCTTTAGACCTGCTGTGCTTGTGGCTGCCATCTCTATAAGACATTGTCTTTCTGTGCATCCTCACCTCAGTCTTGGAGTCAGTTTCAGCTAACTGGATTTCAGAGCCTGATTCATAGATTACTTAGTTGTGCTCCTTCCCTCCAGCAAATTTACATTGTTGTCAGTGAATAGTTTTCTTTTATTTTTTTATTTACTTGCTTTACATCCCAGTATCAGCCCCCCTTCTCCTCCCAGTTCCCTCCATACACAACTCTTCCCTATCTCCCCTCCCCTTCTCCTTTGAGATGCGGGAGACCCCTGAGTATCATCCCACCCTAGCTCATCAAGTCACTGCAGGACCCGGTGCATCCTCTCCCACTGAGGCAAGACATAGCAGCCCAGTTAGGAGAATGGGATCCACAGGCAGGCAGCAGATTCAGGAACAGTTCCTGCTCCAGTTGTTGGGGGACCTGCATGAAAACCAAGCTGTGCATCTGTGTGGGGTAGGGGTAGGGTGGAGGTAAATTCTTTCTTAAGTGTTTGCTTTTGCTATTTGTCATCAGGAGACAGGAAAGTCATAGGCTAGAGCTATAGTTCACTGATAGTGCTTGGCCAGCATGCTCGAGACCCTGTTTTCAGTCACCACCACCACACACCAGAGGTATGGACACACACACGCACACACAGTGCAGTATTACGTACACAATTCACCTGGGGATCTGTTGGGAAGAATGACATAACTAAGCATTTACTGATCGTTTACCACAAGGATGAAGTGGGGCCATGCCGAGTTGGGCAGAAATTTTTATTTGGCTCTAAATCAGTAGTACTTGCCAAAAGGTACTAACCTTTTTCCTCTCTCTCTGGAAAATGACAAAAGAAATTTTTCCTAAATAACTGGTGAAGAGTTTCCCCTGAGAGGAGAAGAAATGGCTGTTTTGCAGTTAATTACCTGTTGTGTTAGACAGCTATGAAAGTTATGAGGCATGAAAGAGAGGTAGGTCCACCTCTGCTGCTCCTCAGGCTGGAACTCGTGGTAGAAGTCTCTACAGACCAAAACAAAAGCACCTGCCAGAGTCTGTGGCCAAATTTGGATTGTTCCTTGATTATAAAGCTCATATTTCCTGACCCATTTATTATGCTCTATCAGTGACCCTTAACTTAGCATCTAAACTGGATGTGACATTAGAGCTTATTTGTGTTCTTCATTACCCATGATAATTGATTCTCGCTGAACCTGCTGCGTTTGCTTCTTTGTAAATCTCAGACCAAAGATACAAAGCCTTCTTTTTTTGTAACCTCCACAGTGTTGGGCATTGAACCAAGGGCATTGTTTGTGCTGATCGATCACCTTTGAGCTGTAGCCTCAGCCTTGCTCAGACTTTATTTTAATACGGTCTCAATCAGTTGCCCAGGCTCTCTTTGAACTCTCTCTGTAGCCCAAGGCAGGCCTTGAACTTCTGCTTGCCTGCCTCAACCTTCTCAGTAACTGGGATTAGAGGCCCACATTACCAGGGCCAACTAAGTGCAGCTTAGTATGCAATGTGGTCCTTAGTGTCTAGACCTCAAGGGCAAGGGTTATATTCTTGGGAGATACAAGACGTATCCAAATGGACTTGTCTTTAGTGTATGTGATGAGGTTCAGTAATCTCGCCCCTTATAGATAGGCCTCCTTCTGTGGACTGCTTTGTTCCTCATTTCTGTTTCTTGTCAACTCACTCAAGTTCAGTGGAAGTTGTAGTAAAAGGCCCATGATGCCAGTTACCCAGAAGGTGCCAACAGTATTCAACAATTATTCACTGAGAGGGGCAGAGGACATCCGGCATCTTCCTTTGTCAATCTCCTTACTTTCTGAGACCATTTCCCACTGAACTTGAAGCTTCCCATACTCGAGCCCTGTTTCCTTCCCAGCAGATGCTCCTTAACCCCTCTCCTGGCCTCCCTTCAGGGGTGGGTGTGGAAATGTCTGCCCATGTGAAGCCTTCATCTTAGTGAAGGGAAGCAAAAAATATAAATAATTTATATGTTATCGGATCATGGTAAGTACTATGGAAAAAGATAAGGTAGAAAAAAAGTTGAGAGTGCTAAATTTATGGGTAAATTTACAGGTGCTGGGATTTCCTTTTGTCTTCCTTATTTGTTTTTGTTGGTGCTGGTTATTGAACGAGGGCCTTATGCATACTTGGCAAGCAGCAAGCACTCTATGGCTGATTTTTAAATAGCAGGGTCGGGAGAGATTTATGTCAGAATTGACATTTGAACAAAGACCTGAAGGAAGAACAGGATGAAGCCATGTAATAGGGCTTTAAAACATTCTAGGAAGCCAGGTACAGAGGCAAACTCAGTTTCTGACTATTTGGGTCATAGCCCCTCCTTTTGGGGCTATGAAAGTGAAGGTGTGGCTGGGCAGTGGTGGCACACGCTTTTAATCCCAGCACTTGGGAGGCAGAGGCAGGCGGACTTCTGAGTTTGAGGCCAGCCTGGTCTACAGAGTGAGTTCCAGGACAGCCAGGGCTACACAGAGAAACCCTGTCTCAAAAAAACAAAACAAAACAAAACAAAAAAGAAAGTGAATGTGGGGGTTAGAGAAATTTAGCAATATAAAAGGCTTCTGGACATGAAAATGCCAAAAATTAATTCAAATTCACATGAATATAACTGTTTCTGGTAGAGCTCCATGGCTGTAGCAAATAAGTTCATGGTAACCTTGGTATAGTTTGCATTGTGCTTGCCGTACTACACAAGGCTAACCAGTGCCGCCTGGGTCTTCTGGCTTCTTGCCTCACACACCAGACTGCTCTCTTCTGAATTGCAGTGTTCTTACTAGCCATACGAAACATTTTTTTTTTTCTGTTTTAGAAACACTTTATTTATGGAAAATAAAAACCTTGTTTTTCTACCATCATTTCTTATCATAAATATCAAATTAGTGTATCTTTGTGTTTAAATATTCATCCTATTACTTGTTTGAGTTGTTATCTTGAGTTTCACAGAACATTAGAGAAATGGTTTTTTAAATTTTATATTTGATTTTTTTTTGAGTTTTCTTTTTTTTTTAAAGACTTATTTATTATTGTAAATAATTACACTGTAGCTGTCTTCAGACACACCAGAAGAAGGTGTCAGATATCATTATGGGTGGTTGTGAGCCACCATGTGGTTGCTGGGATTTGAACTCAGGACCTTTGGAAGAGCAGTCAGTGCTCTTACCCGCTGAGCCATCTCACCAGCCCTTTTTTTGAGTTTTCAAGATAGGATTTCTCTGTATAGCCCCAGCTGTCCTGGAACTCACTCTGTAGACCAGGCTGGCCTCAAACTCAGAAATCTGCCTGTTTCTGCCTCCCAAGTGCTGGGATTAAAGGCATGCGCCACTACTGCCCGGTCATATTTGATTTTCTTTTAAAGGTTTATTTATTTATATGAGTACACTGTAGCCGTCATCAGACACACCAGAAGAGGGCATCGTATCCCATTACAGATGGGTTGTAAGCCTCCATGTGGTTGCTGGGAATTGAACTCAGGACCTCAGGAAGTGCTCTTAACCTCTGAGCCATCTCTCCAACCCCTGAGAAATATTTTTCAAATGTATGTTTTTGTGTATGTCATGTGTGTGCAGGTACCTATGGAGGCCAGAAGGGGGCATCAGACCTCCTGGATCTGGAGTTACAGGCAGTTGAGCTGCCTGATATTGGTGCTGGCAACAGATTCTAGTCCTCTGAAAGAGCAGGAGGTACCTTTCACCCCTAACCAAGCTCTCTAGCACCTAGCCTTAATTTTTAAACTTTTATTTTTATTGTGATAAACCTTAATAAAATGGACTTTTCCATTTTAAGCACATTTATGTGTAATGTTTCAGTGATATTAAAATATAATGGAGTATAGTTACCATCACTGCCTAGTATCCTAACCACCATCCTGCTCCTATTAAATCATTACTTGTTCCCCTCCCCTCTCAGTCCCTGCTATAACCATTTCACTTTTTTCATTGTGGGGAGAAGGGTTGGTTTTTTGAGACAGAGTCTCACTATGTAGCTTTGGCTGTCCTAGAACTCAATTTGTAGACCAGGCTGGCCTCAAATTCACAGAGATCCACCTGCCTCCCTAGTGCTAGAATTAAACTATGCCCAGCTACTCATTTTCATTTTTTTTTTTTCTTGGTTTTTTGAGACAGGGTTTCTCTGTATAGCCCTGGCTGTCCTGGAACTCACTCTGTAGACCAGGCTGGCCTCAAACTCAGAAATCCACCTGCCTCTGCCTCCCAAGTGCTGGGATTAAAGGCGTGTGCCACCACCGCCCGGCTCATTTTCATTTTTTAAAGTGTTTCATTTCTTTTTTAAATTTTGAATGTATGTACATGTACCACCTATGTACAGGAGCCATGAAAGTCAAAAGAGGATGTTAGATACCCTGGAACTGGAGTTACAGGCAGTTGTGTGCTGCCTTGGTGCTAGGAGCCAAACTTAGGTCCTATCTCTCCAGCCCCTTCTCCTTCCTTCCTCACTCCCTCTTTTCCTTCCTTCCTTTTACCATGTGCGCTTGCATATGCACAAGCATGCAAGTCATGGTGTGTGTGGGGGGGTTATAAGGCAACTTTAAGGGGTAAGAAGGGATCTAGTATCTTTGCCACACACACACACACACATACATACATACATACATACATACATACATACATTTATTTATTTATTTTATTTACAGACAGCCTATATCCTGGAATTCCCTATATAAATTAGGTAGGCCTAGAACTCATAAAGATCCACCTGCCTCTGTCTCTAAGTGCTGGGATCAAAGGTGTGCACCATCATACCCAGCTTCTTCTACCTTTATGTGGGTTTGTTTGCTAAGTGCCTTTACCCTCTTAGCCAGCTACCTGGCTCCTATTTTACTTCCCAACTGTGTGGCTTTGCCTTTTTTTTAGTACCTTTTTAAGTAAAATCATGCACAGTTTTCCTTTTTGTGTCTTATTTCATTTACCATGTTTTCATAGTTTTCTCATGTTGTAGAATGTCTTAGCATTTCCTGTCTTTCTCAGACTGGAAAATACTCTGATGGAGGTAGATTCTTCATATTTTTTATTTAGCTGTTACAGCTTTGTTGGTGTTGCTTAGAACATTAGTGTGTAAATACCCATTTGAGAGTCTTTTAATTTCTTTTCTGTTGCTGGAGATAATGATAATTCTCTGCTGAGAATTTTGAGGAGCCTTCAAACTATTCTCTACTGTGGCTGTGACACTTCACATTTACATCAGCAATGCTTAGGGGGTCTGGCTCCTCAGACCTTTACCACCTTTCGATTCATGCTTTTGTCATAATTAGGCCATCTTAGTATGAAATGGTATCTCATTGTGGTGACTTGTGTGTGTGTGTGTGTGTGGATGTATATATATGTATATGTACACATATATATGTATATATACACATATATGCATATATACATTCATATACATATATGTGTGTATGTATATATATATTTTTTTTTCCTTGTCCATGAGAATGTCATGGGGCATATGTCACAGTGCATGCTTGGAAGTCAGAGAACAACTTTATCTGGAGTAGTCCTCACCTACTGTGTGTATTGAAACTCAAGACATCAGGCTTAGTAGCAAGTACCTTGCCCCACTGAGCCATATTCCTTGTGTTTTGATTTGCATTTCCAGGACCTTGGAAAATCTTTACAGATAGATTTCTATTACTCACACTGAAGGAGAGCAACAAGATTGTAAATGCAGCTAAGGCTGGAAGATGAAAAACAGCCAAGAAAGTAGGAACACTAGGAAGAAAATGATACTGTAGAAGTTAAGTAGGGACCATGTTTAAGACAGAGCAATAGACATTTTTGTCAGGCTAGGGATGTAGCTCAATGCTAGAGTATTTGCTTACCATATGGGAGGCTTTGAGTTTGATCCCTAACACCAGAAAAATATATATGCAAAATAAATGGACTAGCCAGGGGTGATAGCACATCCCTAACTTAATCCTAGCATTTACTGGTAAGTCAGGGACAGCCTGTCAAATTCTCCAGGATAGCGTAATTAAGATAAAAACCAAGAGCTGATCATTTAATTTAGCAACATGGAAGTCAGCAGTGACCTTTACAGGAGTAATTCTATAGCAGATTAAAAACAGCTGGGTATGAAGGTATACATCTTTAATCCCAGCACTCCAGAAGCAGATGGACTTCTGTGATTTGGAAGCCAACCTGATCTACATAGTAAGTGCCAGAACAGCCCAGGCTATGTAGAGAGACCCTGTCTCAAACAAACAAACAAACATAGGCTTGCAACACAGTCATGCTCACCTGAGTTCCATCACCACATAAAAAAGTCAGATGTGATGGCTCACATCTTCAGTCACAGCATCAGCATTCCTAAGGTGAGAAGAGAGAAGAAACTTACGAATGCAGTTCAGCAACAAAAGTAATGAGGGACCCTGCCCTGAAACAAGGTAGAAGGCAAGAGCCAGCTCACAAAATCTTTTCCCTTGGCCTCCACACATTGGTAGTCTTCTTCCGTTCTTCTTCAACTTTTTGAGAGGTAATCCTCTTGGAACCTGGAGCTCACAGATGTAACTGGACCGCGCAGCCAAGTGAGCCGCTCAGCCAGTGAGCTGCAGGGGTCTCTGTCTCACTCCACTCAGTGTACCTACTGATCCATCCTCCCACTCCTGGACTGCGAATATTTTCATTTTCTTAATGAGTATATTATTTGTTGCTGGTACTTGATACTAAGTTTATATTTTCTAAGAATACATGCCACATCTGCCTCACTGAAGGCCATGCTGTATGCACAGGACCAAGAAACTGGGAAATCCCGTTTGTTTTTCCCACTGCATCACTTAACATTTGTCAGTGTGGTCAGTAAATACATTCAAGTATTTATTATTAGTTACAGATAAATTTGAATATTCTAATTTTTTAAATTATTTTTTTCCTCTGTCTAATTTGGACTGTTAGGATTTATCTTGTTTTGTTTTGCTTTGCTTTGTTGAGACAGAGTCTCACTATATAGTTCTGGCTGGTCTAGAGCTCTCTGTGTAGACCATGTTGGCCTCCAACTCACAGAAACCAGCCTATCTCTGCCTTCTAAGTGCTGGGATTAAAGGCTTGTGCTAAGACTTCTTCACCCTGATTTTTGTCATGTGTAGCATAGCACTCCTGCATATCCCAGGCTGGCTTTGAGTGCATCATCCTCTCACCTCCATTTCCCAACTGTTAGACTACAGGCATGAGTCATCATGCCCTTCAAGACTCTTTTTGTTTTGTTTTGTTTTTTCAAGACAGGGTTTCTCTGTATAGCCTGGTTATCCTGGAACTTACTCTGTAGACAAGGCTGGCTTCGAACTCAGAAATCCGCCTGCCCCTGCCTCCCAAGTGCTGGGATTAAAGGCATGTGCCACCACTGCCCGGCCTTGTTTTGTTTTTAATACTTTCAGATTCTGAGAGAGTAGGACTTAAAAAGTGAGTAAGAAAATAAAGAGAATAAAGTTCTATTTTTCATAGTTGTTACTGGGAAAAGAGCTTTTGTGGTAATTAAGTGTAACTAAGATACCTATCCATCACTTATCAAACATGCTATATACTAGGCATCCTAAGATAGGAAATAATGAAACATCAGATCATTTGAGCATTGCTAGAGAACATTTCTACTAACCCATAGTAGTTTCCTAACTTGTCATTTTGTAGCTAGCAGAGTCTTACTTTAGGTTACATGTTTGCTTTTGTATAAAAAAATTAAAATACTCCATTCTTATTCAAGAAAATTTGTTTTGTGGCATGATTTTTTTTTCCAGAAAGTCCTATCATTCTCTGAGCAGGTCTGGAATGTGCCCAGCTGAACAGCCTTAACATGCTCAGACCTTTCAGAATCAACCGTCTTCCTTTCCCTTAGTGAGAACAGGGTTGTGTGCACTGTTTCTGACAGAATTTCCATAAATGCTTTAATTTCCTTAAGTCTTCCAGAGCTTCCATTGAGTTGAACAAGGGTACTGCCCAACATTCCAGGAGAGCTGAGACTCTCACGATTACTTGTGTTAAAAGAATAGACAGTTCTCATTCTCTTTGAGAAATGTCAAGCATTCTTTATGAAGCTGATTCTACTATAGGAAGCCAGAGATAGCATGTCCTCCCATGTTAAAGCTGCAGAAAGGTAGAGTCTGTTCTTGGTTGAGCACAGTCTTCATGGTCTATGAGCTGAAGAGCATTGTTACCAGGGCTAAGGCAAAAGTCTGGGCTGATCCTTGGTCTTTTTAAAATGGCAGGTTTGTCCCAACTAACTTGAATTTTTTCTTTCAGTTCCCGGACATCAGTCAAGAGTCTGACTCTTCATTTGTTTTCATCTGCAAAAATCCCCAGGAAATGGTTGTGAAGTTCCCCATTAAAGGAAATCCTAAAATTTGTAAGTCATCATCTTTGATGATCTCAAACACTGTTCTTTTGTGTTCAGTGTCCTCCTTGGTGTTGGGAAAATTATGTTTATCAATAGCATTAATGATGTATTTATTATAGTATGGCTTTTCCAAAGTGTACCTTGGCATACAATTATTGGCACAACAGCAAACTGCTCTAAATTTTTCATGTAATTTATCAGTAAACTAGGCATGATACTGCAAGTCTATAATCTTAGCATTTGGGAGGCCAAGGCAGGAGGGTTATAAGTCTGAAGATAGCTTGTACTATATAAATGAAACTCAAAACAAAACACTACAAAAAATGACTAATTCTTACTAGGGTGTCAGTATTCCCAACACTAAAGAGGGTAGAAGTTTGAGGATCAGAAGTTCATGGTTATCACACTACATAGGGATTTCCAAGGCAGCCTCCTGTGCTGCTACAATCAAACCTTGTCTCAAAAAATCTGGAAGTCCAGTCTGAGGTTCATGAGCTCCTGTCTCAATATTTTTATTTTATTGAATTTTTAATTTTCTTTTTCTTTTTTAAGATTTATTTATTTTATGTTTATGAGTACACTATCACTCTCTTCAGACACATCAGAATAGGGCATCAGATCCCATTACAGATAGTTGTGAGCCACCCTGTGGTTGCTGGGAATTGAACACAGGACCTCTGGAAGAGCAGTCACTGCTCTTAATTGTTGAGTCATCTCTCCAGCCCCTTTTAAAAAAGATTTAATTCACTTTATTTTTCTTATATAAAAGCGCTTATGTGATAGGTAGCCACAGCTGGAGCCTGAGTCCTTGAACAGAGACTATGGTGTTGGTGTTCATAAGATGTGAATTCCTGATAAGGAGAACACAGTCTCTTTCCAGAGGTCAGGGGTCAGGTAGCTATAGGTCGTGGAGATGGCATCATAGGTGGTCTTGGCAAAGTTGCCCAGGGTGGCAGTACAGCCTCTGGCTGAAGTGTAGCAGTCATCAATGCCAGCTATCATCAGGAGCCTCTTGGGCACAGGAGCAGAGACAATGCCAGTGCCTCTAGGGGCAGGGATGAGACACTCTAACACAGAGCCACAGCGGCCTGCCACCTTGCATGGAACAGTATGGGGCTTGCCAATCTTGGTCCCCCAGTAGCCTCTCCACACTGGGACTTCACACACTCCTCACTCTCTCTCTCTTTTTTTTTTTTTTTTTTCGAGACAGGGTTTCTCTGTGTAGCCCTGGGTGTCCTGGAACTCACTCTGTAGACCAGGCTGGCCTCGAACTCAGAAATCCGCCTGCCTCTGCCTCCCAAGTGCTGGGACTAAAGGCGTGCGCCACCACCGCCCGGTACTCCTCACTTTCTTAAGTGTTGAGATTATAGATGTGGTTGAATACTGAAATACTTTAGGTATTAAATGTAAAATATTGGAGAATTGCAAAATATTAAACATTATTACTACTCTGTGAAAAGAATGTGCTATATGTTCACTATATTAGCTCCAAGTCTTTGTGACAGTCTTAGGTAGTCCAAGCTGACCTTAAACACTCTGCATAGCTAAGGATGACCTTGATCTCCAACCTTTCTGCCTTTACTGCCAGAATGCCAAGATTATAGATGTATACCAGAATGCCAAGCTTATAATCCACATCTTAGAAAAACTAGACTCCAGGATATAGAGGTGACTCAGCTGGTAAGGGTGCTACTAACAAGCCTGAAAAATCAAGTTCCATCTCTATTTGGTGGAAGGAAAAAATTGAGTCCTGCAAGATGTCCCTCTGATTATATGTGCACAGTGTTACAATGTGATGCATGATCATATACACACACTGTATACAAACATATATACATTATATATGTGTGTGTATATATACACACATATATATATGTACATAGGACATACAGATAAACAATGTAAGATAAAAGATAAGGCTTAAGGTAGCCATACTGTCTGCCTCTTCAGTAAGAAGCTAAGTTCCTTGCTTAATCAACCCATTTGGCTTAAGAGTTGCTGTTTTTAATAGTCATGTGGTTAGATGTTACAGATATGAAAAGGTGGTGGGTTGTTCAGAGTTCACAGATTGCTGACACTAGTCTGCTGTCTTTAATCCCTCCCAAGTACTGGGATTCAAGGCTTATGACAACACACCTGGCTAACTTAAGAGTTCTTGCAGAGGACAGAGGTTCCATTCCCAGCACCACATGACAACTCAAAGCTGTAACTCCAGTTCCAGGGAAGCTGACACTTTCTTCTGAACTCTGTAGGCACAAACACACATGTGATACACATACAAACTGTCTTAGGGAGTCAGGACTGGAACTCAAGCAGGTCAGGAAGCAGGAGCTGATGCAGAGACCATGGAGGGATGTTCCTTTTTAAAAAAAAAAAAACAAAACAAACAACTTGCTTTTCCTGGCTTGCTCAGTTTTCTGTCTTTCTTTTTTTTTAAGATTTATTTATTTATTTTTTATGCATATGAGTACACTGTAGCTGTTCAGATGTCCATGAGCCATCATGTGGCTGCTGGGAATTGAACTCAGGACCTGTAATACACTGTAGCTGTCTTCAGACACACCAGAAGAGGGCGTCAGATCTCATCACGGATGGTTGTGAGCTACCATGTGGTTGCTGGGATCTAAACTCAGGACCTTTGGGAGAGCAGTCAGTGCTCTTACCCGCTGAGCCATCTCACCAGCCCTCAGCTTGCTTTCTGATAGAACCCAAGACTACCAGCCCTGAGATGGTACCACCTACAAGGAGTCCTCCCCCCTTGATCACTAATTGAGAAAATGCCTTACAGCTGGATCTCATGGTGGCATTTCCTCAACTGAAGCTCCTTTCTCTGTGATAACTACAGCTTGTGTCAAGTTGACACAAAACCAGCCAGTAAACACACACACACACAGGACAAAACATTCACACAAAATAAAAGTAGATTTAAAAAAAAAACACACAAATATTATTCACAAAGCATTTACAACGTATTGTATCAAGTATGACAATCTATAGAGATTTTAAATTACACAAACAGATGTAGAATACATGTAAGCCTCATACCATTTCATGTAAGGGACTCAAATAATACCTATGGAGTTTGATATTTGTGAGGATTCTAAAGCCAAAGCTCCACTAATACAGAGACAAATAATTATTTTAATTAGTTGATTAAATAACTTAGTGTACTAGCCTATAGAAAGCACATGTTAGGTATAATCTCAACAACTCTATGAATTAGTAGGGTTATTTTTTTCCTCCTTTTGATTTTGTGGCTGAGTAATCAGGTTTAGTAAAGTTTTGAGAGTTTGGATTTAATTAATTAATTAGTTAATTAATTAATCAATTGATTTAAGCCCAAAGCACTGGGTATTCTCAGATGATTTCCCAGCCAAGTACTAACCAGGCCTGACCCTGCTTAGCTTCTAAGATCAAACTAGGTGGGTTCAGGGTGGAATGGCTGTTTGGATTTATGAGTTTTGTTGTTGTTTTTGAAGATGTATGTATGTATGTATGTGAGTACACTGTCACTGTCTTCAGACACACCAGAAGAGGGCATCAGATCCCATTACAGATGGTTGTGAGCCACCATGTGGTTGCTGGGAATTGAACTCAGGACCTCTGGAAGAGCAGGCAGTGCTCTTAACTGCCAAGCCACCTCTCCAGCCCTGTTTGTTTTGTTTTGCTTTGTTTTGTTTTTTCGGTTTTTTAGAGACAGGGTTTTTCTGTGTAGCTCTGGTTGTCCTGGAACTCACTCTGTAGACCAGGTTGGCCTCGAACTCAGAAATCCGCCTGCCTCTGCCTTCCAAGTGCTGGGATTAAAGGCGTGTACCACCACTGCCCGGTGTTTGTTTTGTTTTTTAAGATTTACTTATTTTTATTTTTATGTGCATTGGTGTTTTGACTACATGTATATGTCTGTGTGAGGGTATCAGATCCCCTGGGACTGGAATCACAGACAGTTGTGAGTTGCTGCAATGTGGGTGCTGGGAATTGAACCTGGGTCCTTTGGCCAGTGCTCCTAACCACTGAGCCATCTCTCCAGCCCCTGGGTTTGCATTTTTTTTGAGATAGAATCTCCAGGGTCTTGCTGTGTGGTCTAGGCTGACTTTAGCTGCATTGTAAAACCTAGACTAAGCTTGAACTCAAGATCCCCCCCCCACTCCCTAGAAAGTTACAATTGCAGGTGTCAGACACCACACCAACTCACAAATTGTATTTACTCATCTTTCTGTCTCTTTTTCTGTTCCTTTTACTTTACCCAATTGCTTCAGGAACAAATTTCCAATTTATATTTCATTTTTTAGGATACAATATCATGGCACTGAAAAGGGTCGTTAGTAGTGTGTCATCTGTTTCCTTCTGTAGTTGAAATTAAATTGAGGAGTAGAACTGACTAGGTGATGTCCTCGTCCTTACATAGCTGGAAGAAATCTGAGGAACAAGCCTAAAATGGAAAAACCCAAGGCAATAACTGAGAACCAGATATCTGGAGTCTTCAGTAGATCCCAAATTCTCACACAGTGAGGTGTCCTAAAAACCGGAAGGAGACTTGATTGATACCTACTCGAACCTCACTTGCTACCACCACCCTTTATCTGCTGCTTTGTGTTACTTAGTGGTCTCTGCTATAGTGAGGATTTAAAATTTGTATTAGTTGCCTTTTTCTGTTTCTTTTTTTGTACTTGTTTGTTTTGTTTTTGAGACAAGGTCTCATAGGATCCCCTTTAATTCACTGTAGAGCTAAGTCTAGCCTTGAACTGGCCCTTCTGTTTCCACCTCCTGTTTAATTTATTTGTTGAAAGTGTTTATTGACCACCTACCAATTGACAGTCACTTCAGTGTTGTGAGGGAGACAAAAGAAAATGTGTCTTGAGATAGGGCTTTTTGCCAGCTTGCTGTCACATTCACATGCCCAGTGAGGCGGCCTATGGTATAAAGGAGCTAAGTCACTGGAAATGCCCACATCTAATGCCCAAATTAGAGTCAACAGTGTTGTGACATTATGGATAGCATTTGGGTAGCCCAGAAAAAGGTGTACTGCAGTTCTAGAAGCAGGTGCAGCCCTGAAACACTAGGGAAAGGGGCCTAAAAGAAGCTTCTAGGGCTGAGGCTGGTTTTCTTTCTCCCAGCCTCCTTGTTCCAAGGTTAGAACAAGCACTCTTATCTTAGTTGGACAAATGAGGCCATTGAAATCCTGAGAGGCTGAATGGCTTGTCTGGTTCATACAGGTATTAACCTGCTTCTAGTGAGAGTTGATTCTGTCACGTGGATTGCTCAACAAGTGAAGAGCAGCACCATGTGAGTGGCAGTGCTGCTGGTTGTGTGCTCAGTGTGCCAGGCTACCCTGGACCAGGACTCTTTACAAAGTACTTTCTACATTAGCATTAGCGTCATCCCTAATGACTTAAATAAGGCTTTTTTGGGGGAAAAAAGAAATTTGTAAGCTTTTTTTCTCAGACCAGACAAACAGGAACTTTAAAATTTTTCTTCATGAAATAGATGCTTTCGAAGACCTGGGAATTGAACCTGAGTCCTCTGGAAAAGCAGCCAGTGCTCCTAACCACTGAGGCATCTCTCCAGCCCCTGGGTTTGCATTTTTTGAGACAGAATCTCTAGGGTTTCACTGTGGGGTCTAGGCTGACTTCTATTTTGTTTTATTTTGTTTTGTTTTGTTTTGTTTTGTTTGAACCAGAGGCATGCTATATATAGTTTGACTGGACAAGAACTTGCTTTGTAGACCAACCTGCTCTTGAATATACAGGATCCTCCTGCCTCTGCTTCCGGAATGCAGCTTACTGCATAAACCTGATAGGGCTGAGGTTGCTTGTTTTCTAACTTTAACACTTTGAAAAGCCATATAATCTATGACCTTTACCCCGCTTAGCTGGTGATAGCGACCCTTTGTCAAAAAAGCATTTAAGTGGATTCTACTCCACTGCTTCAGGTCACTCCCCCTATTAGGTATGAGACAGCAAAAGGGTGAGTTGAACTGCTTTTCCCACTGTGAGGGAGGTTTCATGCTTTGTACTCAGCTAGTTAACAGGTCAGTGGGATGGGTCTCCTACTGTGTGAAGTGCATTTCTGTATGGCATGCCCCAATCCTTTCTTCTTTTCTGTTTATCTACAGATCTGTGATCATTAGAAAAATTTATCTTAGTATCAGACATCATAACCTACAAAATTAGAAATATTAGCTACTTAAATTCTTTAGATAAATGTGTGTGTGTGTGTGTCTATCTGTCTGTCTGTCTGTCTGTCTATCTACAGTATTCCCACTGCTTTCTTCTTAGAAAATAAAACTCTGAAGTTTGGAAGTGTCCAGCATCCTGAAGCAAGATAATTGAATGTGACAGGAACACAGTAACCAGAAGACCTAGGAGGCCAGGAAAGATTTGCAATGCAAATATGAAAATAAATAATGAGTGAGACTTCTTTTTTCTTTTACAGGGAAACTGGATTCCAAGATCCATCAAGGAGCAAAGAAGGGGTTAATGAAGCAGAATAAAGCTGTCTGACCCAGGAAAAAAGGAACTATACAACATAGTGGAGTCTTGTGTCCTAAATTGCTATCCGCTGGTCCTTTGGGATTGAAGCAGTAGAAAGTGAAAAGGCTTGGCACCAGGCTTCAATCTCTGAGAATTTAAACTCTTACCAAACTTGTATATTTTTCTTAAAGGGTGGGATTCTTTATGAAGTGGGTTACAAATCTTTGAATATATTATTTATAAAAAAATCACTTTAAAAATTCTAGGTCTTTGACATTTTTCTCAGAACTAAATTCAAAACAGGAAGGAACAAATTGGAAATTATTTTCCCTGGTGAGATTTGTATTTTTTTTTCCCTTGGTTTTTTCGAGACAGGGTTTCTCCATATAGTCCTGGCTGCCCTGCAGACCAGGCTGGCCTCAAACTCAGAAAGCCGCCTGCCTCTGCCTCCCAAGTGCTAGGATCAAAGGCATGTGCTACCACTGCCCAGTGAGATTTGTATTTTTAATTAGGAAAATCTTAACATAGATTAACATTTTTTACAAGAGACTCTGAATTTAAATTTTTTTCTCAAAATAATAGAATGGAGAATATTAGGATGTTTTCTGAATCTTTGTTTAATATAAGCCTGTGGTGAAATGAGAATGTTCTGCTTTTGACATCTTGAGACAGGGTCTCATTCTATGACCCAGGCTTGCCTGGAACTCATAACAGCCCTCCTGCTGAAGCCTCTCAAGTGTTGTGTTTGCAGGCCGATAGTGCCTTGCTTAGCTTCTAACCCAAATCTCTCAGAGTGGAAAGCTAAAATTCCCATTATTAGCAGATTTTTTTTTCTTTCTGGAAAAGATAACATGAAGACATACTTCCTTTTGTCCTTTAGTTTGAGAACATGGGTTAGTCTGGGAAGTGAGAGAGCCAGCCACCTGTTAACACAGCCTCAAGCTGCCCTGTTTATTTTGTTAGTGTTACAAAAGCATCATATAGATGGGACAATTAGAGAAAAACTAGAAAATACAATCCTTTGGTGAATACATTAAAAAGCCCTCTAATGCTGAAAGCAAGCCTTTTTAAAACTATAAATATCCTAAAAAGCCATGACTGGAAAAATAAGGGTTAGTTTGAAGTGAGATTTTTCACTGATCCCTTTAACCTTTCTCAGGGAACACTTGTTTCTGAGGCTCTTCTAAAGTACTATTGGAATCTCAGTTGCTGGATCCTAAGAAATTCATGGTCTTATAAAACACCACTACCACACTGGGGAAGTTGGACTCCCTCCAGCAGTTTGTGTGCTTGACTTAAAAAAGAAAGAGCAAGTGAGAAAGATTGGGTTATGAAAAAGATTAATTTCCCTTTCGTTAATCCTTCATATTCAGCATTTATTTGCATTGAAATGCCTCCACTCATTCCACATTGATGTTCACTCGACTGTGAACTGCTTGTTGCATAGCATTGGTTCTACAGAGGCTGATCACTCTGGATTCCCAAGGAAACCTGAACAGATTCTTGTTCCAGTGATGCTCACATGCACTATTCTCTCTCTTGTTCTGTTAGATCTCTGTGTATAAAGTGGAAGAGAACAGTTAGTGGCATTTATTATTGTGAGAGAGGTCTTTTTGGCCTCTTGGAAACCCTACTATTGTTGAAGGCAAAACTGGGTTTACTATGTAGTTAATAGTTTACCAAGCAGTAGCACCTTGAATTCTATGCTGAAATTGTTTGGCTTTCTTAATACCAAAATAAAGTTGGTAGGTAGGATGGGAAGAGACAAAGACGTGGGAGGTGTAGGTCCTCTGCCCTTTTATTTGAAGACAGCCTTTTGCTCAGCAGAGTACGGATTGGTTTTTTTATGTGGATAATTTGTGTGCACACCTTAGAAGAAAAAAGTCAGGAATGTCAACAAATTAACTCACCAGCCAAAGAGCTTTGCAAGTTTATAAGAACCCACCTCACCTTCTCAAATACACAGCCAGAACCACATAAATAGATGGCAGAGCTACTCGGAAACTTCTCCTTTTCGTGGTAAGGCTGGGAAAGCCTGTCTTTGGTTCACATGGTAGTGGTAGCATAAGGTCTCTCTTCTGTGTGCTGAGAGACACAAGGGGGGAAGTGTGGGAGAAGCTTGCGGGTAGATGGCCCTAAGTTGCTCACTGATGAATAGTATAATTTAAAGTCAGATGGAAATTCTTAGTAGCCTGAGTTCAAACTTGTCCAAGAATAGCCTGTTCATGTATTATGACACTTCCCTCTGACCCTGTTTCTCTGGGGCAGTTTTGCCTAAGGAAGTTCTGAGTTTCTGAGTTGCTTTTCTGTTACAGCTTCTGTGTTCCCTTTTGAATGACTGAATTAAGATGCCATTAATTCATACAGTAAAGGAATTGTCTTTTTCTTTTTCTTTTTCCCTGACAAGAGTTAGTTTCCTTTATATGAGCTCACAATAAGGTATGACAGAAATTATGGACTTTGTCAGAGTTGATGAGATTTTTATCTTTAGTGAAGTACTTAGAATAGATTAAGAATTTGGAGGGGGCTGGGGAGATGGCTCAGTGGTTAAGAGCACCAACTGCTCTTCCGAAGGTCCTGAGTTCAAATCCTAGCAACCACATGGTGGCTCACAACTATCCATAACAAGATCTGACGCCCTCTTCTGGAGTGTCTGAAGACAACTACAGGGTACTTACATATAATAATAAATAAATAAATCTTAAAAAAAAAAAAAAGAATTTGGCCAGCACTAAGGAGGATGAGGCAAGTGATCTCTGAGTTCCAGGCCAGCAAGGGCTATATAGTAAGTCCCTGTCACACAGGAAAAAAGAAAAAGAATTTGGTTTTTTTTTTTTTTCTTCTCTGGCTAATACAGAGAGAACTAAGTATCCTGTCTTTTCTTTTTAAACTGAAATTTTATTGTAAACCCATTTTCTCCCTAGCATGTAAATGTGAGACTCTTCAAAGATTACTTTTACAAATAAGTATAGTTTTGGGCGTCTATGATTTATGACACTTAAGTCTTTTCCATTTTAATTGCTGTCTCTCCTATAGCCCATTCATGTGGTGGCCATTTAATTTAGAAGATTTGTTTAATGCCGTGTGGGGCCTAGCCAAGATTAGATGGCATGGGGCTGTTCACTTGACCAGCTCAGCTACCAACCTAGAGAAATCAGCTAACTACAGTTTGTTAGGCCTGGAGAAGGAAAGACAGTCCATGATAAAGGATATTTCCTTCCTTGAGATTCAGATAGCAAGCACACATCTGTTCTCAGCTTCTGTGAATGTGTTTGAGGAGGTGATCCACATCGAAGGCTCCAGCAGCAACAAGGGATCCAGCCTGCAGAGAGCTTTTCTACTTTTCTCCGGTAGAGAAAAAAAGAACAGTGCCATCTTACGTCACAACGAACTTGTATAAACGTCCATTTACATGTGTGAATACAATGTAGCTTCATTCAGTGCCCTAGGAGATGAAATGTAAATTGATCAGATGTTGAATTTCAGTTGTGAAGATGGGAAAGCCCAGAAAGAAATCCCAGTAAAAAATACCAGAGATTGAAGTCAGGGGGAAAGGGGGGGCGGGGATGCTGGGGGAAGGAAGTGCCTAAATCCACAGAGCTGTGTCAGGAGAGAAGATCTGAGCATGAAGAGAAAAGCATATCAATGCATAAGACTTAAGAAGAGTCTAGTCAGGCGGGGTGGCGCACGCCTTTAATCCCAGCACTTGGGAGGCAGAGGCAGGCGGATCTCTAGGGTTGTGCTACCTAATATGGTAGCCACTGGCCACATGCTGTTTAAATTTGAATTAAAATTTAAATAAAAACTCAGTTCTGGCCAGGCAGCGGTGGCCTTTAGTCTCAGCACTTGGGAGGCAGAGGCAGGCAGATTTCTGAGTTCGAGGCCAGCCTGGTCTACAGAGTGAGTTCCAGGACAGCCAGGGCTACACAGAGAAACCCTGTCTCGAAAAACCAAAAAAAAAAAAAAAAACTCAGTTCTTCAATCACTGTACCTTCAGTGCCCTAGTAGCTCACTTATGGCTAGAGACTTCTGAACAGCAGGGGGCAGGGGTTAGCAAAGTCATTCCATAAGGGACAGATAGCAAATAGCTTTGGTTCTATAAGCCATCCAGTAGTGCTGTTGTACTGCAAATACACCCATAGAAAATGTGAAGTTTGGCTACAGCCAGTAAAATTGTTTTTTGTAGACACTTTTGAGACAGTTTCTCTGTGTAACCCAGTTCAAGCCCAGGCCTAGCCTTGAATTTTAGATCTCTGTCTCACGCTCCCAAGCGTTGGCGTCTGTACCACCACATCAGATTCATATAATTTTGTGTTGTAAAGCATCTTCTTTATTGTTAAAATGTAAAAACTAGTTTTTAACTCACAGGATTTACCAAAACATGTGGTAGTGGATCTTATTTGTTCTTTGGGCTACTAGTTTGCCAGTTCTTGATCTAGAAATATAAGAAGTCAAAACTTGAGATTCTCTTACTCTCTTACACATTAGATCTTGTCTTTAGTCAGAGTCAGCTAACTGATAAAAAGCTAAGTAGAACTGTTTCCTTGTCCCGTTTTAGTTTAGTGCTACAATGCTCAACCATTAATTAAATCACAGAAATATGGAACACTAAACCCTGTTTGTCCTTTCTCTGTTAAGTAAGCCCTCATTTTGTAATATAGAGTATAGACTGGAAAGTTGGCTGTCACCCTGAGTCTTCCGTTCTGTCCCTTTACTGTCCAAGAACAATGTGATTATCTATGGACCAAAAGGGAATTACTTTTTCCTAGACTAGACTAGGGTTTAGTGTTCATCTCTAAGCTGTCAGCCCTCCCACCCTCCTTTTCTTTTTGTGGAGATAGCAATGGAGAGTTATGACTCACTCGATCTCTAAGTCACATGCTACTTTGAATGGCACCAGTGAAGAGTGCCCTTAGGATAAGAGAATAAAGGTAACTGCATAGCTGAATAAAACGGTCTAAAACACAGGAAGGGCATGATGGGGGTTCTTGAGAATTAGATAAACATTGGTTTGCTTTGGTAGGAGGTGGAAGTCTTAGGTCATGAAGCTGTTTCGTAAGCAACGGGTGGGAGGGCTCAATTACACAAGAACAGAATGTCTACTGTGTAGGAGAGGGTGTGCTGGGCAATCTTAAGATGGATAACAGATTTAAAAGTCACAATCTATAGTGACAGAGTGGTGGGAAGGAGTGCAAAAACGGGCTCAAGATTAAGAAGCAGTAAGATTTAGTGATACTGGATGGTGAGGTGGAAAGGGTTTAGAAGGCTTTAGAAACAGGTTCTCTATAGAGGAAAACAAATGATAATCAAAACAAACAAACAAAAAAACCTGAAGACAATAAAAAAGGAGTTTGCGGGCCAGTGAGATGGCTCAGTGGGTAAAGATGCGCGCTGCCAAGCCTAAGGATTTAAGTTTGATCCCTAAAACCAAGTGATGGAGGGAAAGAAGCGACTCCCGCAAATTGTCCGCTGACCTGCATACGTGCGCCACGACACGTGTCTTGTCTCCCCAACCCCCACCCTAAATTCTTTTCTTAAAATAGTTTGCCGAACTAAGCGGCAAAATGGATGAGACCATCAAGAGCTGTGCACTTGTCTTCTGTTCTTTGTAGAGAGGTTCATGTTCAGATCCGATGGTCTTTCCTCTTTCCACGGTGGGAAAACATCTGTATTTAAGTGCTAACGCTTCTCCAGAGACTTTTCCGTGAGAGTCTTATCCAGCCAGGAATCTTTGCACGAGGAGAGAGCCTTGGGTTCAAACTGTCCAGCCCGGGCTTCTGAGCTTATCTTAGTTTCAACCCGCCCGCCAGGTTTTCCAACATTCTTTTCTCAGGACTCGCAGCTACCGCGCATTTAGAGACCCAGGACTTCGCTCCTGCATCCAGGTTCCGGGTTTCCTCGCGCACTCGCCCGCTCCAGACTCCATAGCGCACGGAATCCGGATCCGAGAGCACGAGAATCCAGTGTCCGGGTCTTCCAGGCTGCCCTGGTTGTCCCGGATCGCGGCGGCGGCGGCGGCGGTGGTGGTGGTGGCGGCGGCGGTGGCG
>NW_022196906.1:60314543-60335895 GCF_008632895.1 Mastomys coucha | reverse complement strand
CCCGGCCAGGCGGGGCGGAGCGGCGCGGGGAGGGGCGGAGAGCCGGGGCGGGGAGGGGGAGGGGCCGCGGCCCAGATGGCGGCCCGGGACGCGTAGCAGTGGTGGCTCTGCGGCCCGGGGCCCCGGGCGGGCGGAGGTGGCGGCTCCCGGGACCGGCCGCGCGGTGAGTCTAAGCTTTGTGTGGAGCCGGGGCTGGGAGGGGGGAGGCGACGCCGAGGGAGGCCCGGCGCCGAGGGGCGCGGAGGGCGCCGGGGCAGCGGCGCTCGGCGGAGGAAGTGGGGGTTGGGGGGGCCGGGGCGGAGCGAGGGGAAGGTGTGTGCGGGGAAAGCGGGGTCGTTGCGTGGGTGGGGGAGGGGGCCCGAGGTGAAGTTCAAAGCGTGGCCCGGGCGGTTCGGGCTGAGGGTGGCGGTGCCCGGGAGCGTCTCTGGTCCGGCCAGGTGGTAGGGGCAGGCCAGAGAGTTTTCTGAGGCTCTGCCGAGGGGGCCCCGGGGCGACTGGGGCTCGTTAGGGACGTGTGCGCGGCCCGGGAAGGGGAGCAAGGTGGCTGGGAGCGTGCAGTCTGTAGGTTGTGGGTGTGTGCGCCTTCCCAGTCTTAGGTCACATTTACTCCTGTCTTTTTCTTCAAGATGGAGGGATCTCTAGGCCTGGACTTTAAACTGCTGTCCCTGTGTCCCCGGGAGGGTTTGAGACCCTGTCCTGTTTGGAAAACCCATGCTGCCCTCTTTTCCCTTTATGTGTAATTACGGTTGGATCATCTCTGTGCTTTGCTCAGATTCTCCTTCCTCCCTCTGGGGCTGAGGAGGAGGAGACACATCTGACCAATTAATGTGTGTTTGTGAAACAGGCAGCGGCAAACAGTCATTTCGGCTTCTAGGAATTAGGCTCACACAGGGTGGAGAGAGCAGAGCCCTTCAGGGGGAATATTTCTGAACAAATCACACATGATTAAATTCTCTCAGAAACCGCTTCCTACCTAAATGAGAGTGGGAAAGATGGGGGAGAAAGCCTGTCTGTTTCCAGCCATGTGTCCAGAGCCCCAGGGGTTGAGGAGAGTCCCTAAGCCCCCACAGGCCTCTCTTTTCTGTATGAGGCTTTGCTCTGCAGCCTTGAGTTAATTTCACCCCTGCTGCTTTGTCTTGGGGGAGGGAGTGCTGGTTTAGGCTGTTGTGAGAGATGACTGTTCTGCTGCCACACAATAGTCGTGTCATTTTATCGGGAGTGCTACCCCAGGGCTGAGAACTGTTGCAGCAGAGATAAACCGGTCCCTCTCACCCGCCTATTGTGTACACAGTGAAGGTCATAGGTTCAAGTCTTGTCTGAGAGCTTTGGATATGCTCCATCTCCCAGGCTCCTCAGTGCCATTTTCTTCCTTTTCCAGACTGGGCTTGCCATTGGAGGAGGCCAGACAGAAAGGCTCTTCTTTTTGAGTGAGGAACAATGCAGGGCTCACTGGCACACATTTTTCAGAAGAATAGAGGATGCCAGCCATGTTGTGCCTGCCTCTGGTTAGCCTGTAACTAAGTTATGGAGGAATAGCGTCTGGGACATGCCACCTTCATGCTTTGTGGTAGACCTTTGAGGAAGGTGTCTGCAAAGTACTGACATAAAACATTGTATTTAAATGTTTTTGTATAGAAATGGAAGTCTCTTGCAGTTATTTTTGTTCTCTTAGGAAAACAACGAAAGATATGAGTAAGATAGGGGAGTGAAGGACCAAGTGCCCCTTCCCCAATAGGGACTCATTAGTTGCCCAGGCTGGTTTCTAACTCAAAATCCTCCTGTCTCAGACTGCTTAGTGCTAGCAGTTACAGGCATGCACCTATTCCCTGAACCCAGGTACCTTTCTAAATGGTGACTTGCTGGTGAATAATTACATAACAACAACAACAACAAAAAGCCACTCAATTTGCCCAAGACAAGCTTTGAAAACAAAACTTTCCTTTTATAATTCAGTATTTAATGAGAGAAGATGATTCAGGTATTTTGGAGAGAAATTTGCCACAGAGAGGAACTTCTAAAAGTCATTTGGATCTAGTATTAGAGAAGGATAGGAAGAATCATATCCTTGACTGTGTCATGAAAGTCTCCAAGCCTTAAGTCTTTGGTACCCTTAAGTCTCTCTCTCATATCCATTACGTATATATACAATTACAGCAAATGTAATGTATTACACATGTAATTACAAATGTAAGAATTACATATATATGGGGCTAGAAAAGAGGTTTTCCTGCAAGACATTAAAGACATCTTTTAAAAGAGTCACTGTAAAGGGGATTGTATTCAGTATGCAGTGTATAAAATAGCTATCTAACTCTTTTCTATAGTTTATCATTGTCCGGGGCCCTTTGGTTTTTGTTAAAGGTCTTTCAGGACAGTAAATGTCAGCTGTGGTCTCTCCCTCTGTATCCCTGTATATCACTGTTACACGTTGGCCTTGCATTTAGATGGCAGGACTTTGATAGGAGGGAACAGGTTGTTTTGACACTTTTTTTGGTTTTTCAAGACAGGGTTTCTCTGTGTAGCCCCAGCTGTCCTGGTACTCACTCTGTAGACCAGGCTGGCCTCGAACTCAGAAATCCGCCTGCCTCTGTCTTCCAAGTGCTGGGATTAAAGGCGTGCGCCACCACCCCCTGGCAATTTTTTTTTATAGTAGAACTGTCTTTAAGCCTTACTAAAAGTATTGTCTGCCCTAGACTGTTTCTTTTTTTTGTTTGTTTGTTTTTTGTTTTTGTTTTTTTTTTGTTTTTGTTTTTTTCGAGACAGGGTTTCTTTGTGTAGCCTTGGCTGTCCTGGAACTCGCTCTGTAGACCAGGCTGCCTGGACTGTTTCTAACAATATGTCCCAGGCTTCTTAGCATGCCTTAGTTAAGCTGGATTTAAGGCTTTTTTCTTCTTAGGCTGTTGGCATGTTTTCCTTGAGTGTTGTCAGTTAAGGCAGACCCTCCCATTAAATTTGCCTTGATTAGATTTAGGAGTTTCAGAATTGGGCTTTTGAATGTGACCAACCCTTAGACAGCATTTTGAGTGACTGTGATTCAGAAGTCAATTGAGTTCTTCACCTCTACCTTCTTGGTAGGAAATATTTCCTTGTGAGAAGTCTTTATAACTAGACACCTTACTGCTCATGACTATGTTGTGGATGTGGATGTGGCTCCTTGTATTAATATGTTCTAGTTAGCATTTAGCAACTCAATGCCTGGAACAGGATAATTTGTTGAGGGGTTACTGATTACTCTGTTAGGTAGAAGTACCACTTCTTATTTATCTGACTATCAACACTTGAGCTCAGGCATGGAGGATACAAACATACAGGGATATTTGTTCTCCAGTAGTTGCCACTCTGCTTCCTCTCTCTTCTTCTTTGCCAGGCATCTTAATACTTCCACTGCTCCAAAGGAAAACCAGCATGGATGGGACTGTTACCAGGCGCTGAGATAAGATAGCCTTTGGTTGTGCAGCAAGTCTTCTTTTCAGCAGCTTAATTCTCACATCTACTTTATTTTATTTTTTTAAAAAAGTTTCCCTTTTTTGCAATGAAAAATGAACAGAACACAAAACCCTCAGTATGTTAAGTAGTGCCTTCATATCACCGCTCTGATAGAAGTCGGCTGTGACAGGCAGAATGAAGATAGGTGGTGCTGATTGGCAGGTTCTGGGTCCACTAAGTGTCAGTGAAGGACTCTTTTCACTAGAGAACAGGTAATTCACCAAAGCACCTGCCTAGCAAGGCATGTGGTGGCGGCAGCGGCAGCTGTGCAGCTGAAGAGGGATTATTGAGCAGGTGGCTGAAGAATCACATGCAACACTGACAAGAAAATACTCAGTCCTGTGTGGTGTAGGCTCCGTTCACATGTGTGAAATTGCACTTTGTTTCACGTTTCTTAATGCCTATTGTTGATTTGTGAGTGAAATGGTAATGGAATAGAGAAAAGAGGTTCTTTTCTGAGTAGCATGCCTTAGTCATGGCCCTACATGGCCCTATTGTACTTCTGGAAGTTCTGGCTTTCTGCCCCATGAAAGGGAAGGAAATAGCGGTAATTCAGTGCTTCTAGGACTTGCTTATTAAAAGGAAATGGGAAACAGAAAATGCTTTGCTGTCTTGATGGTGAAAGCTTTAGTTCACTGGGAGGATGCCCAGCTGCTTGTATGCAAAGGGTCCAATTGACTTTGCTCTGCCAGGTCCACCTGAAGCTCCTTATGCAAAATATTTGCATGTTTTTATTTTACAAGTATCATTTCCTTCCTCCATGAAGTTTGTATTTCTTCAGTTTGCTTTCTTCAGTTTTTAGGGTTTTTTTCCTCCCAGTACCATTATACCTTTTTCTTGCTCTTACTAATGTCACTTATTAAAACCAAATTATCACCAGCGGGCCAAATGATGTTAAGGAACTATTTCTATTAACTATTTATTTTTAAAAACAGCAAAATAAAAACAACTATTGCATTTCCTGTGATTTTGAATAATACTTTATATTGTGAGGATTTCTGGAAATGTGTAGATTTTCCTTTAGATTGTTATTGCCATCTTCTGTAGCATGACTGTCCTTTTCCATGTTCATTAAGGCAACTTGCTCTCTCATCTCCTCCTGAGATGGTGTCTTCCTATGTAACCTGGGCTGGGATTACACACATACACCATCACCTTGGCCCCCCGGCTAAAATTATGAACAAGTAATTTGATGTTTGTTTTGTAATAATTTTCTGTATTAGGTCCCAGGCTCCATGGTCCTTCTGTTGTTACACACACATATCCAGGAATGGGTATAGCCTATAGAATTCATGGGAGTTGAATTCACAGATATTGAAAGGAAAGAAACTATATCAATTGTTTTAAAGTTCAGATGTCTCTCTCCGAGCCCAGTAGAATGAAGGTTCTAACTTGTTTTTATTTATTGATTTATTGACTGATTGATTGACTTATTTATTTATTGTGTTTCCCCATCTCTCCTTTCATCCTATTGGATCTTGGGATTGAATTCGGGTTGGAGACTTGGAGAAGCTAGCACTGTCATGGATTTGCTTTATTTGAATTGTTCACAAACCTGCATGTCCTCCCTTGTCACTCAGTATGGCGCCTCCTCATGCTGCCATCTCTCTTTCCCTCATCGTCCATCCTGACTCTTTGCTCTGAAGACTTCTCCAGCAGAGTAGAACACTAATTACTGTACTACTATAGTCACAACCCAGATCCTCCCCTCCTTCCTTCTCACCTCACTCTGTCTTCTTCTCCACCCCCATCCCCAACCCCTTGTTCTAGCAGTAGTTGTTGAACTGTGAGCAGCCAGGTCAATGAATGAGACACATCTAGATCCAAAAGGGCTGAGTTTTTCATGCTTCTCTTGCTGTTCGTTCTTGGATCAGAGTTCCAGAAATAGGAAATGGCAAATACCTATTACATCATATCTAGTCTAGCATAGGGCAAACCTTGGGTTATTTTCTTTTGTTGTGTGATTTTTTTTTTTCCCTTGGAGGTGAGGCTGGCTAATACTAGGCAAGTTCTGAAATTGCCTTCTGCTCTGTGGTTTTAATTCTCTCCTTCCACCATGTTGGTACCAGGGAGTGGACTCACATTGTCGGACTTGGCAGCAAGTATCTGTTGAGCCACCTCTCCAGTACCTATAGATAGTTGCATTGTTTTAAATGTCATGTGGAACATAGCGAATTCGATTAGCAAATGGCCAGGGTAGTAGTTACCACACAACCTATGATCTGCTGGAATCAGATCACAGCATGGAATCCAGATCTCTATAGTTAAGGTGTACTGGGTTCTGGTACCACATTGCATACTGTTACCTGTATTTGCTTTACCCTGTTAATATACAGCTTGCAGGTTTTTGGTATGGTGTCAGCACCATTCCTAGCAGCGTTTCTAAGTGTCATTTTGTGACTGGTTTGTAAAAAAAATTAATCCACTTTTCCTCCCAACCCCTACTCCTGTAATGATAACTCTGAGATTAATTATTTATCATTAAATGCCTAGGCTATAAGCTTTGGCTTATTTCCTGACTAGCTTGTAACTTATTTAACCCATTCAAACTATTCTGTGTCTTCTACATGGTTAGTTACCTCTCGTTCAGTACTGGCCCACTTCTTCTTTCACATCTTAGCATCTCCCCCACCGTCTCCCCTTATTTGCTCACTTTTTTTTTTTTTTTTTTTTTTTTTTTTGGTTTTTCGAGACAGGGTTTCTCTGTGTAGCCCTGGCTGTCCTGGAACTCACTCTGTAGACCAGGCTGGCCTCGAACTCAGAAATCCCCCACCAGTGTCCAGCCTCAGTGATTGGCCATAAGCTTTTTTATTGACAGGTGATGCTTATAAGAGATTCTCTCTACCCTGGTTGGGTGAATTTCCATCATAGAACTAAAGTGGACATTTATGAATAAACCTTGTAAACTTCAGTTACAAATCCTGAAGCTTGGTGTGAAATTCAAATGCTTACCTTCATTCTAGCGCAAGGTTTGTTTCTAGGGCAGAGTCTTAAGGATGGTATCAGAAATTGAACTGTAATTGAAGAAATAGAACTAATCCCAATGGTGCTTAACTATGTGAGGTATATAGGGAAGAATGGCATATTTCTACTTGGCATCTGCTTTAATGTGTACTTCCAGTTCAAACTTGCTGAAGCTTGTGTTCTCTTACTGTTCTTCCGATTTCTATAATTTCAAGACTGCTGCTGGGCAGTGGTGGTGCACGCCTTTAATCCCAGCACTTGGGAGGCAGAGGCAGGCGGATTTCTAAGTTCGAGGCCAGCCTAGTCTACAGAGTGAGTTCCAGGACAGCCAGGGCTACACAGTGAAACCCTGTCTCGAAAAACCAAAAAACAAACAAAGACTGTTGACTTAGCAGCTCATCTGACCAATCACTGAAGGCCTGCTTTTCTCCCTCCCTCCTTTTTTTTTTTTTTTTTTTTAAATGTTGATGAGTGCCCATGGAAGCCAAGAGAGGGTATTAAATCCCCTGGGACTGGAGTTAACAGGGTGTTGGGAATCAAACCCAGCTCCTCTGGAAGAGTGTTCTTTGTGCTCTTAACCACTGACTCAGCTCTCTAGCCGCATTTACCTCACTTTTCTTCTTAACTGACCTAGCTCAGGTTCTCATCTTTTGTACATGTGTGCAGTAATCTCATGGCAGTGTTCTTTTTTTGTTCTATACTACATGTTGCTGCCGTATTGTAATATTTAATTATTTATGCTAGGCCAGGCGTAGTCCCTGTCCTACTGGGACCTGTAGTCTAATGGAGCATATAGTCAACTAATGAATATGTAATTATGAGTTAAAATGCTTTAAAAGAAAATCATTTGGTTTTAGAATAAGTAACACAGAAACCCAACATGGACTTCTGGGGAGGTAGGTTATTTTGTTTCTTTAAATTTTAAGTATTTTTATCTTATATATGTGAATGTTTTGCTTGTATACATGTCTGTGCACTTCATGCATACTTGACGTCCACAAAGCTCAGAAGATGGCATTAGATCCCCTGCAACTGGAGTTATAGATGGTTGAGACACCATGTGGGTGCTGGGAATCAAACCAAGGTCCTATTGCCCTGCACTCCTAACCACCTCACCACCTCGCCAGCCTTCCAGTCTTTTTATTTATTTATTTATTTATTTATTTATTTATTTATTGACAGAATGCCAGTATGTAGCCTTGGCTGGCCTGGAATTCATTGCTCAAACTCAAAGGGATCTGAGTGCTGGGATTAAATAAAGGTCTGTGCCATCACACCTGATCTAGCATAGATTTTTTTGTTTGTTTTTTTGTTTTTTGAGACAGGGTTTCTCTGTATAGCCCTGGCTATCCTGGAACTCACTCTGTAGACCAGACTGGCCTCGAACTCAGAAATCTGCCTGCCTCTGTCTCCCAAGTGCTGGGATCAAAGGCGTGCGCCACCACTGCTCAGCCCTAGCATAGATTTTTAAAATAGTAATTTGGAACATTTTTTTCTCACTTTAAAAAAATATAAAGAAACCCAGCCTACTAATGTAGGGTAATATTTAGAACTATTTGCTGGGCAGTGGTGGCACACAACCTTTAATCCTAGCACTTTGTCGGGGGTGGTCAGAGGCAGGTAGATATCTGAGTTCAAGGTCATCCTGGTCTACCAAGTGAGTTCAGGATAGCCAGGGCTATACAGAAAAGCCTAGTCTCAAAAAAACCAAGATAAATAAATGAATTATTTTAAGTTATTTTTAGCTTTCACACGTGTGTGTGTATGTGTGTGTGTGTGTGTGTGTGTGTGTATGAGTGTGTGTGTAATTTATGTGTGGGTTTGTGAGTGTGTGTGTGTGTAAGTGTGTAATTTATGTGTGGTGGGTACCTTGGTGCACATGTCGAAGTCAGGATATCTTTGCAGAGTTATTTCTGTTCTACCTTGTACTGTTATGTAGGTTTTAAGGAGTGAACCCAGTTTGCCAGGCTGTGGGGTGAGAACCTTTACCCAGTAAGCCTTCTTACTTGCTTCTAGGCTTATTACAGATTCTTTTTGTTTTGATCAGATCTGGCCTTCCTCAGCTTTATTTTATGTTTCAGTCAATCTATATCTATGGGATGCTCTTCTGTGCTTCCTAGACATTCATTCATATCTCCAAGTCTGTCCTTCCTTTGAACTAGCACAGCGCTCAGTGTCCTTTCTACCCACATTTCTACTTACTGTCCCATTTCCAGAGATGAGTTCATTTTTTTCTATGTCCCTTTAGATTTTTGGGGGGGGGGGTGTTATGGAAGGATAGCTAAGATCTCTGTTAAAGTACTCTATCATACGCTGCCTTAAATGATAATTATTTGTGGATGTATTTTCTTCCTGTCTCATTTTAAGTTCTGTAAGACAGCTCTGTCTTCTCTGTTCTTTTGTCCTCTGTAATTCCTAGCCCAATGCTTTGAATATAGCTATGCATTATTAATGTTTGCTGAATTGAATTAGACTTAGACTTTGAAAAAAAACTTCATGTGATATTTTTTTCAAACCCCTTTTATAGTAAAGCAAATTCCATTCAACACATTTTATCCCAAATTGAATAAACTAGGAACAAGGCAGACTGAATGGCTTAAGAAACCCTTCTGATTCAAGAGCAGGCTTTGTTATCTTACTGTTTGTAGTGTTGCTGGCTCCATGCATCCTAACTTGGAGGATTGTGTGCAAGGTAAGCTACTCACAGGAGAAGCTTGGTTCTGCTAGAGAAATAGTATTGGGCACTGTAGGTTCTGTTGATCTTCTCAGGGGTTTGTCTCATTCTTTTGGATTCCTACTATATGTGAGATACTGTTCCAGCTTCTTACGATCTGTCAGTGTTTAAAACAGACCAAGTCAAAGCAGCCACCAATGGACTTTATGTTTGTGAGTGAAGCTTCTGAGTCCAGGCTGGCTTTGAAGCATTCCTTCTGCCTGGCTTTCTGCAGTGCTGGGATTACAGGCTGGAGGCACCATGCTTAGCAGATTTTGCCTTTTAAAAGAAGATAAGAGGGGCTGGAGAGATGGCTCAGCGGTTAAGAGCACTGACTGTTCTCCCAGAGGTCCTGAGTTCAAATCCTAGCAACCACATGGTGGCTCACAACCATCTGTAATGTGATCTTGTGTGTCTGAAGACAGCTATAGTGTACTCTCATATATAATAAATAAATCTTAAATGATCTTAAAAAAATTCTTAAAAAAAATAAAAAAAAATAAAGAGGATAAGAATAAGCATAGTAAGCAGCTACATAATATTACAAGGTTGAAAAATACTGTAGGGGAAATGGAATAGGGTAAAGGAGGCTAGAGATGTGAAGAAGGGTTAGATGGGTCAAGTGGAGGCTAGCAGCTTTTCATGAGATCAGTTGATGTTGGTACATTCCTGGATGGTTATAGACGCCTCAGATTGGTAGCTGTTTTTCTGCCCAGCAGAGAGAAAGAGGCAGTGTCTGCAGTTGTTCCAGCGTCCGGCTGACTCTGAAGGGAAATAGCTACTTGTTAAGTCTTTTCTGCTGGCTGGCATTCCTGGAAGTCAGTCACAGTGACAGTTGCACCCAGTCGTCTGGAAGACACCAGGATTAGAAGCAGCTCCCTGAAGAATGGGATTTGCTCTCCTGCTGCCAGGCCTTGGGTATCTGGATTCCTGGGTGAGTTAGGTCTCTGGATTTTCTCCTTTCTCAAGAAGAAAAAGGCCAAAAATATGACGGTTACTTTTCTTTCTAGTAAGGCTTCAGCAAGTTTGAGTTAGCACTTTAATCTGAAAACATGGCTCAGCAGCATGGCCCATGCCTATAATCCTAGCATGTGTGAGGTGGAGGCAAGAGGATCAAAGGTCAGCTTTGCCTACACAGTGGGTTCTAGGCCAGCTTGAGTTACATAGTGAGAACCTACATCAAAAACAGGTGCAGCAGCTCAGTTCCCAGTACTCACATGGTGGAACTACATTCGCACACACACAAGCACAAATGTAATTTATAAAAAACAACAAAAAAAACCAAACCTAACTGCCTACTTTTAAAAAGTGAATGTTGGGGTTTTGGTGCTCTCAACATGTAGGCTATACCTTAGTAGTGTCACTACCTAATTCAAAGGTGTCATATCTGGGTACGGTGTGTGTAATACTTGTCCTTTTCTAACCTTTGTAGTTCATTATTTTTCTTATTACATCATCCCCTTTTTTCCTCTCTTTTTTTCTTCTTTCTTTCTTTCTTTTTTTTTTTTTCCTGCCTAGACAGGGTTTCTTGGCTGTCCTGGAACTTGCTCTATAAACCAGGCTGGCCTCAAACTCCACCTTCCTCTGCCTCTCAAGTGCTGGAATTAAAGGTGTATGCTACCCCTGCAGACCCCATCACCCCTCCCACCTTTTCTTTTCTTTTTTTTTAAGATTTATTTTATTTTATTTATTTTATGTGTGTGAGTACACTGTAGCTGTACAGATTGTAGTGAGCCATCATGTGTGTGGCTGCTGGGAATTGAACTCCCGCTCGCTCTGGCGTAATTCACTGTAGCTGTCTTCAGACACACCAGGAGAGGGCGTCAGATCTCATTATGGGTGGTTGTGAGCCACCATGTGGTTGCTGGGATCTGAACTCAGAACCTTTGGAAGAGCAGTCAGTGCTCTTACCGGCTGAGCCATCTTGCCAGCCCCCACCTTTTTTTTTCAGTACATGAAACTAATAGGAAACACTTTCCTTAGGGTAGACAACTGTTTTAGTAACTTCTGAAAAGCTAATATTTCCAATATAAAAGAGATAGAAAATCATATTTTTGTTCTTGGTTTGTGTAGGTCCAAACAAAAGATGAGATGTCTACAAGATGTTTGTAGACATCTCATCATAGCCTCTTTGTTATATTATATGACATTTAAAGTAGCTGTTTTAATCACTGTTCCATTGCTGTTGAAGAGACACCATGGATGTTTGGTTGGTTGGTTGCTTGGGTTTTTTTTTGTTTTTGTTTTTTTTTAGACAGGGTTTCTCCGAGTAGCCCTGGGTGTCCTGGAACTCACTCTGGAGACCAGGCTGGCCTCGAACTCAGAAATCCGCCTGCCTCTGCCTCCCAAGTGCTGGGGTTAAAGGCATGCACCACCACCGCCTGGCTGACACCATGGAACTTATAAGAGAAAGCATTTACTGGGGACTTGACCGTTTCAGAGGTTCAGTACAGGCAGGTATGGTGATGATGCTGTAGTAGAGACCTACTTTCTGAAGCACAGGCAGAGAGGGAAAGATTATACCTGCTGTAGGCTTTTGAAACCTCAAAGCCCACTCCCAGTAACACACTTTCTCTAGTAAAGCCACACCCACTCCAACAAGTCATGCTTACTAATCCTTCCAGTCCTTTCTAACAGCCCCATCCCTGGGACTAAGCATTCAAACCACCATAGGTGAGGTTCAAGGCAGTATTAGGACCTGTCTGCTCTATGTTTTGAATTATTTATACCATCAGATTATACAGTTGTAGTGTACAAGAGGACCTATTAGTCATTTTTGCCAAAATAGGCTCTTCATGATACATAATATTAAATTTTGGGGGGGGGGTTGGGGATCAAACATTTTGTGTGTCAAGCAAACACCTTACCTTGGATTGTATCTCCCAGGCACTAAAAGTTCTTTTTTTTTCTCTTTTATTTCAGTGTTTATATTTATATGTAGCACTGGTGTTTTGCCTGCGTATATGTTTGTGTGAGGAATACCGATCAGCCTGAAACTGGATGAGTTGCAGGCAGGTGTGGTTGTGGGTTCTGGGAATTGAACCCAGGTTCTCTGGAAGAGCAGCCAGTGCTCTTAACCTCTAAGCCCTCTCCCACCACCCCTCCCCACACCCCACCCCCAAGGTTTCTGAATCCATGCTAAGGAAAATCTGTTACTTTTAGGCAATTTGTAGGCTCTGATGGTGAGTTTCTAGGCAGACTTTGTGTTGCCTTTCTTTGAGGGTATGCAGAAGTGGTAGTTCCAGGTAATCCAGAGCTACATAGAAATATACTGAATATAGAAAGGTAAAAGCTACAGTTGGGTGTGGCATCACATGCTTTTAATACCACTACTTGGGAGACAAAGGCAGGTGGATCTTCATGAGTTTGACGGTTTGAGGCTAGCCTAATCTATATAGTAAGTTCCTGGACACCCAGAGCTATCTCAATCCTATCTCAATCACATAGTCCCACCCCAAATCCTGCCCCCAAAAGAACTATCATATTTGCAATATTTGAAGTTCATGTTAAAGCAAAGGATTAAAGGGACCTGTGGGTGGTTTGAATATGCTTGGCCCAAGGAATGACACTATTAGATTGTATGGCCTTGTTAGAAGAAGTGTGTCACTGTGAGGGTGGGCAAAGAGAACTTCCTCCGAGCTACCTGAGGATGCCAGTCTTCTCCTAGTAGCATTCAGATGAAGATGTAGAACTCCCAGCTCCTCCTGTGCCATACCTTCCTGGATGCTGCCATGCTCCCATCTTGAACCTCTGAACCTGTAAGCCAGACCCAGTGAAATGTTGTCCTTTATAAGAGTCTTGGTGTCTATTCACAGCAGTAAAACCCTAAGACAGGATATATAAAACAAATGATTATTCAATAGTTTTAGAGGCTGTAGGGAGGGAAAAGGAATTTTTTGAAAAATCACAGAAAAACCAATTGGGTGCAGCATAAAAATTGAGAAAAACCAGAAAGACAAATTTGACATGTCTCTTTGTATAATAAAGGTCTCTGGTTGGTTGGTTGGTTGGTTGGTTGGTTTGGTTTTTCAAAATAGGGTTTCTCGGTATAGCCCTGGCAGTCCAGGAACTCACTCAGTAGATGAGACTGGCATTGAACTCAGAGATTCTCTTCCCTCTTAAAAATAAATAAATAAATATATATATATTTAAGGACACGTTAACTAATTGTATGTATTATCTCATGTTTTTAGCAGGCTGAGGCATTAGGATTTTAAGCTGAAAGTGAGTCTAGGTTATATAGTAAAATCCTCTCAATAAACAACAGCACTGATAGAAATGGAAAGGCAGCAAGGTGGGTATGGTGTCATGTGCCTTAATCCCAACACAGCTGAATCAGGATTGCTGAAAAGTGAAGGCCAGTCATAGCTAGTATCAGGTCAACCTGGGCTATATCTAGCAAGACCCTATCTCAAAAAAAAAAAAAAAAAAAAAAGCAGATGACTTGGCTTGAGGAGGTAAAGGCACTTGTTTTGCCATGGCTGATAACACAAGTTCAGGTCCTAAAGCCCACATGGTACAAGGAGAGCACAAGTTGTCATCTGACCTCAACATGCATGTGTCCACACATACACAGTAGAGCTGCTAGGATAAGTAGTAATAGATGTTTATCTGTGGTTTTCCTTGATTGTTACATGAATGCGTGTGTGCATACATATATATATAGTCACGCTGTGGTAGATTCACAAAGATCAGAGAATAGTTTGTGGGAGCTGGCTCTCCTCCATCATGTGGGTTTTAGGGTTCAAGTTCACGTGGTTAGGCTTGCCAGCAAGTGTCTTTGCCCACTGAGCTACTCGCCAGACTATTTTTTTAACTTTTTTTTTTCATTCTACTATGCTGTTTATCTCCAAACATCATCTTGATGATAAGCTCATCAATCTTTTTCTTTTTTCTTTTTTTTCTATGAGACAGGGTTTCTCTGTGTAGCCCTGGCAGCCTGGAACTCACTCTGTAGACCAGGCTGGCCTCGAACTCAGAAGTCCACCTGCCTCTGCCTCCCAAGTGCTGGGATTAAAGGCATGCGCCACCACCGCCCCCAGGCTGAGCTCATCAATCTTGTTTAGCACTTGAATAAATACATTTGTTATTTTGTTTTCATTTGTATATGTATGCACTTTCATCTTGTTTGTATGTGGGCCCTAGTTCCATGATACATGTGGTCAGAGGACAACTTCATGGAGTTAGTTCTCTCTATTTGTGTGTAGTTCCAGGATTGGCTCAGGATTTTTACCAACTGAAGCATTTTGCCATAAGTGAGAATTTAAGGGTCCAAAAGCTGGGCCGTGGTGGTGAACACCTTTAATCCCAGCACTCGAGAGGCAGAGGCAGGTGGATCTCTGTAAGTTCGAGGACAGCCTGGTCTACCCAGTGAGTTCCAGGACAGCCAGGGTTTACACAGAGAAATCCTGTCTGGAAACCTGGCCTCTACCCCTAAAAAAAAAATTCTCTCTTTTTTTTTTTTTTAAGATTTATTTATTTATTGTATGTGTATGAGTACACTGTAGCTGTACAGATAGCCGTGAGCCATCATGTATGTGGCTGCTGGGAATTGAACTCAGGACCTCTGCTTGCTCCTACCTGGCTCGCTACCGCTCCGGAGTAGCTGTCTTCAGACGCACCAGACGAGGGTGTCCGATCTCATTACAGGTGGTTGTGAGCCACCACGTGGTTACTGGGATCCGAACTCAGGACCTTCGGAAGAGCAGTCAGTGCTCTTACCCGCTGAGCCATCTCGCCAGCCCCTAAAAAAAAAATCTTAAGGGTCTAGAGATCTGCTTCCATTGGTGAAGTCCTTGTCATGTAAACCTAAAGACCCATAGTTCAGATTCTCAACACCTGTGTATAAGCTGACTGCAGTAACATACATCTGTAACCCCAGTATTGTGGTGGGTGGGGGTGGGTGGATCCCTGTTCCAGTGTAAAGTGGGCAGTAATAGAGGAAGATGTGTACATCTTCAAGTACACTGCACACGCACGCGCGCACACACACACACAAGAGCAAGAGCAATATTACAATTTTTCTGTGACATTAAGATTGATGTATTAAGCTGGGGAGTGGTGGTGCATGCCTTTAATCCCAGCACTTGGGAGGCAGAGGCAGGCGGATTTCTGAGTTCGAGGCCAGCCTGGTCTACAGAGTGAGTTCCAGGACAGACAGCCAGGGCTATACAGAGAAACCCTGTCTTGAAAAACCAAAAAAAAAAAAAAAAAAAAAAAAAAAAAAAAGAAAGAAAAGAAAAAAAGAAAGAAGAAAAAGGAAAAGGTATGATGTATTGTGTGATGTGTGTGCACGTGTGCGCACAGGCTCCTTCTATCCCTCTGTCCTGTTTCTTTGACACCAGGTCTCTCTCTGAACCTGGAATAGCTAGGTTTTTGACCTAGGCTGGTAGCCAGTGAGCCCAAGCACTCTGTGTCTGCGTCACTCAGTGCTTGGGTTACAGAAGTGTGTGAGGCCATGCTTACATAGCAAGCATTTCTAACTGCTGAGACACTTTTTTTTTTTTTTTTTTTAATTAATGAGACAGGGTCTTGTGTAGTTCAAGCTAATGGAAAGTCAGTGTGTAGCTAAAGATGACCTTGGCCTCTCTCTTAAGCTCAAGGACTATTTTATTGGAGTTTAAAAGAAACGCAGTACAGGTTAGGGAAAAATCCTGGCAGCCATTAGGAAGAGAGAGAGAAAAGGTCTTGCCTTTTAAGTTAGACATGGAGTAGAAATAGAGATAGCTTATTAAGGAAGGAAAACATACTCCTAAGACTGGAAGTAGGCTAGTGCACTGAGGAATGAGCCAAGAAGCCTGACCTTGAGTTCTTAATCCTCCTCCTTCCACTTTCTAAATATTAGAATTAGAGAAATGTACCACCAGAGAGGCAAGAACTTGAAGCCCTTTGAGGTTTTATTTCAGGAATACATATTATGAGCAGAATGAAACATTGGTGGACCTCAGAGTGCAAGAATTGGAAAAAAAAGAAAACAGAAAGTCTCAAGCTTTTCCCCAGGATGAGTAATTTCTAGTTAACAATGGTAACTCCCAAAAGGAAGTGGAAACTCTGGTAAGTAGTTCCTAGAAAAATTGGGTCAGTGTGCTGCCAGAGAAATGCTGGGCATCATTAGGAACATAATCAACTAAATAAAACAGTTTTCCCTCTACATAAAACTAAGGCGTGTCTAATATGTGTTACTATCTTGTTCTGGTTACAGATACTTCTCAGAATTAGTGGACAAAGAATGTGAAGAATTTAATAACAATGTGCATTAGGGGGTGTTAAAGACTTTTATTTTATGTGCAAGGGTGTTTGCCTACATGTATATATATATATCCATCTTCTGTACTTTGTGCTCATAGAAGTCAGAAGATGGTGTTAAATCTCCTGCAGCAAGAGTTACAGATGGTTGTGAGCTGTCATATGGGTGCTGGGGATTGAACCCATGTCTTCCCCAATAGCTGTAAGTGTTTTTAACCACCAAGTAATCTCTCAAGCCCCTAGCAGTTTAAAAAACTCTTCCTTCCTCATCTTGCTGCCAATTGAAACTAGGACCTCTTGCGTGCTATGATACTATATTTGCCTGTATTCCAAACCCTGGAGCTTGTTTTTATTTATTCATTCATTTAGAGACAGAGTTTCACATGCTGTGCCTGGCCTCAATCTTACTTTATAATCAACAGTTATTCTGAACTTCTGGTTCTACCTCTACTTCCTTAATGCTGGGATATCTTTCCACACCTGGTTTATGTGGTGCTGGGGATTCAACCTAGGGCTTGGTGCATGCTAGACAATCACTCTTCTAACTGAACTACATCCCTAGTCCTCCTCCTCCTCCTCCTCCTCCACCACCACCACCACCACCACCACCTCTATCACCACCACCACCACCACCTCCACCGCCGCTGCCGCTGCCGCTGCCGTCGCCGCCATCATCGATTTTACCATGCTGGGAATTGAATAAGTATCTGGCCTACCACTGCACTGCATTCCTAGCCTCTCAGTTTAAAGACATTATTAAGCCTTGCTGAACCATGGAATGAACCTATGGGTTTGATCACCAGTTCTTAGTGTCCATCCTATATTTGATTCAGAATTCCCTTTCAAGTCAGAAGTGAATTCATTATACTTAAGTAGCTATCTTTATGAATGTTAAGTAACTAAAATGTGTTAACTCTACAGTTGGAGAAATTTAAAAATAGTTTTTTAAAACTTGTGTGAGAAGAAGAGAGAATGTGTGAACAAGGATGTGTGTGTGCAGCATGTGTGGAGGTTGGAGAACAACTTTGAGCCAGTTCTCACCTCTACCTTGGCCGAGGTATGGCCTCTTGTTTCTGCTGTTGTGGTTTTACTGCTCTGTGAGCGTCCAGCGGTGAGCTGCCTCCTGTCTGCTGATTGGCCTGTTTCCATCTCCCAGCTCTCTGTAGCAGTGATGGAATTACAGATGCTTACCACTCCAGGGTTTGGTTTGGGTTTCTGTGCGTTTTTTTTCCCTCTGTATTTTTTAAAGATTTTAATGAATTGAAAGAATAGCCCCTCCCAGTTACCCTCCCTCCAAATCCTTTCATTTTTCCCACCACACTCTCAAGTCAATAGCTTCTTTTTCTTTATTATTGTTACATATATGCATGCTGAGCGTGTGTATGCACAGACACACACATAGCCTGCTGAGTCTGTTCTGTTGTTGGTGTGTATATGTGGTTCCAAGGCTGACCACTTTGCATTGAACAACCAATAAGGAGGCTCATCCTTAGGAAAGACTAATTCTTTTTCTCCCAGCAGTCATTAGTTGTCTGAAGTTCTTTGTCTAGGGGTGAGCCCAAGGAAAAATGTCCCCTTTTCTTTTTTTTTTTTTTTTTTTTTTTTTTTTTTTTTTTTTTTTTTTTTTTTTTTTTTTTTTTTTTTTTTTTTTTTGGTTTTTCGAATCCCCTTTTCACATTAACCTGTCCATTGATATTGCCATTGTCCCATTCTTGGTTTGTAGCCATTTCTAGGAGAGAGTGTTTCACAGCTGGCGTCCTGGTATCTATGAAGTTCTTTGAGCCATAGGAGCTGTAGTGTGGATGTATCCACTGGGTCTGGATTCCCCACAATCTGTTGATTTCTGCCCTGTGTCCTGTTGTGGTTTTCTGTGATGGTCACCATTTGCTGAAAAGAGTTTTCTTTGATGAGAGATGATTAGCTACACTTGTCCAGGAAAGATGGCTCATGAATGAAGAGCTTAATTTTTATTTTTACGTTTATTTTTATGTGCATGGGCATTTTGTTTGTATGGATGACTGTTCACCACAGGCCTGCCTGGTGCCTGTGGAGGTCAGATCACCTTAAGCTGGAATGACAGGTCCTTTACAAGAACAACTGTTGGTCTTAGAGCTCTCCGTCCAGCCCCTACTATGTTGTTGTTTGTTTGCTTGCTTGTTTTCTTGGTTTCTCGGTTTCTGGTTGTCATAGAACTTACCCTGTAGACCAAGCTGGCCTCTAACTCGCAGAGATCCACCTGCCTCTGCCTCCCGAGTGCTGTGATTAAAGGTGTGTACCACCAACATCCAGCTCCTTTTTTAATTTACAAGCAACTCTGTTGAATGAAAAGTTGGACCTAATGGACACTGACACAATGGTTATGCTGCAACTGATAGACCTGGAGAACAAAGCAAGCCAATGGCTTTGCTGCCAAAGGAGACTAGAAAAGGATCCCTGCCTGGTGTAGGAAAAATGGACTGAGATTTGGAAATGAAAAAAGTGAAGTTTAGAGTCTCTGTCCTGTAAAGTTAAGGTGTGATGTGGAAATCTCCAGGAATTATTGGCTCCCACCAGGATGAGCATGCCAATATTATATTAGGAAGTCTGAGGTAAAAACAACAGGATAGTTCTGGTGAGAGCTCACTGTGTGCTTCAGAGAAGATCCTTTCCTGCTATATCCTCATATGATGGAAGAAGGAGCAGAAGAGAATACCACCAGCGTTATTAATTTTTTTTTTCTAACACTGGGTTCTGGGGATCAAACATAGTGATTTTACCCACTTAACCATCTTTCCCACTTGCAGGCAGGGTTTTTAAAGACAGGAATTCTCTTAATCCTGATCTATTTCCCATGTGTTGGGATTATAGGTTTTTAAAGTAGAAAAATATTTTCTTTAGGTTTTATTGTTATTTTTATTTTTTGTTTTGTTGGTATATAAACTAACAGGATTTCCCTGTGTAGCCCTGGCTGTCATTAGCCAGGCTGGCCTTGAACTCAAAAATTCCGCCTGCCTCTGCCTCCCAAGTGCTAGGATCAAAGGTGTGTGCAACTGCCACCCTGCTCTTCATAGCACTTTTATATACTTTTTTTTTTTTTTTTTTTGAGATGAGTCTCATTATGTAGCCTTGGCTAGCCTGGAACAGTATGTAGACTAGGCTAGCCTCAAACTCAAGAGCTTCACCTCTGCCTTCCCAGTGTTGGAATTAACTACTGGGAATTCTTACTCCATTTTGATTGATGCCCACCCCATATCCCTGTTACCTTCCCACCTTCCTACTTTTACCCTAGCATTCTTTCTACAAGTGCACTCCACACTTCCCACCCTCCTTTCTTAAAGCCCGTCTTCCCTCCTCTGTTTCCCTTTCTAATGTTATGACCACTAACCACATTCACTCCCATGTAAGTACACTTGTATAAAAATTAGGGGGCCAGGCATGGTGGTACATATCTTTATTCCAGTACTTTGGAGGTAGAGGTAGGTTGTCAGTTGAGGCCAGCTTGGACCTCATAGTGAGCTAAATAAATAAAATGTATATATTTTTTAAAAGCTATAATCTCTATATAAGAGAGAACATGTGGCATTTGTTTTTCTGAACCTTGCCAAACTAAATAGTACAATATTGTAATAGTGACATTCTTATAGTTTAGTTAAGAGCTTCTCCAGATTGACTTGCATTCGTGTATGTGTATTTATGTGTATGTTTAACTTTTATTATTGTTGGGGATCATACATCAGAGGGCAGCTTGTGAAAGTTGTCACTCTTCTTCCACTGTGTGGGTCCCTGGTATGGAACTTTAGGTTGTCAGGCCTGGCAGTAAGTGCCTTCACCTGCTTAGCCATCTGCTGACCCATTACTTTGTTTGTTAAGACAATGGCATCTCATGTAGTACAAGTGGACTTCAGGTTCAGTCGGTAGCCTAGAGTCGTCTTGGACTTTTCCTACCTTTACCTCCTGAATACTAGCATTAGAGTGACTACCACCATGCCTGCCTGACTGGTTTTAAGCCATTTTGTCATGTGGAAAGTAATGGTATACTCAGTGCCACAGCACTAGGGACCCTCATGATGTCCTTTTATAGCCATATCTTCTTCTGCTGCCCCACTTCACATCTTCCACAAAAAGAGTGTGTGTGTGTGTGTGTGTGTGTGTGTGTGTGTGTGTGTGTGTGTACTGTATTTTTTTTGTTTTTTAGCACTGGAGATTGAACCCTGTGAGGTGTTTCTCCTATTTGTCTTGCTCCCCTTCCAAGCATGGAGTAGACAGACTTCCTAAGGCAAAAGCAGAGGAGTTTTATCTGCTATGTAGGAATTAAAATTCAAAGGGGAAAGTAGGATCTTCAAGGCTGTTGGTGACAGCAGGATGCCAACCTCGTGAGCTCACAAGTGTTGCAGCTCTGTGCTCTGGCAGGCTTCAGGCGCTAGCCAAGAGTGTTAGCATGAGTTACAGCATAAAACTCCCTTGGGTTTCAGGATGCCAATCAAGACTAGCTAGCCCCTTGCAGAGCCAGTGGAAAGCAGGCCACTGACAAGAACAGCAGGCCTTTTGTTTTGTTTTGAGACAGGGTCTCTCTGTGTAGCCCTGGCTGTCCTGGAACTTGCTTTGTAGACCAAGCTTGCCTCAAAGCCACAGAGATTGTCTGCCTCCCCAGTGCTGGGATCAAAAGCCTTTGCCACCATATTCAATTTAAAGATTTATTTTTAGTTATGTATCTGTGTGTAGGTATGGGCATATGAGTGCAGGCACCTGTGGATGCCAAAAGGGGGATATCTATCTGATATCTCGGGGCTAGAGTTACAGGTAGTTGTGAGCAGCCTGATGTGGAACCAAACTTGGGTTCTCTGAAAGAGCAGTATGTGAGCCATTTCTCCAGTCCCCAAATAGATTTTAGCTTCATCTTTTAAGATTATCTTGGAATGTTTGGGAGATTGTTTATTGTATTAAAGTTGTTAGGTTGATGTTGTG
>NW_022196906.1:60306566-60313865 GCF_008632895.1 Mastomys coucha | reverse complement strand
TCTCCTTTTTTGCTTATTATTTCTCTTTCACTAATATTTTCATATCTAAGGTCTTACAGTGAGGTCATATATTGATTCATAGTCTGTACCTTGGTTAATTTTTTTCTTTTTTCTTTTTTGTTACCCTTCAAAATATCCTAAGCTGTCATGTTTGATGGCGTGATTCCCTTTGCATGATATATTGCTTTAAATAGGGGCTGATTAGATGACCTAGCAGGTAGAGGTACCTGTGGGACAAGTGTGGCAACCTGAGTTCAATTCCTAGAACCCATGTAAGGGTGGAAGGAAAGAACTAACTTCACAATACTGTTATGTAATAAAGTACAGTGAATGTACCAATCTATCCTATCTATCTTTTGTTCATTCATTTTTTGACACAGGGTTGCTATTTAGTCTTGAACTCAGTTCTGCTTCCTATGTCTCCCAAGCACTTGGGTAAAGACAGACACCACCATGCCTGCTAAATTCACAAATCTTGTATGCATCTCCTGTTTAGCCACATAACTACAAGTCAGTTTCCTATCTAGAACTTTCCCAGTGCCTACCATGTTTGCTCATTCTTCCACCCTATCAGTGTTTACCATCCAGACATGACCAATTTGACAAATGAGAGCTTTAAGTTTGATAGAACTCTTATATTTATTGTGTATTTAAGTATAAGCTCATTCCTTTGTCTACTAACTTAAAAATTATTTTTTCCTTTATAAAAAAAAATTAGTTATGTGTTTGCTTGCATAAGTTTATGTGCACTATGTGTGTGCAGGAGCCCATGGAGGCCAGAAGAGGGTATTGTATCCCCTGGAACTGGAATTACACAGCTAGAATTGTGAAGCCACCATGTGGTTGCTGGGAAATAGTCGAGGCCTCTGCAAGAGCAGTAAGCACTCTTAACTGCTAACCATCTTCCCATCCTTTAATTCCATCTTTTTTCTTTTTTTTTTTTTTTTTTTTTTTTTTTTTTTTCTTTTTTGGAGACAGGGTCTACCTGTGTAACCTTGGCTGGCTTATATAGACCAGGTTGGTTTAGAACTCAGAGAAGCCTCAGGAGGCTTTTGCCTCCTGAGGTCTGGAATTACAAGTATGTACCACCATTTTTTGTTTGTTTGTTTGTTTGTTTTTGAAGTATGTATACAGCTAGTCTTCAATTTCTAACTGCTTAATTTTGAATTTTTTGACTTTATGATTATGAAAAAAATATACATGTTTAATAGGAGCAAATTCCAGACCCTTTCTCGAAAGTTAGAAGGCTATTCTTGAGAGATTGATTTTGACATTTATATGTATCTGGACTATATCAGGAAAGTTTGGGGAGGGAGGTGGGCTGCAGCTCCCAGGAGCCACTTAGTCATAGTGATAGGCAGTCATCCTCTCTTGTATCCTGAATCTGAAGCTTCATATTCAGCCTGTAGATGAAGCACTCTAAATATATTTTGGGCATAGAGATATATTCAGCTTGTGATGGCTTTGTTGTGCTATAACATTGTAGGTCAAGGAATATCTCTCTATTCATGGAGAGTCACATGAGTTGGTTATGTTTATAACATCTGGTTTTGGACTAGCCCTATTTTGGAAGCAAAACAGATGAAGCTGAAAGTTAACAAAATACTAAAGAGCAGTTAAACATATTGAGAAACGTGAAGCCTGCTTTGTTTTTTAGTCTTCCCCTAGCTGGTTGATGTTGATTTTGTTTTGTGACAGAGTCATAGTGTGTATTCCAGTTACCCTGGAGCTTGCTGTGAAGCTCAAGCTGACCTCAAATTTGTGTTCCTCTGTCCTCAGCTATCTGAATGGATTATGTGCATGTGCTATCATGCTTTCCTCCTCCATCCCTGGTGTTAGAGCTGAAAGCCAGGGCCTACCCATACCTCATACGGTGGGACAAGAATGTCACTGTCACTGTGCCTAACTACCCCATACAACAACAACAATAACAACAACCACAATAATTTTCCCTTTGAGGAAAATAAACTATAAAGAACTATATAGTCCTTCAATTACACAGGAGCAGGGTGGCAGGCCTTTGTTGTTGTTGTTGTTGTTGGTGGTGGTGGTGGTGGTGGTGGTGGTGGTGTTACTTCAGGTAGCCTTTGCCTTCTGCTTTTTGGCCTACTTACAGGTCTTGATAAGTGTTTCCTATATAGGTCAGGTTCATAAAGTGAATCTCTGTAGAGTTGGGACTGAATTATTTATAGGTTTAATATGCTGTTCATCTTATATGAGATACATTTGCTGACACAGAATGATATTGACAAACAACTAAGGATCTATACTTGTGCTCTGTTGAATAGCATTGTCCTGGTAGAAATGTCAGTTGCTACTGACAATGTGAAATGAAACAGGTCAAGCCTCATAATCTTTGTCTGGGAATAGCAGTCTGTAAGGACCATAAAACTATTCATGAGCTGCAGCTTAGAAAGACTTTGGAGACAGTGGTGCTACAATTTTACTCTGCTGTTCTTATGTGACACATGGTCAGGTGAGCCCAGTTGATTGGATCTGTCTTTTCAGATTGGTACAGTTAGTCTGTTTTTTTAAAAATATCTAATTCCATTGGTGATATACAGCAGAGATCTGTTACTTGAGGATATGACACAGTTCCTTTGTTATAGTAATTAATGTAATAAATTAATGTAATGTAAGGAAGAGACCCAAAGGGAAGTTGATTGTTTTTTCTCACAGAGCCCTGGGTGGAAATTGAGCTGATTAGTGAGTTCTCCTGTAGTGTGAATAAGTGTCTGCATAAGCTCAGGTGATCTACATGCTGCAATATCCTACTGGAGGCTACCTAAGACCGTGTGGGTTCAAGGCAGCATCTGAAATCCAGGGAAGATGATGTAATGTGAGACCTTCCCGGTAACTTCATTGAATCTCATCGATTTATTTTCGGTTGTCTATGCACATACACATATTGAACTTCACACAATTTATATCTGAAGGCCTGTCATGTCAGGTCAACAATTTAGTAGGTTGAAAGAGAGACCAGATGTGTTTAAACCATGAGCTTCACACATTGACCCTGAGAGATTTGTTTTGAGATACTGGGAATTGAACCCAGAGCCCTATGCATAATAGGTAAACATTTCACCTGAGCTGCACCCCTACCCTGGGCCTAAGAGATGTTTGAAACAAGATGGACCCCTTCTGTTAGTCATTATAGTATACGGTTTTCTGAACCACATCTGAAGGTAGGAATAGCAAGTAGGATATTATTTTATTAACATATATTAAATAAATAATAAGTTCATTACAATATTCTCATATATGTTTTATTTACACCCATTTACCTCTTGCCCCTCCCATTCCTGCTGATCCCCTTCCTAGTCCCTGTTTTACTTTGATGTCTTTTTTTTCCTTTTTTGTGAACCAAGAAATTTAATGAGGGTTGCTTACAGGCACGGGGGTTAGAGCTTATATATGGAGGAATGCACAACTCACTAATGGCTGTACCACTGAGGAAAATGTCCTCCTCTACCTTGTGAGGGTGATCTTGAACTTCTAGTCTTCTTACCTCTACCTCCCAAGTGTTGATTACAACTGTGTGCAGTCACACCCAGATCATGGGGTGCTATAGATTGAACCATGCCTGCTAGGCAAGCATTCTTGGAGGCCTTTGTTACATCCCCAGCTGTGTAGGAATCCTTTAAAAAGGAGGCTCTAATCAATGGGAAGGGAGGCCCTTGGTGCTGTGAAGGCTTGATGCACCAGTGTAGAGGAATGCTAGGGCAGTGAGGCTGGAGTGAGTAGGTGGGGGAGCACCCTCATAGAACCAGGGTAATGGGCGATGGGATGGGGTTTTGCAGAGGGGAAACCAGGAAAGGGGATAACATTTGAAATGTAAATAAATAAAATAAATTAAAAAACAAAAACAAACAAAAAAAAAGGAGGCCCTAGATCAGTCTGTAGAAGAAGAAATGATTGCCATTTCCCTTCATAGGACTCAAATCGCTATCAGTACAATCTGTAAATTAATTTGTTTTAAATTTTCCTTTTTAAACTTTTTTCTTTACTCTTTTAAATGCTTTAAGTGACCCGTAGAAAGGTGAGGCAGTACTTTCTTATAATCTCAATATACAGGAACAGGGGGATCTTGAGTTCAAGGTCAGCCTAGGCTATATAGTGAGACCCTGTATTTAAAAACAAACAAAACAGAAAAAGTGTGGCATAATGGCGCATGCCTTTAATTCCCAACACTGGGGAGGCAGAGGTAAACCTGGTCTATGTTCTAGAACAACCAGGGATACATAGTGAGACACTGCTTACAAAATAAAGGAAGGAAGGAAGGGAGGGAGGGAGGAAGGAAAAGTAAAAATGACTACTTAGTTGACTAATGAAGTATAACCCAAAATAGCCCAATATTTCAATCACTGATAGTTTTGAGTTGTCTTAACTTTTTTAGTTTCATGTTCTCAGAACATACTTAGAACATGGTGAATTCTTCTATTTCATATAAGAGAGACTAATATTTAATGATAAGCTTGCTTAATAAGTTTTGAAATCATATTTCTTTTTTAAAAATATATTTCTTTTTTTACTTATGTGTGCATGTGCTTATACCTATATGCCACAGGTGTGGGGGGCCTGCCAGACCAGAACAAGGTTTTGGATTTTCTGGAGCTAGTGTTACAGGTGTCTATGAGCTGCCCAGTGTGAGTACTGGGAATTGAACTCAGGATCCTCGAGTAGAGCAGTATGTATTTTTATACTGAGCCATCTCTTCAGCCCCTGAAATTACATCTCCTGATTCTAAATTCACTTTTTTAAAAAAACTATTAAAAATCTCAGCAGAGGCAGGCAGAACTCTGAGTTCAAGCCCATCCTGGTCTACAGAGTGAGTACCAGAACAGCCAGGCTACACAGAGAGAAAAGAAAGGAAAAGAAGGAAGAATGAAGATAGCATTGTTTCTGGAAACTAATACCTGACTGTTATATATGTGTGGTGCTAGTTTTGTAAGCAGACTATGTCAACTTAAATATTAACTGTCAGTTGTCCAGCCCAAAGCCTATAAGAAAGCCTATCGAAAGCCCTAAGAGGAGGAGAGGATAATATTACATGCTTTATTTTCTGCTTAGACTAGATTGTCTGTGGGTAGCTAGCAAGGAATAGAACCCTTGTTTTGAAGTCTTTAGGGGCTATAGAGCTTTATCTGGGTAGAAAGAAAAGTACTCTAGTTATGCTTATATGTAAGTATGGCTTAGTAGTCGATTTGTCTTCTCAACAAAGGCAGTGAACCACTTTTATCAGTCTTACCCTTGGAGAAGATTTATAGCTGGGAGGTGGTGGTGCACGCCTTTAATCCCAGCACTTGGGAGGCAGAGGCAGACAGACTTCTGAGTTCGAGGACAGCCAGGGCTACACAGCAAAACCCTGTCTCAAAAAAAACCAAACAAACAAAAAAAGAGACTGACTTATTCCTATAGTAGAGGAATAGTATGTGTGACCTATGACAAATATCCACTAGACAGGCAGATGATAACCTATTAAGTGTGTGGTCTAAGATTTTATCACTGGGCTCGTAGACCAAGAGCTGTATTTGGCTTCCAAATAGGAAACTCTGGAAGTAACTGCTGTGTGTGGGTATAGAGTGATTGTCATGATCTTGGTTCCTTAGTCACAGCCATGCAGGCAGGAGTTCCTTGCTATATGTGCAGAAACAGAACAGATGGCACAAGTTTTGGTGGACAAGTGATATCAGAATCTGCTGGGTGGCCATCGTAATAGGGAATGGAGTACAATTACACAGGAGGAGAGAAGAATGAGGAAAATAGTCACAGAAGTTCTTGTACATGTAAGTGTTCTGAGACAGTGTTGGTTGCCCTGGTTCTGCACTCTCTCATCTATGGAGACTAGAGGTCACTGCTCTTCATTTCCAGCCAGTGTGATAGTTATCCTACCTCCTAAGGTTAAACATCTCTGCAGTGACCTGTCAGAGCTGATTATTAGCTGTATGAAGCCAGGGATGCTGTTTGGAACAGATGGGAAATGGTTTGGCTGCTGTGGCCAAGGCTAATTAAAGACTCCTTGGCAATTTTACAGTGTATATTTTGAAATGTACCACCAAAGTTATTATGAAGCCTGCTGAGTTTTGAAAGCTGGGTTTCTGAAGTCACCTGGCTGAAGTAATGTAATGCTTATGCAATTCTTTATTGTCAAAAATAGGAGATGAGCTTTCTAAAAGAACACCAGGACCACTAGAAATCATTCCTTGGGATATGTCTTTTTTTTATTTTATGTCCTAGACATTTAGAAATTCTAGGTAGTTTTCTACGAAAGAACTTTTTAATAGGTAAAGATAATGTTTAATATTTCTATTGAGTTTTTCTTCAGATTATACAATTCAGCATTTGTATTTATAAGAATTATCTACATTTATGGAACTTGTTTTAGTGTTCTATGTAATTTTTTTTTAAGTTTAGGATGCAGGCTAGCTTCAGCTGCCATTCTTTCTTTTTTTAAAAAAAGATTTATTTTTTTTTTTATATATGTGAGTACACTGTTGCTGTCTTCAAATATATATATATGTATATATATACACACACATACACATACACACTTTAATAACTGAAAACGGGGCTGTAGAGAAGGCTCAGTGGTTAAGAGTACTTGCTACACAGACAGTGGTGGCACATGTCTTTAAGCCCAGCACACACACAAACGAACACACATACACAGACAGTTCTTGAAGAGGACCAGGTTCAATTCCCAATGCCCACATGGTGGCTTACAACCATCCATAACTTCAGTTTCAGAGAATCTGGTACCTTCTTCTGGCCTCTGTGGGCACTGGATGCATGTGGCACGCATACCTATTTGCAGGCAATACACCCATCCATATATATAAACAAATATTTTTTTTTAAATGAAAACATTTGACACATTACAAATTCACAGTGTAAAACTTTTTACATGATTTTTGTTTGTTTTGTCAGTACTGAGATTGAAGCTAGGATCTTGGGCATTTGGCCCAACTGATTTCCTTTTTAAAAAGTGTTACCTTTTGAGATAGAATCTCACTGGGATGCATAGATTGATCTTGAACTTAACTGTAGTCCAGGCAGTTGTTAAACTTGTGAACCTCCTGCATTATCCTGCCGAATAACTTTGTCAGCAGACCCACTAATATAAGATTTTTTAAAAGATTTATTTATTTACAGCTAGGCATGGTGGCACATGCCTTTAATTTGAGGCAGAGGCAGGCAGACCTCTGAGTTTGAGGCCAGCTTGGGCCTCAAACTTTTAAGATTATCTTGGAATGTTTGGGAGATTGTTTATTGTATTAAAGTTGTTAGGTTGATGTTGTG
>NW_022196906.1:60288677-60305853 GCF_008632895.1 Mastomys coucha | reverse complement strand
TCTCCTTTTTTGCTTATTATTTCTCTTTCACTAATATTTTCATATCTAAGGTCTTACAGTGAGGTCATGTATTGATTCGTAGTCTGTACCTTGGTTAATTTTTTTCTTTTTCCTTTTTTAAATTATTTCACAAAGCCAGGTATGATGGCACATGCCTATAATTCCAAGAGTTTTGAAGATCGATGCAGAAGACTCACTTGAGCTCATGAGTTTAAGATCAGCCTGGGCAATATAAGGAGATCCAGTCTCAAAAAACGCTAAGTGTTTTAGTACATGCGTGACAACCCTTGGAATGTAGAGGCATGAAGGTCAGGAGTTTTACACAGCGAGTCTGAAGTAATCTCAGGCTGCTTGAGGGTCTGTCTCTAAACAAATGAATTTGCTGAACATGTAGTGACCATTTCCAGTCTACATGAAGTCTTTGTTTACACAAGGTGTTGCTCCTGCATTTTGTCTTTGATAGGTTGCTTTTCTCTCCCTTATTCCAATCTCTTCAGTGCTACTAAATGTGGCATCTGTTTCTTTTATTACTTTTTTTTATTGCTCATTCCCTTTGCACTCTGAAAAGATAATTTTGCATGATCTTATTGCATAGATTTATTTTTGTGCTTTTTTGATTGCTCTGGTTTTAATTGATACTGATTTACATTTAATTTTGTCTTCCTTTTTTGTGTATATTTGATGAGCAACTAGGCAAATACTCTACCACCTTCCCATAGTAATATGTCCTTTTGTCCTTTCAACTAAATTGTATCTTTTCATTTCAGCCTGTTACCTTCTCAATGCTTTTCTTCCTTATTGGCATACTTTACCCTGCTCTTCCACAAGTCGGCCAGTAAGTGAGGAAAGAACTCTTAACAAGTCTTAGGAATTTCATGCGTGTGCTTTCATTTTCTCTCCTCCTCCAGTCTCTTTATTACCATCCTACTTTTTAGAGAAAAGTCTCTTGTACGTATGGAAAGTTATAGTGGCTTTCCAAGGGTAAAACAATGTGAGGTCATTCAGTGACTAAATTACACACTAATGATAATGCAGCTCTGGAGATGGTAAGTAAAGCTTTAATTAATGTGGAATAGATGTTAACCTAGCCACAACTAAAGAGATTGCTGAGGTGATACATTATGATTTGGGGAAGAATAGTGCTGTAATAATCCTCTGCAGTGGGAATTCAATTTAAGCATTCTCTTTCTTAGAAATGCCTTTGGTCCCTTGCAAGAGAATTGCTTTCAGTACCAAGTTCTACTACCTTGTTCACTGTGATTACTTGCTATATTTTCTGATGTTTGTTTAATACCTAGCACGTCCTAGGGTTTTAAGAACGTTTGGTAAATGAACAAATATTTGTTATACTACTCTTAGATACCATGCCTTCTTGAGTATTAAAAAATTCAAACAGTGCACTAACAATTTCTTTAGAATTCATAGGTCACTTTCAAAGTCCTCATCTCTCAGAGTCTTCAGGAATTATGGCTCCTTTACCTTTCATGGGGTAATTTTTCTTCTCTTAGTTGTTTCATCTTATTCCCTCCACTCTTAATTTAGCTCATCCTGGAGGAAGCAAGATTTATATAGACGTGATATTTGCTAATAAACAGTAATTGACTACTGTTGGCAATAAACTTTCTACTTAGGTAAATTTCTCAAATCTGAAGCTAAACTGCAGATTAAAGTACATACCTCTTGCTTAAATCTGATACTTACATGGTACAGACCCGCTGTTCTAAAATGCCTTTCCCTCCCTCAGCACCCTAGTTTGTAGACATTGTTACAACAGAGCAGGTAGAAAGTCACAGCTTGCCTTGTCCTATATGAGTCATTTACTTGTTAAATAATTACTTTCCAGGATGCTCTGTGACACCTCTGGCTTGCTCTTTATACCCAAGTGTGCTACAAAAGTTTGTTTTGTTTTCTAAACAGATATAGAAAGATGGTGCACAGGGAAGTAAACAAGAACAAAACGTTTGGCTTTCTCATAGAACAGCTCCTGGGTGGTACACATTGGCTGCTGTTTTTTCTAGGTGAAAAACATGTCTGCTAAGTTATGTCTGTCCAGAAGACAGTGGACAGACATAAATTATCCTTGTAAAGCCTGTTTCTGTTCATGTATCTGTGGTATAAAGCCTTGATGTCTTTTAGTCAGGTCTTTAAATCTTACCACAACAAAGTGAAGAATTATTCTACTTTTGGGAGAAGGGCTTTCAGCAGAGTCAAGGAAAACATTTTTCTTTCTAAATATTTAATAGGAGAGGCTATATGAACCCTGCTTGGTAGACATGCTTTCCAGCCTGGAGTTTGGTAAGGACTTTGTAGCTTCTCTGGAATCAATTGTAAGCTGAGTCCCTCTGAGAACCATGTCTCTGGTTGTAGTCACACACTGAAAATTTGCATTTTCCCTAGTTCTTTATTCTTTCCCTTAACCACAATAAGCCTTTTTTTTTCTTCAGTACTAGAATGACAAGGAATCTGTACACTATTTTTAGTAGGGATTGGCCCTGTTAGTAGAAAGCTGTTAAGGTTTTTGCTAGATCATGTTCTGAGTCACTGATAATTCAAGCAGCTAACAGAAAGGGGGTGTGAGCAGAGTTGTTGCAGCTTCGATCTGTGATGTGCTGGGGCTTGTACTGATTCAAACAGGAGTGCCAGCTGTCAGTGGTAGGAGAAGTTGAGTCTTTCAGGAAGGGGCAACTAATTGTAGAAGACTACTAGGTAACACTCACCACAGAGTCTTGGGCAACTAGAAATACTGTATTCTTCCCTGAGGAGGTGGGATGGGGATTACCTTCTCTAGGTCCAGTGTGACGTGGCTGGAGATATAATTGAACTTGTCTTGCCCACTGAGGCATGATAGCCACACAGGAAGGGTCTAGCTTGGATTGGGAGTTTATTTCAGGCTATCTCCTTGCCTGTATTGTTTTCTTTAACAGCTTTTTAACATTTTCTTTTTCCAGCAATGATGTTGTCCACTGGACATGTTCTGACCAAGGAGGCAGGTCTGAGAACGTAGCTGAAGCTGAAAATAGGAAAGCTGGGGGCAAGGAAGAGCCTTGAATCTTGAGGTGGGACGTTGACTCTAAGATGTCCTTGAGCAGTGGAGCCTGCGGAGGGAAAGGAGTGGATGCAAACCCGGTTGAGACATACGACAGTGGGGATGAATGGGACATTGGAGTAGGGAATCTCATCATCGACCTGGACGCCGATCTGGAAAAGGACCAGCAGAAACTGGAAATGTCAGGCTCCAAGGAGGTGGGGATACCAGCTCCCAATGCTGTGGCCACACTACCAGACAACATCAAGTTTGTCACCCCAGTGCCAGGTCCTCAAGGGAAGGAAGGCAAATCAAAATCCAAAAGGAGTAAGAGTGGCAAAGACACTAGCAAGCCCACTCCAGGGACTTCCTTGTTCTCTCCAAGTGAGGGAGCAGCAAACAAAAAAGAGGTGCAGGGTCGCTCAGGAGATGGTGCCAATGCAGGAGGCCTGGTTGCTGCTGTTGCTCCCAAGGGCTCAGAGAAGGCTGCTAAGGCGTCACGCAGTGTAGCTGGCTCCAAAAAGGAAAAGGAAAACAGCTCATCTAAGGGCAAGAAGGAGAGAAGTGAAGGCATGGGGACTTGTTCGGAAAAGGATCCTGGGGTCCTCCAGCCAATTCCCTTGGGAGGACGGGGTAGTCAGTATGATGGAAGTGCAGGGATGGACACAGGAACCGTGGAGCCGCTTGGGAGTATAGCTATTGAACCTGGGGCAGCGCTCAATCCTTTGGGAACTAAGCCGGAGCCAGAGGAAGGGGAGAATGAGTGCCGGCCACTAAAGAAAGTCAAGTCTGAAAAGGTAAGAGGTGGCCAGATCTGGCTGCCCACTGCCCATCAGAACTGCCCCAGACTAACTGCCAAATGCTGTGTGCACTCTGTGGGAGGCTCATTAGTTTGTGGGTAATGACCAATTACAAGGTCAGGGCAGCTGGTAATGATAATGTGATTTTGTTCCAAATTAAAGGATTCCCTACAGACTCATTTGCAGCAGGCCCAGACCTCTTGGAATACAATTTCTGTTTGGGGATCAGCTACTTGGTAGAGTGAATTTTTTCACACATTATTATTTGTCACATGTCAAGACACTTGTTGCTAGATGCTGACATTAAATCTTCATGTGATTTCCCACTTGGCTGAGATTTCATCATCAAAATCATAATGGTTGATAAATGTAATAGGATTTGGTTACATGCTCAAGCTGAATGATGTTCTTAGTGGGGTAAATGGTACTGCTGAGTCTATGGCAAGATGAAGAGTTAGTTGTCATGGCATATCTGCTAAGGATTCTATTGGTGGCTACCAAAAACAAAGTCTAGTAAACAAGGGACAGGAGGTACTGACTGTACTATGCAGCACTTGATCAGGCCTTATGAGTTACTGTGGTAGCTTTGAAAGTTTGGCCTACAGTATTCTTTGGCCCCTGAAAGTATTGCTCTCTGCCAGTTATCTCCTGCAACCATTGGAAATCAAAAGTCTCTTGGTGGTTTTATTGCTGCCAAATAGTGTAATGGTCCCTTTCCCTTCTGCTTGACTTGGAAGCATAGGTGCCTGCAACCCCAGGAGGCAGTAGGACTGCTTCCCTCCCTGCGGGGAAGTGATCTTAGTTGATGCTTCAGGAAATGAAGCTTGTAGGACTATAGTAGAATAGTTTCCAGTCTAGGGTCAGCTCAGGCTGCCTCAAACTTGAGCAGCCTACATTTTCCTACAAAGCAGCTGGTCTAGTGATGAGCTGTTCTTTGGCTCTTGATTTTCTGCTTTGCTCTGCTCGCCCTATGCATTCAGCTGATTGCAGCAGATGCGGCATAAATTGATTTCTCTGTAATTACATCAGTTGCAGCAGGGAATACCTATTTCCAAATGTAAGTGTTAATAAATAAAGACTGGAGATATATTTGTGTGTGTGTGTGTGTGTGTGTGTATGTACATTTGGGTGGTGGTGCTCTCCTATTGCCTGGATTTCTGTAGTAGCTTGTAGCTTGTGTTTTATTTGCTATAGGTATTTTGGTCTTTGCCTCTGGTGCATCTGTAGCTTTTTGCAACATCTGGGCGTTTTTGGTAGCAGGGCTGTGATTTTCGTCCAGTTATATAACACAATGGTTGATTCCCTTTTGCTAGTGGCAGCTGCCAGAGAGGCTGCCTGTGTTTGGGTGGCAGATGCTGTAGTCCACCTCGGTAGAGTCAAGTTCCAGCTGGTAATTGGCATGGTTCATCCTGTGCTGGCTGTGATTTGCCATTTTCTCTGGGGTGCAGATGGATAATGCTGTTTTAAAGAGGCCTGGGAGTACCAGGAGTTCTTGCTACTGTTCCAGGCTCATTAGACTGTTCCCTGCATCTGGCTTCAGGAGGTCCCTGCCATATATCCATGTTCACAATCGTGTTCTTCTGTGTGGAAGTACACCTCTGAGGGTGTTCTCCATTTTCTCATCATTTAGAGTACTTGTGTTGGAATATTCTAAATTCAGTTGTAGCCTGCGGTGAATGGATTGCGATTGCTTCGGTTTGTATTGGATGTGCGTCTCAGTGTTCATGACTTCCCGTAAGGAATCTGTCTTCTCTTATGTAGGTACATAGACTGTTTGGGTGGCCTGTACTTTTAGCTATTCCATCTTGGTGCTAGGGAGTTTTGCCCCTTATTGTAACTTTGACATAAGCTTTGCCTCCCTGGTAGACAAGGAATGAAGCAGTCAAATGAGAGATAAAGGGGGAGGAAAAAATGTACTTCATATTTTGGGAGAAAGCTAATTTTTGGGAAGTATTGAGAATCATACAATTTGTTGTGCAGTTCAGTGTTACCATAAACACATTTTATTTATTTATTTATTTATTTATTTATTTATTTATTTTTGTTGGTGGTGGTGATTTTTTTTTTCCTCAGTACAGATCCAGTTATATAACCCTGGCTTGCCTAGAACTTACTATATAGACCAAGTTATTCTGTTTTGTTTGGTTGTTTGGTATTGTTTTGTTTTCTAAGACAGGGTTTCTTTGTGTTGCCCTGGCTGTCCTGGAACTCTCATTGTAAACCAAGTTGGCCTCAAACTCAGAGAGGTCTGCCTACCTCTGCCTCCCAGAGTGCTGGGTCTAGAGGAGCGCACCTATATGCTTGCCTAGACCATACTATTCTTGAACTTGAGAGGTAGTACTCCTGCCTCTACCTCTGTATTGCTGGAATGACTAGCACACAGCACCTACCTAGCTGAGTCTGCTTTTTAAAAATTCCTTACCTTGTACTCTAGAACCTCAGTTGGATACAGTTGCTCAAAGGTGCTTTACCATATTGTCTTTGGTTAATAAAATATTGAAGTAAATGTTTGGAAGTTGCTAGGAGACAAACACACTTTGCAGGGAACAAGCATTTCTGGAATGGAAAGAGGAGACAGGCAAAGTGAAAGAAAGGGAAGGGAGGGTTGCAGCCTGTTGGAAGGGTGGCTGGTGGGAATGCACAGGCTGGATCTCCATGGCGGAGCAGAGAGGTCTGGAGAGGGCGAAAAGAAAGAAAAGGTTAGGAGTATCTGAAGTATCAGCTTTTAGGAATGTGGAACCCCAGGGTGCTGCATACAATAGCTAGCTGCTGGGGGAGTGCTGACTAGGGCTGTAGCTGCTCAGGGAGTGCTGACTGACTAGGGTTGTAGCTGCTCAGGGAGTGCTGACTGACTAGGGCTGTAGCTGCTCTGGAGTGCTGACTGACTAGGGCTATAGTTGCTAGGGGAGTGCTGACTGACTAGGGCTGTAGGTTAGTTTGCAAGCAGAGTCTTTGAAACCTCTTCAGGATCTTTCCCCTGAAATATGGGTTTGCCTCTGATATAACTAGTTTGGAATGATACTTTTTGTAGGGACAATCATCAGAACCCAAACAGCAAAATATGTTTGATGTAATCAAGCTGGGAGCTACCATGAAGAAAGGAAACTCAAAAATTGGAAGATATCTTGATTAGAGTACCATATCCCATGCTGCCTTTCCTTTTCTTACTCAAGGTTTTTTTCTTTTTATTTTATGTATAAGGATGTTTTGCCTGATGTGTGTCTGAGTACATGTATTCAGGGGCCAGAAGAGGCATTGGGTTCTCTGAAAGTGAAGTTACAGATAGTTCTGAGCTGTAGTGTGGGAGCTGGGAACTGCAATTGGGTCCTCAGCAACAATAGTCAGTGCTCTAACTGCTGAGCCATCTCTCCAGCCCCCACCATCCACTTTTCCAAATAGGAGAGGAGTCTCTGATACTGGTTAGAATTGTCCCACGTTGAGCATTCCCTAATCAGGGGCTGAATATTCAAATTTCCTACGCCAGGGCTCTCTCTGTCAGAGTAAGTGCCTGGCACTGCTCTGTGACTGAGGAGTGTTCTGTCAGCTGAGGATGTGTATTTCTCTTCATGAAAACAATATTTGCTCCAACATACCTTCCTGGCAGAGTTTACTGGAGAGACTGAGGTGGCTCTTAGGAGCCATTGCTGCCCTGAATTGTTGACCACCCCTGAGGAGATGAGGGAGGAAGTAATAATGTCAAGGAATAAACACATGGAGCTTTTGGCTTGATTGATAGGTTGTTAGGTTAAGGATGGAACAGGAGATGGAAGGAGGAGGTAGGACTGAGTGCTACTGAGTGCCTGTCTGAGTGCCCTGAGCTTACTGCTTTTGTCGCCCCTCTGACAGGCAAGAAGAAAGGGGCTAATAATACTTTCAAGAAAGTATTATTGAAAATACTTTTTTTCCAAGTTCTATAAGGTACCTACCTAGTCAGCTCTAGTGGTTAGGGTCTAGAGTTTTGCAATCCCAAGCTTCCTTTTCCCTAGCATTTGCTTTTGATGTTACAAGGTAGGAGAAACCTTACACTCTGCTTTGGCAGTGCTTAAGTATCAGCTAAGGTTGCTTTCAGAATGTTTTATTTGCCACTTTCCTCATTAGTTTTGAATACAAAGAAAACAGTTAAGGGTGCTCTTGGCTTTTTTGCCTTCAGATTATGGCTTCTATATTATATGTGTTCTAAGAGCATCTTCCTTTGCCCTTGGTTTCCCATTCTAGTTTATGACTTCCAAGTCTTTTTTTTCCTTTTTTTTTGGTTTTTCGAGACAGGGTTTCTCTGTGTAGCCCTGGCTGTCCTGAAACTCACTCTGTAGACCAGGCTGGCCTCAAACTCAGAAATCCGCCTGCCTCTGCCTCCCAAGTGCTGGGATTAAAGGCGTGCGCCACCACTGCCCAGCCCCCAAGTCATTTCTTCTATGTTGTCATTCTTCATTGGCCAGTCTAGGTCAGGTCTGTTATTCTCTGTGATCTCAGGCTTTTCTGATGCTTTCTTCCTGACTTGCTGCTCTTTTCTCAGTTATTGACAGTATAGCCAAATGTCCCCAAGCACTTTCCTTCAGTGAAAAAATAAAAAGCTGATTCTTATGTGGGTCCAAGTTGCATTGTCTAACTACAAACATGATTTATTTTTATTCAGCAGCTCTTACTTTCCTTATGGGTGTTGTAATTCATGGAAAGTCTAGAGGAAGGTTATCTTGTCCAGTTTCCCCATTTTGAGGCAGGAAGCTTCCACCTGACTGTGAGGTCATGTGACTTTCCCAGACTCTCAGATTACAACAAAGGCTAGTATGGAAGCTGGGTTTTTGATTTGTTGTTGTTTGGAGATTTTGTCTGTTTTTTGTTTCTGAGTCTGGGCCTTTGTGTTATAGTGAGCTTTGAATTCACTTTGTATTCTAGACTGGTTTCAAATTCACAGCAGTCCTTCGTCCTTGGTCTCCTGAGTGCTGGGATCATAGGTATGAGCTATCATGCCACACCTGGTTAAAGCTAGGTTTTTCAACACCATGATTTTTCTGTGTGTGCAGAGTGTGAGTGTGCACCTGTGTGCACTTGAAGGTCAGGTATTCTGTTCTTTTTGTTGTTGTTGTTCTGCTCTTGTAATTTTTTTTTTGCTCTTGTATTTTTTACTTTATTTCCTTGAGGCAGGGTCTGTTGGTGAACCTAGAAAATAGGTTCGCAGTCAGCAAGTCGGACAGTTCTTTTGTCGTCTTCTACAACTCTGAGGTTATAGGGGTATACATAGCCATGCTGGTTCTCTGTCTCCAAGGATGCTGGGGTCCAAAACAGGTTCTTGTGCTTTTACAGCCAGTGCTTTTATCCACTGGACCATCTTTCCAGCCTCTTGAACACCAAATTTTATAGTATGTATTACTCTAGATTTCTTTTTTTTTTTAGTGTGAAGCCCTGTCTTTTTGTTTATTTATTTTAGATTTACGTATTTATTTTATGTTTTGTTTTATTTATTTTATGTTATTTCAGACACACCAGAAGAGAGCATCAAATCTCATTACAGATGGTTGTGAGCTACTATGTGGTTGCTGGGAATTGAACTCAGGACCTCTGGAAGAATAGTTGGTGCTTTTAACCACTGAGCCATCTCTCCAGCCCTACTCTAGATTTTTTTTAATGAATCTGTAATTGTCATAGTTGTTCTCCATTGAACCATATAGGTCTAAGGATCAAACTCAGGTCAGCAGGCCTGAGACAGACACCTTTACTTGCTGAACCATCTCACGACCCATGGATATCATTGTCTATTTTATATATTAAATGGCTGTACCTTAGATTCTAGGCAAGAAGAGATGGTCTCTTCTTTCTTAGAGCTAACAGTTTACCAGCTGAAGTAGAGCTCCTAAAATATCAAGAACCTAGCTAGATAAGGATGTCTTTCAAAGTGAGAGTTGTTGGACTGGCAAAATGGCCTTGCAGTTTAAAGCTCTTGACAAAAGAGCCTCACTACCTGAGTTCACACATATGCCCTCAACCCCATCCCAAGAACCCTACAATGGAAGAAGAGAACTGGCTCCAGAAAATTGTTCTTTGACCTCTACTTGTACTATGATGCAGTAGCCTTAGGTACAAATCACATGTACAACAGGTTTTTTGGTTTGGTTTGGTTTGGTTTCTTTTTTTAAGTGTAGATTATTGACCCTACACCACATCTAACTGCATATGTTTTTGGCATAAGGGCCCAGAAATCTTAACTTTGAAGTAAAGAGATTTTATGAACCTTTGTACATTTTCTTTGTGGGGTACATATTGGAAGCTATTTTAAGACCAACTTTAAATTTCACATCAAATCTTATGTATGATTTTGTGATTAAGAATGTACTCTGGGGGGCTGGCGAGATGGCTCAGCGGTTAGGAGTGCTGACTGCTCTTCTAAAGGTCCTGAGTTCAAACCCCAACAACCACATGGTGGCTCACAACCACCCATGATGAGATCTGACACTCTCTTCTGGTGCGTCTGAAGACAACTACAGTGTACTTACATATATAATAATAAATAAATCTTAAAAAAAAGAATGTACTCTGGGAGGTGAAAAAGTGGCTTAGCAGGTTAAGGATCCCTGCCAACTCTAATGACCTGCATTTGATTCCCAGAGCCCATATGCTCAGATTATTCTCCTAAACCATAGCAAATGCATGTGTGCACACATACAGACACACGGATGTACACACACTCCCACCCTGCCCCCTCTTCTAATTTTTCTTTTTTCTAAAGAATGTGGTCTGTAGCCTGAGTTTCTTAGCTCTGTGCTTCTGAAGCAAGTGATCTTGCTTAACAGTTACCTAACTGTTCTGCACTAGCTGTCTCATGGAAAATAAGAATGTGCACATTGGTTATTGCAATATTGAATTGGCTGTTGGACATCATGGTACACATCTTTAATCCTAGTACTTGGCAGAAGCAGGCAGATCTCTTGGGGGTCAAGGCTGGCCTGTTCTACATGGAAAGTTAGGACAGGCTACATAGGAAGATTTTGTTTACAAAACGAAAATTATATTAGTTAACTCAGAGAAAACTATGTAATACATAGGAAGCATTCAGTAACGATTAGAACAAAAATAATTTTAGTTAAAATATGTGTCAGTCTGCCCTAGGCGGTAATGGTCTGAACTATAATAACAGTCCACTGCACAAGAAAGCCGGACCATAACAGGTGAGCATGTTGGCTGAGACTTTCATCACTGTGCCCAGAAGAAGCTCCAAACCTGGGCTGGGAAATTTGCATGCTTGGCGCTATGTTCTAAAGCCTCAGAAGACCAAAAACAAGATTCAGAGGGATTGAAGCAGCCTGGTTGTACTTCAGGTTTCATATGAATTGGCTGCATCCCTGGAGTGGAGTTGAGTGTGTTGGATGGATGTTGCTGTGGGTCTGCCAGCATATACAGTCTCATGGCAGAGCATGGAAGAGTGGTGCTTTTGTTGCTACATAAGCATGCAAAGAAAAATAAAATCTAAGTCCTAGTCCTTAATTTTCCTCCCCCGATGTGAACTTGTATTTTTGCCATTTGGGGACAAGAGCTTTTTACCAGCGGGGCATATCTAGGGAGGCAGCAGGCTGGTGCTTTCAGGCTAGAGGTGGCAATAACATACACAGCTGAGATCTGCCACTGCTGACTGCCTGAGACCTCCTCTCTGTGGTTTGCACTCTTCAAGCTATGCTTGAGTAATCTGCCTCCAGAGCTGCTGACAGGGCTGTGTTCAGAGGCCTTGGAAATTACACTGTTCATTTCCTTATCATCCTCTGACCTGCAGTGCAGAGCCTTCTGGTGCAAGAACAAGGCAGAAAAAATCCAGACGGCTTCTCGCCAGCAAGTGTCAAGAGCTACAAAGAAGGAAATTGGACTTGCTCACTTAAAAACCATGGGGTTAGGCTTTGATTTTTGGATCCTGCTGAGAGTTATTTGTGTGTGTGAGCATGTTTTATCTCTGCATTTGTATAGAATTGATTCTGTACACGGCAGTGGTATGGAGGAGGAGTGTCTGAAGGTAGAGAGCAGAGGGAAGATTGCTTTTCTCTTCCGTTAATTTCCCAGTTGTACCATTTGGGTGGGCTTGGAAGAGTTTGCCTCAGGAAGGTGCCAAGCCATCTTAATATTTTAAAATATACTATGCTTGATACAGTTCAGTCATGGATGAGAGTACCCACATAAGAAACGGCCTTGGCTATCTGAGGAGACATGTGTATCAAACGTTTTTCCCTGAAGTCACTCATTCTTAGATACTGGTGGGTCAGTGTTTATGTTGACTTTAGATCTATCACAGTACGAGGCAGAGTTCATATCAGGCAGAGGACAGACTGCTGGAAGAGTGGGAGGGTAATTTAGAGCACTTTGAAAATGTCTATAGGATAAAATTATACTTAGAGGGTCTGGAGAGTTAAGGCTCAGCAGTTAAGAACGCTTGTTACTCTTGTGGAGGACCTTCCTTCCCAGCACCCATGTCAAGCAGCTTACCGCCATTCATAACTCCTGCTACCAGAGGTCCAGCACCCTCTTATGACCTTTACCAGTACTACACATGTCTGGTACTCACAGAGACACCACCTAAATAAAAAATAATGAAAAATATAATAGATCTTAAAGAATGTGTCTCTATTATGCCGGTTGGTATAATAAAGTGACCCCTCTTTTCTTTTAGTATCTTTCTTTTGCCATAGAAGACCAACAGGAAAGGCATTTTGTTTTGTTTAGTTTTCCCTAGAATGAGGAAAAATGGAGATGGTAAAAGGGTTGTTGATTTCTGAATGTGTATATTCCTGTAATTCTTTCTTGTTCTTGAATCGTCATGGCCAGTGGTACCTTTTTGGCTTCAGAACAGGAAAGGAGGAGAGGGAGGGAAATCCCTCAACTTGTAGACCCTGGAGTTATTTTGAAACCCAGAGTGTTTTTCTTTTGAAAGTGCTCCAGAGAAGGCTTTCCACATGAAGTGGTGACTGAGGTGAGAGTGAGCGTCACCATTACCTTTAGTAGTTTCTGATGGCTGCATAAAGACCCCACTGTCAGACTTCATAGGCTCAATTTTTCACAATTTGCATTTTAACATAGCATTTCCTGCCTGCTGTGGCAGGGCATATCTGTAATCCCAAAACTTGAGGCTGGCAGGGCAGGAGCTTAAGAGTTCAAGGTAAACCTCTATAGTAGACCCTTTGTCCAAAACAAGCAACAACACCCAAACATTAGCTGTCCTAATTGTCCTTAAAAGTGACAATGCAGGGCCAGAGAGATGCCTTATCTGTTAAGAGCACTTGCTCTTGCAGAGGTTCCAGGTTCATTTCCCGGCACTTACATGATGGCTTACAACCATCTGTAATTCCACTTCCATAAAACTGGGAGCCCTCTTCTGGCCACCATAAGCATCACATATACTATTACACATACAGGCAGAAACACACATACATATAAAATAAAAATAAGAATTAAAATTTTTAAGTGAAAATGAAATTTACCAAAAACTCTAAAGAATAAAAATTAACCCTTTGAGCTGGGTGGTGGTGGCACACACCTTTAATCCCAGCACTTAGGAGGCAGAGGCAGGCAGATTTCTGAGTTCGAGGCCAGCCTGGTCTACGGAGTGAGTTCCAGGACAGCCAGGGCTATACAGAGAAACCCTGTCTCCAAAAACAAAAAAACAAACAAAAAAAAATAGACAAACAAAAATTAACCCTTTGACCATAGATATGGTTTTTGCTTTTCTGTGTGCTGTATAGATTATCTTTTGTCTTCTTTGACATATTGAGATGTACCAAATTAGAGGAATTATCTAGGGGTTTGGATATTTTTTACTTTTATTGCATCTGAGGTATGTGTGAGTAATGCTCAGTGAATATCTTGGTCCTTATATTGAGTAGGTTGTAGGGATTGATCTCCAGGCAGGCAGGCCTTTCCCAAATCATCTCAACAGTTTAGGATTTAGAACTTTAAGAAGAGAAGAAAAACTCAAGGTATTCACCTTTTCAAGCTTCCTCTTCATCAACTGTAATGCAAACCATCACCTCTTAAAACCACTGTGAAGTTTAACAAGATAAGGTTAGGTGCTCAGCAGGGTACTTAACTATTATATAGTATTTGAAAACTGTTATCTCCACAGTTGTCTGAACCTAGAGTCTCATCTGAGGTAGAGACCAGCTTGGACAACACAGCAAGACATTATTCACCCCTCCCCTTCCCACACACCCAAAAGACCTGTTTCTAAAGTGTTATTCCTAACTGAGATACAGTGATAGAAGATGGTTATGAAATTAAGGAAAAAGGCTACCCTTAAAGACCTGGAAAGTTTATTGTCTGAAATACACAGCTGGTATCCGTTTATAGTAGCTAGTACAGTACTGCAACTCAACTCTTACTGATGTCCAGGGAAGCTTAAGGGAGAGATTAATCCAGAACATTTAGAGCTATTGTGGTTTAAGTTGGTATTTGGTCAATTTAGGTCATCTATCGGTGTTTTGGGCTCCTTTTGGTAGAGATCAGTTGGAAGAACCATAGCTCTTTTTTTTTTTTTTTTAGATTTATTTATTATTATTATACATAAGTACACTGTAGCTGACTTTGGACACACCAGAAGTGGGCGTCAGATATCATTATGTGGTTGCTGGGATCCGAACTCAGGACCTTCGGAAGAGCAGTCAGTGCTCTTACCCGCTGAGCCATCTCACCAGCCCCGAACCATAGCTCTTTCATAACCATTTTCTTTCAAACCAGTTTGTTTGGTGTTTAACTAAGTCCTGAAATTTATTCCTTAGATTTGAAATGAAGATAGCATGATCCTTTAAATAAAATTTATTTACTTGGAGTATGTGTGCGATGTTCTATGTACCATGATACACAAGTGAAAGAGTAACATTATCAACCCTTCATATGGGTTCCAGGGGTCAAATTCAGGTCACCAGGTTTGCACACCAGTGTCTTTACCACTGAGCTTTCTCACTGGCCTCAGACTTCAGCCTTGTAAAGTTTTCACTAGCTTCAGAGAAAAAAAAAGTAAGGTCTTAAGCAGGTCATTCTTCAGTTTGAAGCCTTTGTTGTCCACTGAGAGAGTACAGTTGGACTGTGTCCTTAGAAAACTCTTTAATTGCTTTTAAACTTAAGACAGTTGAGTTGTAGCCCTAGTGACAAACACTGAATTATGATTTGATGAATTTTCCGGTCTAGAGTCTATTTTTGTTTGGCAAGAGATTCTTTAAGAAGGTTTTCATAAACTGGTACCCAGTTCACTCAGCTCAGAGCTGGCATTTCTGGATGGTATGTTTCTTCGTTGAATTTCAGGGACTCAGCAGTGCACTGAACTCATCTAACTAGATGTCAGTGAAAGCTGCACAATGCTGTAGAAAGGAGAGACACAACACATTTACCTTGCACCAGTCAAGGTAACATGGCTAGGACAGGCTAGTGTTCAAGCTGCAGAAGTCTCTTAGTGCTTCTCAATTTAGGCCACATACTAGAATTCCTTCTGGAGCTTTTAATATTCAACTATGTTAAAACCCATTATTCTTGGGGAAGCATTCAATGTAGGTTCTTCACTATATTGTATAATTGAGATTGTAATCTAATTACATCATTGTCCCTTCACTCTCCTCCCTTCAAGCCCTCTCACATACTCCTCCCTGCTTTCCTTCACATTTGTGCCCCTTCCCCCACCCCCGCCGGTTGTTATTGCATGCATATATGTATTTGTATAAACATATATAGTCCTAAATATACCCATCGAGTCTATACAATGTATGTATATTTTCAGAGCTGTCCATTTGGCGCTGAACAGCCAATCGGTGTGCCTTCCCTGAAGGACCACCTCACCCACTCCTAGCTTTACTTAGCTGCCTCTAGTTTGTGTAGGGTTGAATCCTTGAGGGCATTTCCCTGTCCAGTTTGCAATGTTTATTGGTTCTCCTTGTTCAGCTCACATTTGGACAGTCATATTGGTGATACTTCATGGGTACAGCTTCTGATGTTACTAAGAGACACAATCTCACAGAAACATCCCTGACCCCAGTGAATGAACTCTCAGAGTTGCCTTTGACATTTTCAGATGGGCTGCCCACTGTGCTTCAGATGTTATTTGATGCTCTTACATCATGTTTAGATTCTCTTCCAACTGTCCCTTTTCAGCACTTGATCTATAGACAGCACAGGGCCAGGCATTTAGGAATACAGTTATAATGAAGCTGGGTTTGCAATTTCATCATCAGTAGGAGAAATACTGAATTTCTGAGAATTTATAAAAACCCTTTACAGCCTGATGTCAACACCAGCTTTACTTATTTATCTTTAAAACAAACAAATTTGAAGTTAATTCATTGCTCTGTTGTTTGTTGTAGCACTATATGTAATCCAGACTGGCCTCAAACTTAATCCCAAATGCAGGTGTTATAGGTAGATGCATCAACACAGCTGAAGAAAATCCTTATGGCTGGATCTGTTTGACACCGTGTAGCAATTTAGGAATTTTTAAAAAGTTGATTAAAAGAGAATAAAACAGATTTAGATAATCAAAATTTATTGCTGAACCAAAATCAGGGTTTCTGGTTTTTGGTTTTTTTGTTTTCCATATGTTAGTTAGTGATTGTATTTTTCGCATTTATTATGGATATTTATTATGGTGTCTCCTGCAAGTTTGTAACATTCTGAAATGAAAGAATGCCGCTATAAATAAAAATTTTATTTCTGCCTGAGTCTACTTCTGGACATATTCAAACTAAGCATGCTGCTTTAGGAAGATAAATATTTTGTCAAAGAAATAGTAGAAATCCTTTTATCTTTTAGTGTTTTTGTTTTGTTTTTAGAAGCATAATTCCTTTGAAGTCCAGAAGAGATCTAAATGTTTTGCATTATAAATCATTTTCTACTAGTATATCTTTTGTTTGTTTGCTTTGCGGTTGTTGGCTTTTGTTTGGTTGGTTTTTACACAGGGGTCTCATGTAGCCCAGGCTGGCCTTGGATTCCCTATGTAAAGGAAGATGACCTTGAACTCCTAATCCCCCTGCCTCTGCCTCACAAGTACTAGGATTCCAGACATGTACCACCATGCTTGTACCACTGCTGAGACTGTAAGTGTCTTACTTAAGGGGGACTGATTAGAATTAAATTATTGGGCTAGAAAGATGGCTCAGTGGTTAAGAGCACTGACTGCTCTTCCAGAGGTCCTAAGTTCAATTCTCAGTAACCACATGGTGGCTTACAACCACCTGTAATGGGATACGATGCCCTCTTCTGGTGTGTCTGAAGACAGCTACAGTGTACTCATATAAATAATAATAAATAGATCTTTTTTAAAAAAAGAATTTAGCCAGGCGGTGGTGGTGCACGCCTTTAGTCCCAGCACTTGGGAGGCAGAGGCAGGCGGATTTCTGAG
>NW_022196906.1:60281787-60288559 GCF_008632895.1 Mastomys coucha | reverse complement strand
CTGGGTCTAAAACAGCAGCCATCTCCTCTGGACTGGTGCAGCACCCCCAGGCTCCGAGCATGCTCAGGTCCACGTGGCCCGGCAGGAATCTCGGGGGGAGGGTAGGGGGCTGCGAGTGCACCAGCCAGGAGGACAGAGGCTCGAATCTCTAATGCTCAATGCTGACTGGTACGCGTGCACACACTTGGCCCAAGGTCCTGCCCATTCTAGGTAAAATGACCACTATGCTAATCTTCTGGGCTAGTAGAGACTGTCTCTTTCTTGCTAATTCCTAGGAATGGCTCAGCTGCTGTACAGGACTGAGAATGAGGATTCTACTTGGCCTTGCCCTGGGATAAGTCTCCCATTCTGTAAGCTTCAATGACCTACCCACAATGCCGAAGGCAATTAGTCTGGATGGGTAAAATTCCAAGCCAGGGTTTGGCTAAGATGTTGGAACATTGGTAAAGGTCAGAGAGCAATGTCCAGTTTTGTCTATCTGTTAATAAATCATATCTTGGTTGGCATGTAGCACGCAAGTTCGCAAGGACATATCTGGACTACCTCTGAGTTAGGGGATGCCACGACTGACTGAATACCCAGGAGGCACAAACTCCCTTTGAAGTCATAACGCCTCTTGTTCGAGATCAGGCTTTTACCCCTAATACTGCAGATGTAACTGGAGTAGATGAGTGGGCGTGGCACTTAAATATACTGTGAAGTCATTTTAAAATATTGTGAAATGATATTTTGGCAAAATTAACATCTTTGTACAATGAATTTAAAACAGCTTTTAGCACTAGTATGTATATTATTTTTACTCTTAAAATTTGTATTAATTCTATTCTCTTATACATTTTTAAAAAGATTTTTGTGGTGTTTCAAATATATCGTACATACCATGAAAATTGGCAGTTGTATGGCGGTGGGAATTATCACACAAAGTGACTGCGCATTTGTATACACCACTTTAGAGCAGATCAGCTCCACCACTCTGCAGACTCCTAAACATCTGGTAGAATGTCTGTTTTAGACAGAGCATGCCATAAGGCATTTCTCATTTTGATTATACATATGTGCTTGGATTGAGTACGTAGGGATTTGAAATCAAACAGTCTCAGAAAAAGGCTGACACTTTTTTTTTCCCTCTAGTATCTCTTGTTCTTTCCCATCTCCTACAAATAGTAGGTGGTAAAGTCAGCGTGAGATATACTCTGTGGACTTGGCCTTCAGAGTTACTCAGGGTAATGACACACTGACTTCATAAATACAACACACAACCAGTTTTTTTCTCTAGCTTTAAGGCAAACAATTATTTTCAGTTTCAGTCTCTTAAAAAGCTGGCTTTTGTAAAATGAAGCTGCTTTCCTTTCTGTGCATATGTGGGAGAGGGTAAATGCATATTGAACTCAGGGCCTTCACATTCTGCCCGACACTCTGCCACTGAGCTCTATCCCCAGACCTTGGAGATGTTTTATGGGGTTTTTTCCTTTTCTCTTTCTTTCTCTCTCTACTCCTTCCACCCCCAATGTATAAAGTGTGGTAGTCTGGAAGAACTGTGATACTAAACAGCTAAAGAGTCACAAACAGTGGTGGTGACTGTGAAACACAGTACAAATTGTTCTCAGCATTGCTACGTAGACCTTAAACTCATGTTTCTCTCTCCTCGTCTTCTAGAGTGCCAGGATTACAAGGTGTTTGCTACCATACACAGCAGTACTACCACCACAGGTCAGTGTTCAGAACATTACCATTGTAAAATATAAAATCTGAGCTGGACACGTGACTCAGCAGTACTTGCTGCTCTTGGAGAAGAGCAAAGCCCCGCCTTTGCTTCCCAGTACCCACATCAAGGGCTCACAACCACCTGTAGCTCCAGTAATGAGATGCAGCGCCCTTTCTAGCCTCCACACAGACACCGTGTATGCATAGTGCAGGCACAGAAAAGCAGGGAGCCCATATGTACAGAAATAAAAGGGGATTTTAATGTTAATACCTTTAAAAATATTCAACTGCTAGACATAGTGTTGCACACCTTTAATCCCAATACTTGGGAGGCAGAGGCAGGCAGGCCACTGAGTTTGAGGTCAACCTTGTCTACATTGTAAAAAGAATAATGTATTCTAGATAGCCTGTGTAAGAAACACACAGTCCTGGTATTTTATTTATAAGCTGTAAGCCCTAGATTGGGCAGGTTTTGTTCTTTATTCCTTGCTGTTTCATTCTCACCAGGTTGTCCTCAGGGCCCATTAATCCTGGTCATGCACTCATGATCCGTCTGGTCTCATGGCAGGCTCTTCTTTCTCAATGTCCTTTTTCTTCTCTTCTCGTTTCTCCTCAGGCCCCTCACTCAATCTCAAGTCCCACCTTTCTCTCCCTACTGTCCAATCACAGGCTCTAGCCTTTATGAACCAATTAACTTTAAATTGAGGTACACATGATGTATGTCACTTGATATACATGAGGACCTCCTCTTCGTGGGCCACCAGATTTCCACAAAAACACACATACAAAACTAAAATAAATCTTTAAAATTAAAAGAAGCATCAAAATGTATTTTCAGATACTCATTCTCCACCATTAGAATGCCCAACACTACTGCCTCCTACCCTACCAGGTCTCAGTTCATCTTTATTTTTAATAATTATCAAGTCTTAGTACTTAGCACCTAAAATGACTGGCTGATCACCAACTTGGGATAGTTTTCATTGAAGTTTCAAATTGATCAGGCTTCCTCAGTCTGGCTTTGATGTGCTCTATGGTAGCCATGGATGAGGCCTGATAAAGAATCATAAGTTTACTTAAAATATTATGAGGTTTGTATTCTGTTTTATTGTTAATTTGGGGTTTTATTTTTTGTTTTTTTTGTTTTTTGTTTTTTTTTTTTGAGGCAGGGTTTCTCTGTCAATAGCCCTAATTGTCCTGGACTCACTTTGTAAATCAGGCTGTCTTCAAACTCATAGAGATCCACCTGCCTCTGTTTCTCAAGTGCTGGGATTAAAGCAGTGCTCTACTACATCCTGCCTTCATATGCCTTTATTCTTACTTTTTAAAGTGACCCTTCTAAAGCATAAATATTTTGGATGACTTCATGTCTCAGAGTCAGAAGGTTGTGGATTTGGTAGATGTATTTTGGGAAGAGTGGTATCTACACACCAAATTAATTCCCAGAACATGAAATACTTGTAAAAGAAATTTAGTTTGGTGGTGGTGGTGGTGATGGTGGTGGTGGTGGTGGGTGGTGGTGGGTGGTGGTGGTGGTGGTCTGTGTTTAAGTAATTTAATATTTAAGATGAGATTGAAAGAGCAGTCAGGAGCCATGCCCAACACTTGGGCATGAGCCAGTGGGTCAGGGTTTTTGAGAACCAGAAATTTGTCACACATTGCTAACTTTTCATGGAGGGCAAAATCTTTGTTAGAAAGCTGTTGACTAAAATGTCCTCTTCCTAGCAGAAGTTTCTTGAGTTAGACCACTGTGGTCAGTTTATGAACTTGTATGATATATGTAGTTTTTGCTGTCAATGTTCTATTTCCATAGAAAGTAGTTTTTTTCAATATAGAATCAGGCAACCTAGAACTGTCTTAAGTATGTCTGGGTTTTCGGTCTTCCTAAACTTCTAAAATGTGACATTTGTGGTAGGATGGAAAGGCAGGTTTTTTTTAAAAAAGGTCTGAGAATTTCACTCTCAAAAACATTTTCAACTTCTGGCAATAGGGTATTGGAACTGGAGGTTCAGAAATGAGCTGAGGTAAAGAAAGATGAACTGTGAGCTGTCTGCGCAACAGCAGCTTCCTTCCCAGGTTACCTGTGGTAACCTCCGAGAAGATGGTGGCCTAGGAATACCTAGTCACTCTGCTGCCATCAATGACCCTCTCATCTGATGCCACTGAAGTGACTTGTGAAAGGGTTTGCTTTCTGGTAAGTTCTTCAATATGTGAGAATGTAAATTCTAAGAGAAGTTCCTGGTTGGAGCCCAAGCTAAAAGTAATAGATTAAGTCACCTACCTCAGTGTCTTGAGAGGAATCCAAGAAAAGGTGCTGTTTTGAAACTTGAAAGATCCTATAAAGAAAGGGCAGGCCTTGCGCCAAGTAGCTTTTGAGGTAACCAGCCCAAACAAGAGCTGGCATGTGCCTTCAGTCTCTAATCCTGGCTCCAGAGTTAGGGAAGAGAGCAGTGTATGGGAAGCTCTGTAAGTGAAAGGATTGTTTATGACTTTGAATGTTGTGGGACTAGAACCAGAGTAGGAAGAGTTTGGAGCTGGTCTCTGAGGCTTGGAAATACTCCCCCACCTCAGGTTACTTACCATTATATAGCTTTTCTAGGACAGCCTTTTAGTATTCTGCTGTGCCAAGACTAAAGCTGGGGTTGGGGTGGTGTTTAATTAGATAGAGTCAAGACCTATAGCTTTTCTTCAAATATCCTAAGCAAAGATTCTGTCTATTTTAAGTTTTCCTAAAATCCCATTCTTATTAGCTTGGTTTTTGAGAGGATAGACAGCTGTCGCAGCCACACCAAGGGGGCCAGAAAGACTGGCATTAAAGGGGAAGGGAAGCATGTCACTGACGTGGGAATGAGGTGCCACTGTGCCTGTGGGCCCTGATGCCTCAGTTTTGTTTGTTTTACTTTCCTATGCTGAGGATTGAACCCAGAGTGCTCCCTGCCCCCTCCTCTTTTTGATACCAAAAACTGATTTGGTCTTCTATGAGCAAGACCTGCTGCCTCTTTTATTTTTAATTACATTTACTCTGTGTAAGTATAGAGGTCAAAAGGAAGCAGTCACCTGGCTTTATTTCCACCACGTGGGTCCAGGGGGATAGAACTCTCATGAGGCTCTCAGGATCTAGCTCCCTCCTCCCCACTCCCAACTCCATTAATCTCTACTGACCCTGGCTGCCAGCAGAGCTTGCTGTCAGGGTTGTGGGCTGGAGATTGTCTTAATCCCTGCCTTGGAGTCCTAAACTCCAGCTGTGCTGTCTAGGCCTTGGGAGGACTGAGAGGCTCTGCTCTAGACAAAGGCCTGTTTTGTCAGAGAGAAGATTAGGGCAAAGTACAGCCATTGTTATCCTGATGCTTTCATGGTCAACTGTCTACTTGGCAGCCAGAGACGCCTTGACCTTAATTAACAGCAACTTGTTCTTAATGTTTCTTTGATATTTTCTACTAATGAGGATTCGTGTCACAACTTTTCATGAATGCTTCTTTAAACTTTTTTTTTCTAATATTGGGAATTCAGAGGGAAGTCTGAGCAGGTAAAGGTACTTGTCACCAATCTTGATCTGTGTTCAGTCCTCTGCACACACATGGTGGAAAGTTGTCCTCTAACCTATGCTTGCATGTGTACCACACACACACACACACACACACACACACACACACACACAGAGAGAGAGAGAGAGAGTGATAATTCTTTTTTTTTTTAAGATTTATTTTATTTATTATTATAAATGAGTACACTGTAGCTGTCTTTGGACCACCAGAAGAGGGCGTCAGATTTCTTTACGGGTGATTGTGAGCCACCATGTGGTTGTTGGGATTTGAACTCACAACCTTCAGAAGAGCAGTCAGTGCTCCTGCCCACTGAGCCATCTCACCAGCCCCGTAATAATTCTTATCACATGTAAATCTCACACACACAAAATGAATAAATATTTTAAAAGATTCTAAAAGTAGTGAATCAGTGCTTTTCAGTAAATAGTTGGCAAAAGGCAGGATTCTGTTTGTTTGCTTTTTTTTTTTCCCTTGAGACAAGACCTCACAAGCTCAAGCTGGCCTTAAACTCCCATGTGTAGCCAAAGCTGGTATTGAACTTCTGATGCTCCTGCCTTTGATTCTGGAGTGCTGGCATGCTGGCTTGGGGACCCATATCCTGCCTCATACTTCTGGGACGGGTGTAGGCAAGCATTCTGCGGTGTCAGTGGCCTGTAACAGCCCTCTAGTTATGTTTTACTTTGAAACAGGATCCTATTAAGTCACCCAGGCTAGCCTAGAACTCCCTTTATAGCCCAGACAGGCCTTGACTTTGTAATCTTCCTACTTCAGCTGGCTTCCTTCCAGTTGTATTTTGTATCTTGGAAGGAATTTCTGTAACATTGTAGAAGTAGTTGAGATTATTGGTTCAGGACTGGCTTGGGCATGAATCTCAACTCTGTTTAAGCATCTTTAATTTTCCCACTAGAGAACTGACCTGGTTTGGCCTAGCTTGGCTAGATTTTATTACATTTGATGATGAGATTTCACCCTGAAGTCTGAAACTCCTTTTCTTTAGGTTTTTATAATTTATCTCAAAGTTTTTATTTTCATCAGTTACTATGAAGTCTAAGTGTTTACTTTTTAAACTGCTGGTGGTCAGTAGTAGGTGTAGGGGGTTGTAGTTCTTTTTAAATGCTTAGCTTAACACATTAGCTTCATTTCTTGGAAGGAGGTGTCTGTGATATCAGTTAATTTAGTAGTTACTTTCACTACTGAGCTAATCAGGAAAGAGTTTTAAGAGATCTCTTATATAAAAAGAAAGGGGCTGCCAGTTGTCTTGGCATGAGTATAACACAGCACCAGGAAGGCAGGGGGAGCCATGCTTGGGATAGAGTCCCACTTGGGCTACATAGTGAAACTGTTTCAGAGAGGAGAAAAGGGGGAACATGAGGGGTGAGGAAGGAGAGGGGGGTGGATTGAAGAGGCAGAGACTGTCATATAACATTATGACAGACTGCTCCGTGGGAACCTTCACTTCTCTATAGTAACATTTCAGTTAAGGAAGTGCCACAGAAATGAGCTCATATATTTTCACACACTTT
>NW_022196906.1:60260800-60281777 GCF_008632895.1 Mastomys coucha | reverse complement strand
GTGCTAGGATTAAAGGCATGGGCCACCACTGCCCTGCTCTTTTTGTGTGACTTTATAGGTGCAAGCTTCTGCTTATTAGAGATTTAGGTTTATATTTAACTTTTAATAGGTTTATGGTAAGAAAACAAATTTGGGTCAAGTAGAGAATGTGTTTTGGACGTATTGTACTATTTTGATGTTAAAATAAGAGCTGGAGAGATGGCCCAGAGGTCCCAGGGTTCAGTTCCTGGTACCCACATGGTGGTTCACAATTATCTGTAACTCCAGTTCTAGGTGATCTGATGCCCTCTTGTGGCATCCTTGGGCACCAGGATAGTGCACAGACATAGGTGCAAAACCTCTACACACAAGAATAATGGTAGTTTAAGACTGATCCCTAGGGTTTTTCCTCCCTTGGACCACTCCCACTGTCCAGAGTTCTCTTTTAATTTTTCCATTTGACTTTATTTATTTTTGTTTTATTTTATTTTATTTTGCTTTTGTTTCTGTGATAGAGTCACTATGCAGCCTTGACTGGTCTGGAATTTGCAATGTATACCAAGCTGGCCTCAAATTCTTGAGTGCTAGGATTAAAGCCATATACCACCATACCCAGCCGTACCCCTGCTCTTTTTTGAGACAGATCTCACTATATAGCCCTGGCTGTCCTTGAACTCTTCATATAGAACAGGTTGGCCTCAAAAAGAAATCCACTTCTCTGTGATTCCTGGGTATTGGGATTAAAGACATGTTCTACTACCCCTAGTTCACTTGTTGTTGGTTTTTTTTTTTAATATTTATTTATTTATTTATTTTATGTATGTGAGTACACAGACACACCAGAACACCAGAAGAGGGCATCAGATCCTATTAGAGATGGTTATGAGACAGCATGTGGTTGCTGGGATTTGAACTCAGGACCTCTGGAAGAGCAGTCGGTGCTCTTAACTGCTGAGCCATCTCTCCAGCCCCAGTTCACTTGTTATTAATAAACCTATGCTTGCTCTGCTGTGCTCAGAGGGTGGGAGGAGAGAAAGGGCTGGAGAAATGGTTTAACAGTTAAGAGCACTGGCTGCTCATCCAGAGGTCCTGAGTTCAGTTCCCAGCAACTACGTGGTGGCTCACAACCATCTATAATGAGATCTGATGCCCTCTTCTGGCATGCAAGTGTACACATAGATAGAACACATATACATAAAGTAAATAAATAAATCCTTTTTAAACAGAAACATTTTCTAAGCATGCTCTTTAGTATTTGCATTATCAGGTATAGGGATTGAAACCAAAGACTTTATCATATACATGCTCAGCATATACTATACCATGTGTCTCCACCTACAGTGGGACGATTCTCCAGAGTCAGTTCTCCCCTTGAATTATGTGGAAAGCCCTTGGTCTTGGAGTCAGGCTTAGAGGCAAGCTCCATAAGCCATTGAGCCACCCAGTTGGCTCTTAACTGGCACTTTAAGAGCAAGACTCAGTCTGATCTGTGTGACTGGCAGTCTGATAGGTTATCAGTAAACAGCTGTTGAGTATGAATTTATTTATTCTGTGACTTGGAAATAGCTAGAAGGTATTTTACAGAATAATATTCCCTGCTAACTTGACTGCAGTTCCTTTGGGACTTGAAGGTTTCACAGTTCCCATTAAAGTACACACACTCTGGAGACAGACAATACTTACAGCTATTATCAACAACCATCTTCTGGAAAGACCTTGCTGGTCAGCTGACTCCTAGTCTGAGGGTAAGATTTGGCTGTGAAAAAAAGGAAGGGCTCAGAGTATCATGGCAACAAGTATTGCTATTTCCAGTTTGCCTCAGTATTACTGTACTTGTTTGGTTTTGTTAAGGTAGGGCGTTGCTCTGTAGCTAGAACTGGCCTTAAGCTTCAAAAGTGCTGTGATAACAGGTGTGAGCTGTTCCGATTCTTTTTGTTAATTTGTAATGAATGTCATTCCTCTGGGCACACTAGAGTATTATTTGGTAGCATTGGTTCTGCTATGCAGCCAATAGATAACAATGGAATCATGCTATCTTAGCACTCAGAAGGCTGAGGCAGGAAGATTGTTTGAGTTTGAGACCAGCCTGGGCTATGTAATGAGTTCTTTGCTAACTTGGAGTACAGTCAGATTTTTTCACTGTTTAAAAAAACCTGTTAGCTACCTAGAGGCCTGTTCAGCCTAACAATGAGAGACTAACCCCGGAAGCAGTAGAATGGCTGCACGGACACTATGTTCGCTCTGCTAAGCTACATCTATGTTTTTAACTTTTTTTTTTTAATTTGTTTATTTATTATATGCAAGTACACTGTAGCTATCTTCAGACACTCCAGAAAAGGGCATCAGATCTCCTTACGGATGGTGGTGAGCCACCATGTGGTTGCTGGGATTTGAACTCAGGACCTTTGGAAGAGTAGTCAGTGCTCTTAACCACTGAGCCAGCCCATTTTTAACTTTCTTAACTGAAAGACTTGAGAAAAAATTCTCAGTCCTCTTTGTCAGTCCTAAGACTTGGAGAGATTTAATTCCTTCCCGAACTCTGAATCTTGCTTCCACAGTCTCATGGCCATTGTGACTGTTTAAAATCTGTATTTTAGAAGTGTTTTGCCTGCGAGTGTGTCTGTACACCGTGAGCATGCCTGCTGTCTGAGGAGGCCAGAAAGGGCACTGGACCTCCTGGAACTGGAACTGGAGTTTATAGGTGGTTGTGAGCTGCCATGTGAGTGCTGGGGATTGAACCCAAGTCCTTCAGAAGCACAACCAGTGCTCTTGACGCCTTCATTAGTAATACCTCCAATTTCTCCACTCTCTGCCTTCTGTTCTCAAATGTCACCCTGTTGGAAATTTGCAGCTCCTCTGCCCCCTTGTTTGTTTTTTTGACGCACAGCTTCATCTCTCCCAGGTTGCTCTGGACCTCACTGTATAACTGAGGAATGACCTTGAGTTTAGCATCTGTTGCTTCCACCTCCTCAGTGTGTGCTGGTATTACAGGACACACCACGTTGTGTACCACTGCTGGCTTATGTGGCTCTGGGAATCAAACTGAGGGCTTCCCATGCTAGGCAAGCCTTGGTCAGCTGTGCTGAGTCTCGCCCTTCTTTCACCCCATTGTTCTTCCTCAGTCTCTAATCTGTGCTTTGTTGTGCTTAGCATCTTGTTCTCCTTACTAGATAAGAGTAAAAACTTTACCAGGCTCTGCATTTGGATTTGGCTTTATGAATGTCTGTTTCCAAAATACCTGTTACTGCCTGGCTTATAAATATTAGTCAGGTATGTGAATGAAGTATGTGTTGTGGTAAATAACTTCAGTTTTACTTGGCATTGGCCTCTGTTGACTCATTTACAAAATACTCATTTTGATCTCGTTTTTGATGTTAGAGGCTTTTTTTTTAAAAAAGCTGTCTGGAGCCTTGGTGTGCCTGTTCATGTTTTAAATGTCTTTAAGTTTGTATGCTGAAAAACACAGTGAAGGTCCTGTGCTTATGGTGGACTCCTAGTCTGATAGCCCTTAAGTAGGGAGCCCCAGATGCCAATATCTGTAGGTCTTTCCTTGTGGGTTTCTCTGATTCCTTAGAAACTTACTTTGTTTCTCCAGAAGGGAGAAGACTGTCAGCTTTTTCTGAGCCACGTGAGAAAAGTGTGCAGGTTCAGGGTTTAGTATTCAGCTCTCTCTGCCACATTTAATCTCCTTATTTTAAGTATAATATTCATCTTCTCTACTCTGCCTGAAGCACTCTAGTCCAGAGATCCTGTGTGAGCCACTTGAGAACATTAAACCTCTAGTCTTTCGAATGAAGGAGTGAGTAAAGTTAAGGATTTAACTACTTCTTACACATTTAAACTATCTTTATTCATTCTAAGTCATCAGTTCTGAGCCCGAATTAATAGATGCTACCAAGGCTTAAATTTGAGGGAAAAAATTCTTGAGTTTATGATTTTCTCCATTTGCAGACGTAGTACTACTCACTGTGGCAGCCAGTGGTGGCTTGTCTGTCCCTTATCCCAGCCTTCATTTGCTTTCCAAAGTTTCTGCCACAGCTCAGCACTTCTTCCTTTCCTGTGTGCTTTTCTAAATCCTTTGTAATAGTTTGAGGATGCTTTTGTGTAGTGTTGTAGTCTTTCTTATTAAATGTCTTGGTTTTCATTTTGTTTTATTTATATTTATTTAGTGTATGTGGTAAAACACGTGTGTGAGTGAAGGTACCAGGACAAGTGATTCCAGGGATGGAATTCACATACCTGAGAGCCATCTCACCAACCCTACAGCGATTATCTTCCTTTTCCCTCCCTCCCTTTCTTCTCCTTGAAAAAGGAAGGGAATTAAGCTCAGGGCCTCACGATTGCCACGTGAGGGAACACTCCACAGAGTGCATTCCTAGTATCACACCCATTTTTGATTGACAGATTCACTGAGATAATAATACTCTGCAGGTCTGTTTAGGCTGCATTCATTCCTTGGCTGCTTGTAGTCAGTAGGTCACACAGAGGACAGACCTCATAAGACTTTTGGCTTGTTAGTTTTCTGGGTTTTTTGGTTTTTGGTTTTGTTTTTTATCTGTTTTGGTTTTGGTTTTGGTGATAGTGGTGGTGGGTTATCTATGCATACATGCTAGAATAGAATAATAGAAACAGGAATATCAAGAAGATGAATATAATTACATAATTGTTATGAAGAAATGGTATGGTAGAGGGTAAACAAGATGACCACCCAGCCAGAACAACAGTAAAAATTTATCTCCTAAAAATGTATTTGGTATCCTGGAGAAATCTAACTCTGGTCCCATACAAGAACTTCCTAAAAGCTTGTTACTTGGGAAAACAAAAATACTTCCTTTAGCCGGGCACGTGGTGGAGCACACCTTTAATCCTTGCACTTGGGAGGCAGAGGCAGGCGGATTTCTGAGTTTGAGGCCAGCCTGGTCTACAGAGTGAGTTCCAGGACAGCCAGGGCTATACAGAGGAACTTTGTCTCCAAAAACAACACAAAACAAAATTCCTTTAGTAATTCAAGGAGCTATTTTTTATTTGTCTAACATTCTTCAAAGAAGTATTTAGTGAATGCATGCTAGGTTCCAGACAATTTTGGTGAGTGAGATACACCAATGAAGATAACAATCAAAAACCTCGTTTTTATAGGACACACCTGTAATCTCAGTGCTCATGATGCTTACAATGGGAAGATCATCATGTGTTTGAGGTCCTCCTGGGTTCTAATGTGAGTTCCAAACCATTCTAGGATACCAATTGAGACTCATTTCCAATACATACACATGTGTGCACTCTCATGCACACACACACACACACACACACACACACACACACACACACACACAAAGGCACTATACTTGGGAAGTGTTTAAGAATTCAAGATCAGCTTGAGCTTTATAAAATTATCTCAAAACAAATAAATAGATACATTTGTACAAAAATTAGGCAAAGAAATACAACAGAAGAGAGATCTTCTTTAAATGGATTATCAGTATCCAGTCTTGATAAAAATGAAAATGAGCATATAATTGAAGTCTCCAAGTTACTTGTTAGCCACACACACACACATGAATGACAGGATAATGGTGTTTAATGGCACCTAAAAAATTCTTTGTAGTAGGCAAAGAAATGTATTTAAAGAAAATAAGCTTTTAGGAGTGTAGAGAGGGCTCAGCAGTTAAGAACATTGGCTTCTCTTCCAGAAGACTCAGGTTTAATTCCTAGCACCCACATGGAGAGGCTCATAACATTCTATAACTCTAATCCCAGGGGTAGCCAATGTCTTTTTCTAGTCTTTGAAAACACTCAAAGATACATGTAGAGCACAGGCATACATGCAGGAAAACCATCCATCCACACATACAATAAAAAAATTTTTAATCAGAAAAGAAAATAGACTTTTAAAGTCCTTTGAAAAACTGTATGGAAGTAGCTTAGTGGTAGAATGCATGCCTGTGTGTGAGGGCCTGTGTCAGCTCCTACCCTGTAACACACCCCCAGAAATCTCAATTTTGTTAATATCCAACTATGAAATATACACAGGGCATTTAAGCATGAGCCCTGCGTAACGACACATGCTTGTAATCCCAGGATGTGGGAGGTAGAATTGACAGATCAGACGTTCACAGGTAGCCTGTTTTAAAAATCACTCAAAAAAGCAAAGCGAACAAGGACCCCAAGGGGAAATAGAGCAAAAAAGGAAGATGGCACTGTAGAACACTTAGTAAACCATCAGAATTACTTACAAATCAAGTAGCAGGAGGAAAGTTAATTCATAATTGTGTACTTAATGAGAGTACTCTGATCGGAATTGTATCAATTATATCAGGAGTTTTCAGAAGAGTTCCACATAAAAGACACTGGCTCTTCACTTCTACTTCCAGCTCCATTTCATTGTACAAGTCTTGGCATCTGAATATTTGCTTAAAGGGTCTTTTTATTATTATTATTATTGTTGTTGTTGTTGCTGTTGTTGTTGTTATTATTATTATAGGGCGATCCAGAGGAACCCTGTCTCAAAAAAAAAAAAAAAAAAAAAAAAAAAAAAAAAAAAAAGCAACAACAACAAAATAGAGGATCTCAGTATCTGGTTTAAAAAAAAAGATGGACATGCATTGCATTACTATGATGTGAGATTCCCTACCATTTTTAAGGGTATAAACTCTCACGAGAATATAGACCATATCCATTTTGTTTCTGGCACACAGTAGTTGCTCAGTAAATATATATTGAATAAATGAATTAGTTTGACCTTTTCCAGTGTTCTGCATCTTCACAGATAAATCATTTAATATTCCACTGTCTCACCTGTTCACCTTTTTGTGATGTAAACAAGATAGTTAATAATATCCACAGTGCAACACAAATTAAACCAAGCTACACTGAAGTTCAAATGATTAGCAGAGAGTAAGGAAAAGAAGCATTTGGAGACAGAGCTCACACAAGACATTGTATAGAGCTCAGTACCATCTACTCCTAAACTTAGCCTTCCACTTATCTCCCTTTTATTTTGTTTTCTTTTTAGCTGGGGATCCTTTGGCTTCCTGTAGCATCAGGTGCCATTCCATTTAAATAGTTTATTTCTTGTCCATGTTCCTTTACTTACATGGGGAAACCCTTATACACTATTCCTAAAATCAGACTATGCTTCCATATTCATTATTTAGATCCTAACACAGAAAACTCAGACCCTTCTTTCCAGTGGGTTGTCTCTTAAATTTTCTGCCCATATGTGTACATTATGCACATTTTTAGAGAAGAAGGGGAAAAGAACAGAGATGGAAAAGATTCTGCAGTGGGGTGCCAGGGAAAAGGAATAAAAATAGATGAGATGATGGCGGGGTAAAGCGATAGCTTGGTATTTCAGAGCACTATCTGTTCTTTCAGAGGATCCAGGTTTGAGTCCCAGCACCCTGTAGTAGTTTATAACTGTATGTAACTCCAATTCCAGCAAATCCAGTGTTCTCTTCTGGCCTTTGCAGCCACTAGACACATATTTGGTGCACACACCTACATGCAGGCAGAGTGTCCATACACATTTAAAAAGAGAGAGAAAGATGATTATGAAGAAGAAAAAAAGAAGCTTATGAAGAAGAAATTGAGGTTTTTTTTTTTTTTATCCTTTTGAAATAGGCTCTCACTGTAGTTCAAGGTGAAACTCACAGTAGTCCTCCTGCCTCAGACCCTTAACAAACATGAACCACAATATCTAGATTAGGACTTTACTTACTAATTTAGAGGAACAAAGGATAGGACACAGATGGCTGAAGTCTACAGAATGTACACTGTAAGTACTAAACTTCATTTTTTTTTTCATGGAATTTTTTGGCTTTGTATGAACCTGTGAGCTTACATAGGAAAATGAGTGTAGGCCAGATGTCAAATATATGATGATAAAAGGTCAGATTCATTAGGATGATTGAGAGGTCATATTTTAGGTGGTGGTGGTGGTGGTGGTGGTGGTGGTGGTGGTGGTGGTGGTGGTATGATATGTGTGTGTATCAGAGGACAACTTTTTGGAGTCAGTTCTCTCCTACCACCTTTACATGGGTTTCAGAAATCAATCACGGGTTGGCCATCTTGCTTCATTACTAAATGATTACTAAATGATCTCACTGCCTGCCCCCTCTCGCACAGTTTCATTTTATGTGCCTCAAAGTCCTCCGTGAGTTTTATTTAGTTAAAGGGGGGCAACCAGTACCTGACACCTGTACACTAACTCCAAAAGGACTACATTTGAGTTTATTTTTTCTCAGTGCTAGGGACTGAGCATGGTCTCAAGCATGCACTGAACTATATTTCCAGTCCTCCTTTTTGAGAGAGTCAGGCTGGCCTTGAACTTGTAATTCTCCTGCCTTATCTTCTGAGTACCTGAAATTAACAGGCCAGAGCCACCCATCCTGACTCATTTGAGATTTCATTGTGTTTTAGTCTTTCTCTCTGTGTGTATGATGTGTATGATTTTGTGTGTGTGGGGGGGGTGCATTCACGCATGTGCACCGGAGTGTGTGACTTTTGAGTTCCAGAGCTTCTCATCTCTACCTCCCATCTTGTCCTAGAACACTGGGATTACTATTACTATACCTGGCATATTCCTCACCTCACATCTGCACTTCAAGTGGTTTACCCACTAAGCCATCTCCTCAGCTCTAAGATTTTTGTTTTTGTTTATCTTGTAGGTAAGTAATTGAAAATAGGTGTCATTGTAATATATTCTGAATAGGTAGCCATGATGACAAGACAGCTGACTGTAACAGACATTTTCTAGCTGTCTTGCTCTAGGTCCCATTCCCCCCTCTTGCTCCATTTCTTTCTTTCTTTCTTTGGGTTTTTGGTATGTATTTATTTATTTATTTATTGCAACTGCTTTAATTCTAAATCGATGGCAGTGACTCAGTGCACTGTAGGTATCTTAGGTGGAAGCAGGATGTGCATGCACTGAGGAAGCAGAACACAGCTGTCTCCACTGCAGACCTGCAAAGCCATTGATCTTGCCTTTGTGCACTGCGTCTCACTGTCCCTCTGCTGCAAGACTGCAGTTGTTTTTCATCATGCCATTTTCCTCTTGCAAATAAAAGGTAGCATGTAATTCGCCATGCCCAACATGAGTGGGCAGCAACCAGATGCCACCAGCAGATCCTCAGCTTCTCAGTCCCCCCCACCCCCCAAGACAGGGTTTCTCTGTGTAGCCCTGGCTGTCCTGGAACTCACTCTGTAAACTAGGCTGGCTTCAAACTCAGAAATCCGCCTGCCTCTGCCTTCCAAGTGCTGGGACTAAAGGCGTGCGCCACCACCGCCTGGCCCAGGCTTCTCAGTCTTACGTCAGCTTTACTAGGCAGTTTTTGCAGGACTTGCCCCAGTTTCACACTGTAGGAATTGTCTCATGAAGGGACTCACATGGGGAAGTGTACTGGCAAGCTATTCCAGCAGCCACATCAGGCCTTAGGATTTTCCCACAGCACTTCAGAGTTCATGCTGTTGACATAGTGTCTTCATATTCCACATATGCAATGTTTATCTTCCTTGGCTTAGATTCGATTTCAAAGGAGATCTCGCTTGCCCCATGTGTCCTCAAATGCTGAGCTGCTGCTCGTTCCAGCTCCTGCTGGGCATGGTGTGTCAGTGAGTAAACTTTATCACCACTTACAATACGTGGTTGGTTTGTTTCTAAGACGGTTTCTCTGTGTAGTCCAGAACTCTAGCTGTAGACTCAACTGGACTCACACTTAAGAGTTCTGCCTGCTTCTGTCTCCTAAGTGCTGGGATTAAAGGTGTATGACACCACTGCCCAATGTCCCTTTCTCTTTTGAGAGTTTCTCACATAGCCCAGGCTCTAGCATCAAACTCCTTATGTAATGAAAGCTAGCCTTAAACCTGGTTCTTCCTGCCTCTATGTCCCAGGTGCTGGAATTGCATATGTGAGAGTGTGAACCATCACACGTGCCTTCTAGCTATGTCTTGAAAGTCTAGTTCATTGAACATATTTTAGTAGAATGAATTATGTAATTGATTCACAACTTACAATTAAATGTGAGTAAAGGAAACATACCCAAAAGGAAGTAGAGAAAGGGTTAAAAAGGAAGATCTTCAGCTGCCAGTGGAGAAAGGACAGGCTTCCCAGATTTACATGGGGTGGGCAACCTGTTGCAGCATGCTGACTCTGAACTGCTTTTTTAGAGCTGATGGAGAGAGGTTAGACCACAGATTATAGAACTCAAGTGTGTGGAATCCCATTCTGCTGGCTGCTCAAATCAGCTTTCAGGTTTGGGTTTTACCTCAGCCACATTGAGAGGCAGGCAGCCTGGCGCAGCTGATAGTACAGAAGGCTTCAGTGCTAAGCTTTGAGAAATTTGACTCTTAGAGTAAAAAGTCAGAATTCTCAGAAGTGTGTTAGCTTCTGCTGCATATTCATAAGAAGTAGAGGACTGCAAAGGAGCTGATTAAAAGGGATTGTGAGAAAATTTTTATAGATATATATTTATTGTTAGACATTTATTTTATGTATGAGTTTATGTTTGTGTATCATGTGCATTCTGGAACTAGAGTAATGGGAGGAGGGAGCTAGGAATCAAGCCTGGGTCCTTTTCAAGAGTAACCAGTGCTTAGCCATTGAGCCATCTCTCCAGCCCCAGAGGAAATATTTATAAACAATATATCTTAAATAAATATTTTAAACACCTAATACTTTAATTTTTATTTTATGCGTTTAGGCTTTTACCTAGATGTTTGTCTGTGTACCACATACATGTAGTACAAGGCCAGACAAGGGCACTGGATCTCCTGAGACTGTACCTGAGGTGGCTATGAACCCCCATGTGAGTACTGGAAATCAAACCCAGGTCCTGGAATAGGAACCAATGATTTCTCTTAATGGTTGACAGTCTCTTCAGCCTCCTTTTAGAGATTTTTAAAACAGGTGTTTATTACCAGTTCTTTTCGTAGTAGGTTGGTACCTCCTTTAAAGAGACTAGTAGTCGATTAAAAGCTTTACCAAGACAGTTTTCCAAACATTGTGGACTAATTCTCTTTTAACATACAGTTTTAAACATACAGAAAAGCTGAGAGAAGCAAATTCATTACCTCATACCTAGAGTGAGAAAGTAGCTCTGTCATATTTACTTTACACCTGGCACATAGAAACAATAGCTGTTACTGTCATCCCATTAGTTAGGTATTGTTCTTATTCCTTTTACAGATGGGAAAGCTGAACAAGAGACATTAAGCCTGGAACCTGGACTAGATTCAGATCTGTGGTGTTGAGTCTTTGTTTGGTCAGAAATGCCAAGGAATACTGATAGCTGTTTTGCTAGAAATGTCCCTTGAGAACGTGACATTTAAGCTAGAAAAGAATGAAGTAGGTGAAAGGCATGCTCCAAAAGTATTGAAGTCTTGGGAAGTATTGAATGACTAGTTTGGATGATGGCTTAATGTACTGCAGAATTGTTTGCACCACTTACTAATCCCAGCCAGTGGGAGGCATTGCTGTGAGTTTAAGGCCAGCCTGTTCTACATCTAGAGTTCCAGAACAGCCAAGGCTACATAGAGAAACCATGTTTGTTCTACTATTGCCACACACACCTCCAAAAAAAGATTTGGTGAAAAGTATTCCATGGCACTGCTGTTTATGCAAAAGAAAAGCCAATCAAACTCCTTAGATTTTAGTAGGTCTGGCTGTCTGCCTTCCCTCTGACTTTACTCTCCTTCTGCAAATACTTATCAGTGCCTGTCATGTGTTAGCATGGTTCTCGGTACTCCAAATGCATTCAAGACTGTAATATAGTAGTTGTTCAATGATCTCTTGTATAATGAGCTAAGAGGTAAAGGAGGCTGCAATTCAGGCTTTGCTCATTAACTGCCTGTTAATGTGGAGCTGCAACCCTATGGAATGCAGACTTTTCTAAATTGCTGAAAGAAGCCTCGTGGGCCTTTGAAAGGCCCTGGCTTCAGCCCCATTGAATATATATCCCATTCTGGAAATAAGAGATGAATAAAATAAATATGTAATTTGGTATGAGATAAATTACATGGGACCAGAGAGATGACTTAGTGGGTAGGTAAAGGCACTTATTTATGGCTTAGCCTCTAAGTTCAGTCTCTAGAACCAACTTAATAGAAGAACCAGCTCCTACAAGTTGTCTTCTAACCTTCCATGACATATACACAACACACACTCCAAATAGATAAATACATAAGTGTACTAAAAATTTAGCAGTTACATGTAATGTTAGGCAATGACAAATGTTATGTAGGAGGTAAAACAGAGATGAGGTCATAGAAAGCTAATGTAGGTGTGTGATTTATTTTGATTGTAAGCCTGGCCTTTAACAGCCAAGCCATCTCTCCATCCCTGGGTGTGTCCCTGGGTGTGTCATTTGTAATGTAAGTATTCAGGAAAGGGATTCCCAGAGGTGGGGAGTGGTGACCCTTCTGTGTGCTACTCTGTCAAGGACTTTTCCTCTTCAGCCTTTTGTACTTGATATATTCTATTGTGATTTCTTCCCCTCTACCTTTGCCCCTGTTTTTCCTTGGCTTTTTATCCTTTAGGCTTTTCTATTGGCATTTAATTTTGCCTGTGTATGTTGCTTTACCAGTTGCTAGATAGCATTGTGCTGGGGCTTTCACATATAAATGACCATTAGATGTATTTATTATCATTGGGGTTTCGTGAGGCCGTTTCATAAGACTCACAAAGCTCCTGAGCGCTGAGATTGTAGGCAGACACTACCACACCTGGTCCAGCAGACTGTTTTTTTTTTTTTTAAAGATTTATTTATTTAATTTATGTGAATACACTGTTACTATTTTCAGACACACCAGAAGAGGGCATCAGATCCCATTACAGATGGTTGTGAGCCACCATGTGGCTGCTGGGAATTGAACTCAGGACCTCTGGAAGAGTAATCGGTCTGCTTAACCACTGAGCCATCCCTCCAGCCCCAGCAGACTGTTTTAAAGATCTAAGTCATTATAGAAAATCTGGGACTTTGTAGACTTGTGATTTTATGGTGAATGTAGAGAAATGAGGATACCTGATGTCTGTCTTAGGAGCTTGCAGATAAGACTGTTCCTCTCATTGACATTTATGCTCTCTCCTCACAAAAGACCACCAGTACTTACTTATGCTATTCCAAATTCCCTGTTGACTGAGGATTACTTAGTGTTTTAGCTCTTGTTTCTTTTTCCTGCTAATGGTTTGGTTTTTTTTTTCACCCAAAGTCACATTTGAGAACTGACTTTTCTCAGGTTTTTGTTGGCAGTTTTTAATTGTATTGCCTTTCTTGACTATGATAAAATAAGGATAAAACTTGGAAAAGGCACCTGCAGACGGTAATTAATTGAAGTCTCATGTCACCACTCCCTAGGCCCAGTACATGCATGCTTCTGATGAATCGCTGCTTAGTATTTATGGATGCTCATATTCCAGTATTGTGCAAGCACAGACTCTGCCCAAGGGACCCAAGAGTTAAGCCACCAAGTTGATCTGTGACTTTCTTCCTCCCATAGTTTGTGGCCACAGGGAAGAAAATGGGAGATAAAAACTGTAAAGGCAAGGGGAAGACTAGACTGTCACTCACTGTTGCTGCCTGGAAAGAGGGGCCTGGGGACTCAGGCAGCTGCCATGAGTAACCGCTCTCCTCAGGTCAAGGATGGCAAATTTCCACATGGTTGCATGTTCTGTTCCTCTTTGCCCCAATGCTGTCTTTCTCTTTTTCTTTCTCTTTCTCTTTCACTAATTGCTTAGCAGTTGCTGGTGCAATTAAAGCGAGTTGTGTCTGCAGCCTCTGGTCTGCTGTCAGCACCCTCTCTCCGAGGTCTTCATCTTCCTGCTAGGGCTGGGTGAACATCTGAGTTTTGAAGCAAGGAGAGGGGGGCACCCATGGCCGCAGTAAAGTGAATTTCTCTAAAAGCAGCAGCTTGCAGAGTTGCAGTTTTCTTGACACTAATCATTTCACTAAACCAACCCCTATCCCTTCCTCTGTGTGCTCTTCACTAATTTAATAAGGCTTGTATTTGGCAGCACAGTCTAGAAATGATTCCTGCTTGACTTGCTTTGATTGGTGATATAGAAAGGGCTTTTCCTTTTTACATAGGAAACAACATGAATGACAGCCTCAGCTTGAAGAAGAGTCAAAACCAAATCCAAGAGTTTCTCTGGAAAATAAGAATCCAGATTTTTAGAATTGGCAATATATCTCAGCAGGTTTCACAGTCTCTCTCTCCTCTTTTCTTTTTTAGTCAGTCTCTCTGTCTTGCTTTCTCCCTCTCTCTTTCTCTCCCTCTCCCTCTCCCTCTCCCTCTCCCTCTCCCTCTCCCTCTGTCACACACACACACACACACACACACACACAAAGAAAACAGATTATTTCTTGAAACGGAAATCAAGAAAACAAATTCTTGGACTAGAGAACATGACTGACTCAATGGTCCAAAGCTCTGATCATTCTTGCAGAAGACAGGGTTCTAATCCCAAGCACCCAAATGGCTGCTAACAACTGTCTGTTAAGTCAGGTTCTTGGTCCTTAGTGGCAGGCGATGACCTGAAAGTATAAGCCAAATAACCCCCCCCCCCCAGTCGCTGTTGGTCACAGCAGTAAAAGTAAACTAGACACATACCAGTTCTCCATATCCTTAGCAACATTTGTTACTCTCCATTGTTACCTGATGATCATCCTAGTGGCTTTGAAGTGGAATCTCATTAAAGTGTTTTTGATTTTAGACGGTAGCATTCTGAGCATTTTAGATTTATTCCTGTTTGTATCTCTTCTTTGGAAAAATACCTATTCAGATCTTGTACCCAGTTTTATGTGTTTTGTATTTTTATTGTTGAATTATATTTGAGTTCATTATGTTTTGGATAAATGCCATTTGTCAGATTTATAAATTTCAGTAATTTTTTTATTGTCTTTTCACTTTCTTAATGGTTCTTGGCATTTTTTAAAAAGATTTATTTACTTATTATACATATATGAGTACACTGTAGCTGTATGTTTGTGAGCCACCATGTGGTTTCTGGGATTTGAACTCAGGACCTTCAGAAGAGCAGTCAGTGCTCTTAACTGCTGAGACATCTCTCCAGCCTCTGGTTCTTGGCATTTTCATTCTTCCTCACCCATGACCTGTCATCTAGCCTTTTATATACTTGTTTGTGTTGGTTCCAAATACCGTGTTCTAATTTTTTTCTCACCTTAATGTGATCTTTTACTCAGTCTCTTTTGTAGTTACTTTTAGGTTCTCCAGCCTCTCAGCATGAGTTTTCGGCACAGTCATACCAGTGGTCTTTGTCACCTCTGTTCTCGTTTATATGCTGACAGCTTAAATATAAGTCTTCTGTATCCGTCTGTCTACTTAACATTTCCACTTAGATATCTGATAGGCATTTCAAATGTAATGTATACTAAGCCAGGCTCCTGATCTTCTCCAACCCAGTCTTTCCTCGGTCCATTTTTCTAATGGCATGGGCTGGAGAATTATGGTTAAATCCTTACTTTCATAGTGCCCCCATCCCTTCCACTAGCAAAGCCCAATGATTGATGTTTAACGTATTTTTGGATCTAGCCTGTACTCAACATCTCCACTGCCCCTTGCCAATATAGCTACCACAATAGTTTTTTTTTTTTTAAGAGGATGAATGTTTTGTTTCTCACAGTGTTGCAAAGACAGTACTCTCCTGCCTCTGACACTGTACAACACTTCCCTGCATTCTCAGGCATTTGTAATGAGAAGACACTAAGTCTCTGACCAAAATCCAGTGGTGGATATGAGCAAGTTACAAAACTATAGCCAGGCAGTGGCCGTGCATGCCTTTAATCCCAGCACTTGGGAGGCAGAGGCAGGTGGATTTCTGAGTTCGAGGCCAGTCTGGTTTACAGAATGAGTTCCAGGACAGCCAGGGCTATACAGAGAAACCCTGTCTCGAAAGAAAGAAAGAAAGAAAGAGAAAGAAAGAGAGAGGGAGGGAGGGAGGGAGGGAAGAAGGAAGGAAAAAAAATACCACTGTTATCTTGAATTATGAAATTCTTATAACCAGTAGGTAGGGTCCCACCATGTAGCTGTGGCTGGTCTGGAACTTGTTTTGTAGACCGACCTTGAACTAACATCTGCTTGTTGAATGCTGGGATTAAACGGTGGTCTGTCACCAAACCCAGCCTCATAACCACGTTTCACAGCAGATGATCTTAAGAATTCTAAACACCAGAGCTTAACCCCTAGTCTAAATACTTAGTATGGTGATTATCAAAAATCTGTACACAGTGTTTATCTGCATCCGTTAGGAAGTTGGGGGTGGATCTTACATATACATGGTGTATATACATGTATGTAGGCAAAATAGTCATACCCATACAATAAAAATTTTTAAATCTTTTTTAAAAAAATAAATCTCGGGCTGGAGAGATAGCTCAGCGGTTAAGAGCACTGGCTGCTCTTCCAAGGGTCCTGAGTTCAATTCCCAGCAACCACATGGTAGCTCACAACCATCTGTAATGAGATCTGATGCCCTCTTCTGGTGCTTCTGAAGACTATAGTGTACTTGTCATATATACATATATACATATATATAATGTTTTTTTTAAAAAATTTTTTAGGCTGGGCGGTGGTGGCGCACGCCTTTAATCCCAGCACTTGGGAAGCCGAGGCAGACGGATTTCTGAGTTCAAGGCCAGCCTGGTATACAGAGTGAGTTCCAGGGCAGCCGGGGCTACACAGAGAAACCCTGTCTTGAAAAACCAAAAAATTAAAAAATAAAATAAAAAAAAAAAAGAAGAAAGCGTGTTAAAAAAATTTTTTTTAAAAAATCTGATTCTGTTATGTCATTTCTCTACTTAAAACCCTGTAGTCATAGGGTCCTGTATCATTCAGGGAAAAAAGCAAAGTCCTTTAGCTTAGGTCCTCCAGCTCTATGTCCAATTTGAACTAAATCTTCTCTTTTCCTATCAGGATGGCTTCTTTAATATTCAGGAAATACTCAAGACATCCTACCCTTGCAGCCTTTGTACAGGCTGTTTTCCTTCTGCCTCCTGTAAGGTCTACCTTTTGTTCATACACACAGCAATGGCAGTGCCAGCTAGAGTCATATTGGAGCCAGAGGCTAAAGGCTAAAGGCAAATTCAATAAGAATGACCTTACCTTTATTAAATTTTAATATTTTGCTGATGTGGGTTAAAGATTGACCATAGAGCTCTGCACATGTTAGACAGGTACCACGAAGCTATGTTGCAATTCTTTCTTTTACTTGTTTTGAGTTTTAGTTTTTTGTTTGTTTTTGTTTTGAATCAAGAGTCATGGAGCCTAAGCTGGACTCCATTTCCACCGTGTAGCTGCTTCCACCTTCCCAAGTGCCAGATTTATATACATCCCTGCTCCACTATACCCAGTTACTCATGTTAGATTTTGTTTTTAAATACAGTCTCATTCAGTGGCCCAGAACCTGTGATCCCCTAACTTTAGCTTCCTAAGTAACTGGAGTTAAAGACCTGCTCCATCAGACCTAGCTTGTATTTTTTTTTTTTTTTTTATTTTAAAAATTATTGAGGCCGGGCAGTGGTGGCACACGCCTTTAATCCCAGCACTTGGGAAGCCGAGGCAGGCGGATTTCTGAGTTTGAGGCCAACCTGGTCTACAGAGTGAGTTCCAGGACAGCCAGGGCTACACAGAAAAACCCTGTCTCGAAAAATCAAAAGAAAAAAAAATTATTGAATTGATGCTATGATGAGAAACACTAGCAGTTATATTAACAGGTTTTTACTACACTTAATTTCTTTTTAATTTTATTTATTTGTTATATGTAAGAACACTAGCTGTCTTCAGACACCCCAGAAGAGGGCATCAGATCTCATTATGGATGGTTGTGAGCCACCATGTGGTTACTGGGATTTGAACTCAGGACCTTCGGAAGAGCAGTCAGTGCCCTTAAGCATTGAGCCATCTGTCTAGCCCTGTACTTGAATTTTTGTATTAAAGTTTGCATCGTTTCTAATAAAGAATTTAAACCTAAAAAAAAGAATTGTATTAAAATACTGAATGTTTTTGGTACTCACTTTAAGCTTCACACCAAACTGAATACCTCATTTACCTCAGCTAATCAGAAAACTGGGAATAGAAGGAAAGGTCTTGATATAGATTTATCCAGCCCATTGTACTTGTTACAATTTAAATTTGAGTTTTACTTACTATGTTTGTATGGTATGTTTGTGTATGATCCCATGCAGAGGTCAAAGGACAAGTTTTGGAAGTTGGTCCTCTCTTCTCTGCCTTGTTTAGGCAGGGTCCCATTTTCCTATACTGTGTATATGTACTCCAGGTTGACTGGCCTTTTAGCTTTGGGTAATGAGTCTCCTGTCTCTATCTCCCGCTTCTATATTCTAGGATCCATAGGACCATGTCTTAAAAACTTTGACACACATAAACACACATACCCATAACAACTAAAGCATGAATTTAGTAATAATCCAGAGCAGAAGTTAATTATATGAAAAATATTCTTATATACTTAAAATGAAATTCTAAAAACACCACTTACAGTGATATTAAATATGAAATTGTTAGGAATAATCCTGACAAATGATGTGTAATACCTATACACAGTAAACTTTAGAAATGTTGAAAAATATATAAGATAATCTAAGTGAAGATTAGCCATGCTGTCATATTTATTAATAAATTCAATGAATCTCACCTAGGTACATGTGTGCCACAGTGTACATATGAAGGTCAGAGGCCAACTCTTGTGGAATCAGTTCTCTCCTTCTGCCTTTTCATGGGTCCTGGGGATTGAAATTAGGTCATCAAGCTTTTACCCACTGAGCCATCTCACTGGCCCTAACTTCTGATTTTCCTATCTCCACCTCCTAAGTTCTAGGGATACTGGTATTTGCCATTGTGCCTGATTTTGTGCCCTAAACAAGCACTCCACCAACTGAGCTATATCCTCAGTCCCTGGTTTGCAAATGGGTCTTTCTGTATTGCCCAAGCTGGTCTCCAACCCTTATGTTTAAGTGATGCTCCTGTCTCTGCCTTAAGCATAGCTGGACTGTAGATATGTACTGCCACATCTTGGTTTATAGCATGCTTTGGTTATTTTCTCAGCAGTAAGGTGGTGGCACACACCTTTAATTTCAGCACTTGGGAAACAGAGGCAGGTAGATCTCTCTGAGTTCCAGGACAGCCAGAGATACACACAGAGAAACCCTGTCTCAGTAAAAGAGAAAACATGTTTCTCTTACGTAACCACTAACTCCTGTAAGTTGTCCTCTGACCATCAAATATGCAGCATGACATTGTGCATGCCCTCTCCAAATAAATAAAATTTTAAAAATCTTCTTGGGGATCTGGATAAATGGATCACAGTCAAGAGCACTGGCTGATCTTCTACAGGACCTGACTTTGATTCATAGCACCTATACAACTATATAGTAAGTTACAGGAGACTGCAGCACCCCCTTCTGGCCTCCTTGAGTACGTATATACATGCATGCATACACACACACACACACACACATATACATGGGGCAAACAAAATACCCATGTACATAAAATAAAAATTACTATTTCTTGTTTTGTTTTGTTTTGAGATAGGGTTTTTCTGTGTAATAGAGAGCCCTGGCTGTCCTAGACTTTTTTGTAGACCAGGCTGGCCTCTGCCTTTTGAGTGCTAGGATCAAAGGCATGCATCACCACACCCAGCTAATAAAAATTACCTTTAAAAAATTGATTGCATAATGGCACAAAACATTATCTAGATAAGAAAGATTATAACTTTGGATTTCCGTAAGGTGATCACTGATTACTTAGGTCCAGCCTCAGCTGGCATTGTTTCACTTCTATTAGCCTTTCTTGCCATTAATAGTCCTTGGTGGATTCCAAGTAGGCCATGGGGGTGTGTTTCTCCTGGAGGCCTTCCCCTGCTGTGACTAGTGCTGAGGAAGCAATGCTGGGCATGTTACAAAGGCTCTTCTCTGTCCATAAGCCTCACTTGGGGAGTTGGCTGTAAGGCACTATCCTTGTGCCGCCTGCCCTAGGATTGCAACATTAGATCCAAGAAATTGTGTGTTCACCCCCTCTCAGTCTCTCTCGTGTGTGTGTGTGTGTTTGTGTGTGTAGAAAGGAGGAAGGAAAAGTGGTTGACATTGTCACTATAACGTGTGTGTGTGTGTGTGTGTGTGTGTCTGTGTGTGTATCTGTGTCTGTGTCTGTATCTGTGTCTGTGTAGAAAGGAGGAAGGAAAAGTGGTTGACATTGTCAATATAACCTAGAATCACCTGGAAAGAGATTTTCAGTGAGAGATTGTGTAGTGGATTAGCCTCTGGGCATGTTTGTGCCAAGGGGTCTTAAGTTACTTAGTGTGAGAAGACCTAGCCCAGTGTGGGTGGCACTATGTTGGGGTGGGGGTGGGAGTGAGCTGTGCAAAAGTGTAGAAATTGATCTGAGCACAAGCAAGTGAGCATGTATATATGGCTGGTGCTGGTATTATAAAAACATGCCACCACTGCTTGCTAATATCTTTCTATGAAAAGAATTTTGGATGTGATGCTGGTGGTGCATGCCTTTAATCCCAACACTGGGGATGTATAGGTAGGAGGATCTCTATGAGATCAAGGCAAGCCTGGTCTACAAAATGAATTCCAGGGTAGCCAGGGCTTTACAGAGAAACCCTGTCTCGAAAAAAAAAAAAAAAAAAAAAGGCGGTGGGGGGAGTTATGGGAGGTAAAATTGGGAGAACTTTATATACAAAATTCTCATCTTCATCTGACCAACTTAAATTTTTTTAAAGATTTATTTATTTATTATGTAGACTATGTTCTGTATACATTTATGCCTACACACCAGAAGAAGGCACCAGATCTCTTTACAGATGGCTGTGAGCCACCATATGGTTGCTGGGAATTGAACTCAGGACCTCTGGAAGAAAAGTCATTGCTCTTAACCTCTGAGCCATCTCTCCATCCCACAACTTACATTTTTTTAGTTGTCTTTAATTTTAACCTTTCCATGTGTGTGTGTGTGTGTGTGTGTG
>NW_022196906.1:60233605-60260727 GCF_008632895.1 Mastomys coucha | reverse complement strand
GAAGATAACTGAGGTTGTGGCATACAAAAACTTCCATGCCAAATACCACATAAAACAGAGGAGCACTTGGGAAGTTGAAGCAGGAGGATAAAAAGTCCAAGATCATCCTCAGCTAAGGCTATCCTGGACTTTTAAAAAATGCTGTAGGCAAAGAATCATCTGTAACATTGTGCAAGGTGTGGTTAATGACAATATGAATACCTATCCTATGTTACATACTGTGCTGGCTAGTTTTATGCCAACTTGACACAAGCTGGAGTTTTTTGGGAAGAGTGACTCTCAATTGAGAAAATGCCTCCAAATGACTGGCCTATAGGCAAATCTGTAGGGTATTTTTTTATTTAGTGATTAATGTGCGAGTGTCCACCATTGTGGTGGCTCCATGCCTGGGATAGTGATCCTGGGTGCTGTTAAGAAAGCAGAGTGAACAAGCCATGAAGAGCAAGCTAGTAAACAGCACTTCTCCATGGCCTCTGCCTCCAAGTTTCTTCCTGGAGTTTCTATCTTGACATCCCTGGATGATGGACTATAAGCTATGTGTGTGTGTGCGTGCGCACACACACAGACACACACACACACACACACTGCCTTGTACCTTGCCACCTACAGCAGGTGAGAGGACTGGCCCTGAGATCAGGAGAACTGGCCCTGTCTCTCACTGGCTGTAGCACTTGGGAAAGTAGGCCTGCACTTCTTTGGGGCAGCACAGTAGAGCTGGCCTTGCTTGCATGGGTGTGGGGTGAGCTGCCCCAAGGGCATGAGATTGGGTGAGCTATCCAGGGCAGAGCTGCAAAGCTTGCCCTAATGGTGATGGCTTGAGAGGGATAGAGCAGAAGAGCTGGCTGGCTCACCAGCTCACCTACCATCCAGGCCCAGATCCAGGGCTTTAAATTGGCCCACCCCAGTATCTACTCCATCTGTGAACTGCCAAATCAAGTGAAGGGGCCAGTCCTACAGATCCAAAGCTGCTGGATCTTCATATCACAGGGCAACACAGGATATCCAAGAAGATTCTGATAAGGAACCAATATTGATGGTGTAGCAGAAGCAGAGATTTTAACCAGACCGATGACTCGTTACAATGAATACTCACAAATAAAGAAGTATGGACAAAAGGGTGTACTGTGGGGCAGGCTGGTTGCAAAGGCAGAGGGCAGGTACAAAGAGACAGGGAGGTTAGTGGGTTTGGGGTACATAATGTAAAGTTCATAAAGAATTAATTAAAAATTAAATTAAAAAAACAGGGGGCGCCCATCCATGAATATTTGGATAGCACAGATTGGCCTTGATGGGGAAGAAAAGACACAAAGTTAGGAAAGGAAGGTGGGTAGATCTAGAAAGAGTTAGGAGAGAAGCAGTAAATATGATCAAGTGTATAAAACTCTCAAAGAACTAATGAAATAGATATTTTAGGAAAGAAAAGTGCATGGTCTTAAATGTGATAAAAGAACTAATTCACTTCTATTTGGATGCAGGAGAATGTGCTATGAGAATACCTCTCTAAATATGTAAATACAAAGTCTCCCTATGGGTGCAAAGTCTGGACTTGTTAATATGCTAATGAAATAATTTGGTACCTTGCCACATGGCTCACAGTGTTGTGCATATATAAAGAAGTAAGAGCTAGGCTGGATATGGTGGCACGCGCCTTTGGTCCCAGTCCTGGGGAAGCAGGTGGATCTCTGGGAGTTCCAGGCCAGCTTGGTCTATAGATTGAGTTCCATGACAGCCAAGGCTACACACAGAAACATAGTCTCAAAAACTTAAAACAAAACAAAAACTTAAGGAAGGTAAACTTAAAAGTTGACATTTTTTTTCTTGTTCTGGCTTTTCTTCCTGTAGTCTTGGATATTCTTGAACTTGTTCTGTAGACAAGGATGGCCTTAAACTCAGAAATCTGCCTGCCTCTGCCGCCTAGTGCTGGGAACTAAAGGAAAGTGCCACCACATGGCTTCTTTTGTTTTTTTCTTTTTCTCTTTTTTTCTTTTACAGGAGATTAGAAAAGAAATTTTGTGATTTACAGTCGTACCAATATATTCATTTGAATAAGAAAGCCAATAGCTACATAGGGTCTGTTATAATGAAACAGACTTGTAGAAATAAAATAATTGACATGTAAAGGCATGGATTTCTGTTCCATGGACTTACTGGACATATGTAAGGACTTTTCTTCTTGTGGGCTGCTTTCTCTGTTTTTGCATTTATGTTTTTGTTTATAGTTTCTTGCATGTATATGCTTGCTATTTTAATACTTTTCTTTTATATCACTGGGGGGTGCATTGTGTAGTCCTGCACCCCACAGCAAATGTGTCAGCCACGGGGCACCTTCATAGAGTTTGTTCTCTGCCTTTTTTACATAAAGTCTGTGGCTGAACTTAGGATCACCACGCTCAAACAGCAAGTGCCTTTACTCTCTCAGCCCCTGCATTCCCTCTCCTTCTTCCTCTCTCGTCCCCTCTCCCTCTGTGTGTATGTGTGTATGTGTGTATATGTTCATGCTTCCTCACTTTTATTTTTATTCAAACAAACCAGTCCAGTTTGGTGGCTAGAGACAATAGAATCCTTTTGTGACCTGAACAAGACCTATAAATGAAAATAAAAGAGGAGGAGGAGATCTTCAGAACTAGGCTGTGGGATGCTCGAGATGTGAAAATCACTAAAAACTAAGACCATGTTAGTATTTCACAGACTGACAGATGTTATCTCTTAATCTGAATAAATGCACCTAAATTATGTGAACATTTATCATTCAAAACATTAAACTCTCTCTTTGGAGGTCAAAGTATGTGTTCTTTCAGCAGCTATCATGTCTTGACTCGTAAGCCTGATGTAGTCCAAAGTCATTGATTACATATTGCCTTTATCTTAATTATAGAATTTCAGAGAGACTCCTTATTCTCAGTGTTTTGGTTTTGTACGAAATATGCTTGTCTGATTATAGACACTCTTATATTGATGAATACATCTGTAATAAAGCCTAAGTTAATAGAACTGCTATTGAGGATAACTGTGTCCGACACTTAGACTAGTTTGAATTTAGACAAGATTAGAGTATATTACAATATTAAGCCGGTTCAAAATTAAGTTGAAATCTCAACCACTAAAGATGCTGAGGCAGGTGGATGAGAGTTCAAGGTATTCGAGGGTTACAGATTGAGCTCAAGATTGTCGTAGGTAATTTACAAGACCTAATCTCAAAATAAAAGCTAAAAAGAAGACTAGGATGTCAGTCCGTGGGAGAGTGCTTGCCTGCCTGGTGTGCAGGAAGTTTCACTGAGGTTTTCCGCCCTAGTGTCACAATCAGTCAGTCAATGAAATCAATCAATAAAATTTATAGAGAATACAGTACTGTCTTATTAATCTCATAAAAAATGAAGGCAGGGCTAGAGAGATGGCTCAGCCATTAGTAAAGGTTGGGCATTAAATGCTGGACAAGAAACTAAGACCAAAAGCACGGATCAGTTCTGTCCTTCCCTAACTTGGGTTCTGGGGAGCAAACTCGGATCATCAGACTTGGCAGCAAATGCCTTTACCACCAAGCCAACTCACTGCTTCTAGATAGCAGCTCTTTCTCAGTGTGATAGCACATGCTTGTAATCCCAGCACTTAGGTAAGAGGACTGCTGAGAATTCCAAGCCAGTCTGGTCTACCTAATGAGTCCCAGACCAGCTAGGTGTACGTAGCAAGACTGTCTCAAAGACATAAAAATTAATTAATCCAAATACCTAACCTATATCCTGAATTGGTGCTGATATCTCACTTATGTGCCAAACAACAGTGCAAAATGCTTTTTATATATTTCATTTAATTCTTATAATATCTACCAGTATGGTTTTTATCTTAATGAAGACACTAGGCATAAAGAAATTAAATGACTCTCTTAGAAGAAGACAGCAAAATATCTGAACACACCTGGCGGTGGTGGCACACGCCTTTAATCCCAGCACTTGGGAGGCAGAGGCAGGCGGATTTCTGAGTTCCAGGACAGCCAGGGCTACATGGAGAAACCCTGTCTCGAAAAACATAAATAAATAAATAAATAAATAAATAAATAAATAAATAAATAAATAAATCTTTCTGAACACAGGCTTCTTCAAAGTCAGTTTTTTCCCCATGATTATCACTTCATCTAAAGTGTCTTTTAGTATCAATCAGGTCATTCCCTCTACTCTTTTCTAAAATATTACAGTTCAGGAACATGGTTTTATGTGAGATTTTCCTTTCTACAGGGTTAAGTTTATAAATAAAATATTTTTTAATTCATATTGGAAATAGATTCATTCATTGTTGATTTGGCATGAAAAGCTATCCTTTCAGAAAGCTCTTATATATTCACAGTGAAGTGTCACAGACAAGTGACAGCAAAAACTGAGGCTAATGGGTGCTAGTGTAAAATTAGGTGTGGTCTGTCAAGCCTCATGGTGCAAGCCTGTTATCCTAGCTCTTCTGGAAGCCAGGTAGGGATGTCATAACTTCAAAGCCAGCCTGAGCAACTTAATAGGACCCTGTGTCAAAAATTTATTTTATTTTATTTTTTAATGAGAAATAAATGGTGAGCTGGGGCATGCTTCTAGTTTGCTAGAAAGCAGAAGGGCTAAGTTTGGGCTGATCTCGAAGAAGTTGGAAAGGGAAGGAAAGATTGCATATGGCCCCATTTAACTTACAGACTCAAATCCTTCCTAGCTGTTAAAAATACCAAAGGCCTGCAAGGCATGTTGCCTCACATCCATAATCCCAACACTCAGAAGGCTGTAACAGGAGGATTGCTGAGAATGCCAGGCTAACCAGGGCTGCTCAGCATGACCCTACCTCAGAAAAGGAAGTTGGGAGAAAGGATCAATCTACCGGTGTGCAAAGAGTTCTAGTCTTTAATTGGTCTGACTGCCCAGTATTCAAGTTTTAGGGCCTTAACTGAATATTATCTATGAAATGACACAAGGTCATGCATATTAGATGAGAGGCCATGCCAGGCAAACCAGCCTGTGTGTGTCTGTGTCTGTCTGTCTGTCTGTCTGTTTTGTATCCTGTTACCCTAGGAAACTAATCCAGAACCAGTTTAGACCTGCTTGAGTGAAGATAAACCATAGCTGTCAATGGCAGTTTGCATGTGGTAGCCAGCCACTTTCCTTATAATCTTATAGTCCAGCATACAGAGATTTGGAGAAAAATGTGGTTGGTTTAGGTAAAGGGAGATAATGGAAGCCCTGAGATGGAAGATAAATAATAATTAGCCCTGTTCTCTTGCGCTCACATGCTCACTCGCTTTAGGGAGGGTGTGCACACATGTGGAAAGCAGAGGGCAACCTCAGGTGTCAGTCCACATCTTCCATTTTGAGAGTAGGCCTCTCCACTGTTTTTCACTGCATACATCAGGGTAACTGACCCACAAGCTTCTATCAATGATCCTGTTTCAGCCTTCCATCATTTAGAGAGACATGCTGTTTTTACAGTTGTTTACCTAACCCTGTCCAGCTCTTTCATGGCTTCTAGAGATCTAACTAAGGTCATCAGGTTTATGCAGCTACCACCTTAGCCACTGAGCTGTTTCCCCAGCCCAGCCCTACTTCTATTTATAAACAGTGTGTTTTGGTAGAAATTTGATCCTAGTATTGTGTATTCAATATTTAGGTCCTACGAAGTTGCTCAGGCTGGCCTTGAACTTGTGACATTCCTAACTCGGCTTCCAGAATAGCTAGGATAACAAACAAGCTTGTACCATGAGGCACCATCAAGAATTTGGATAAGCAAGCTATCAAAGTTTTTTATGATTGAAAAAATAACAGTCACTTGAATTCAGTGACTAGCTGCATTGTTTGTTTGCTTGCTTTACCTTATTCATTTGTTTGCTTGCCTGTAAAATGGGTGCACATGTGCTGTGGTGCATGTGTAGAGATCTTATTACGACTCAAAGGAGCTGGTTCTCTCCTCCCTTCATATGGGTCCTGTATTTCAACCCAGGCTCTGTGTCATGCAGTTTTACCCTCTGAGCCATCTTGAGGTTCCTGTTTTTTAAGATACACACGATAACTCAAACTAGCTTGGAACTTGTAGTTCTCCTTCCTTAGGCTCCAAAGTACTAGGATTATAGAGGCAAGATACCCTAACCGCTCTGGGTAATTATTCTAATGTTGCCCATTCTCTGTGCCTCGTAAGAACCAGCAGATGCATTTTCCTTTGGGTATGTCTAATGTGAATATGTCCTGCCTTAGAGGTTTGTGTGTGCTGTTCTCTCTACCTGTTGTTTACTTTCAAGTTCTTCACGTGGCCAGCACCTTCCCATCCTGGGTCTCAGTTTAAATACACCTTTTCAGAGATACCATCTGTGGCTGTCTTAATATAACTCCCATGGTAGTTGTTTCTATTATCTACATGCCTTAGAGGCTCCTCAAAAGCGTGTCACCATCACCCCCCCAATTCCTTCCTTGGGGTTTGTATGATTTAATATATAGTCCTAGCTAGCTTGAAACTCACAGTTCTCTTGTATCATCCTCTTGAGTCCTGGAATCACAGAGGTGAGACAAATGCCTAGCTCTAGTAATTTCTAATTTCTATGTATTTACTGGTCTTTTCCATTTACCACTCTATGTTCAGTTCTTAATATGAAAGCTTTCCAGAGAGAGAACTCAATAATTGTTTGATCAGTGGTCAAAGTCTGTATATCCATGTCTTGAAAAACAGTAGGAAGCACCAAGATTTGGGGTTCCCATCTCTCTCTCCTGACAGTGCACATAGCATGAGTCTTGAAGAGAGGAAAGTATGATGCTGCTGTATGTCAGGAAGCTTTGAATTAATATTTTATTATCTATAGTCCAGCTTGTCATGCCTCTTTTTTTCTCTTCTCTGTGGCTTGTCACCCTCCTACTTGACTCTGACTCAGATTCCTCACACTAAAAGGATATATCAGAGAAGTGGGGTGTCCCTGAGAGCAGGGAGGAAAGATGAAATGACAAGAGCCACCAGAAATCTCTTTCTCTGAGGTCACAGTTTGGAGTCTAGAATGAGAGGGAATTTGAGTGCCTCTTGTTCTTGCTCAGTGCCCTCAGTTTGAGTGCTTAGCTGGCAGGCAGGCACCTTTTCCTCCTCAGTACTGTCAGAGCAACATGAAGGTCAGGCAGAGAGAGACAAATGAGAGCAGCTCAGGGAAAGGAGGTTACCACGGTAACAAGCAGGCAGGCCTGCTATTTGGAAGCAGGCCTAATCTTTCTCCTCCTTCTCAGTACTGGAAGATGGGTATTGTGTAGCTGACCTGCATCCTTGGGGTAGGAACCATAATCCTTTTCTGACAGTTTCTAGCGACACGGGGAATGAGCTGCTTTGCATTTTAATTTGATAAACAGAAGCCACAGTTTTCTCAGAAGCGCTAAAAACATGGCTTTTTCTGGCTCTGTTCCAGGCAGAGTTCTGGTTGCCACAGAGAGGAGTTTGAGATTGCTGTTTATTTCTCAGTAAAGACTTTGTATATCTGTGTATTTGTGAAACATGCCTGTTGGTTCAAGAAAACTAGAATCAGACTTAATGCAAGTTATCCTTGGGAGATATGCTAAGTTTTGTCCTGCCTTAGAGGTTTGTATAGTCTGTTCTCTCTGCCTGTTGTTTACTTCCAAGTTCTTCACGTGGCTGACACCTTCGCATCCTGGGTCTCAGTTTAAATACAGCTCTTCAGAGATACCATCTGTGGCTGTCTTAGTGAACTCCCACAGTAGTTGTTTCTTTTATCTCCGTATATACATATACATATCCACATATATACACATATATGGGGATAATAGTAATAAATAATAATAGCAATAATAGTAAATGTACATATTTGCCTTTTGAAGACTACTGAAGCCAGGCATAGTGGCATCCATGTTTAATCCCAGCATTTGGGAGGCAGAGGCCAGCCTGGCCCACATGGTGGGTTAGTTTCTCTCAGGGCAATGTAGAAGAGAGCCTGTCTCAGCCAGCAAACATAAAGATGCTGAGGTGCTGCTGTTATCCAGCTTCTGAGCCAGTCACCCAGCAAGCATGCAGTAGTTATTTTATTTCCTGACCTCCCAGCCTCCTCCTTCTGTGCACCGCCACCCCACCCTCCATGAGGTCTCACTATGTAACTCTGGCTAGTCTGGCTAGTCATCCTAATCTTTCTGTGTACCACCAGTTTTTTAAGAGAGGGATCTTACTATGTAACCTTGGCTCGTGTGGATCCCTCTATGTAGACTAGGGTGTCCTGCTTCTGTCTACTGAGTGCTAGGGTCAGAGGCATGTCCACCTCACCTGGCCATTTTCGGTATATCCACTCTTCTTACTTTTTTTTTTTTCCTTTTTTTCTTTTTGGTTTTTTGAGACAGGGTTTCTCTGTGTAGCCCTGGCTGTCCTGGAACTCACTCTGTAGACCAGGCTGGCCTCGAACTCAGAAATCCACCTGCCTCTGCCTCCCAAGTGCTGGGATTAAAGGTGTGCACCACCACTGCTGGGCCTTCTTTTCCTACTTGCACATTTCTTATTAACTCAGTACCTTTTTTTTTTTTTGAACTTTTTTTTTTAATTTATTTATTATTATATGTAAGTACACTGTAGCTATCTTCAGACACACCAGAAGAGGGAGTCAGATCTCATTATGGATGGTTGTGAGCCACCATGTGGTTGCTGGGATTTGAACTCAGGACCCTTGGAAGAGCAGTCAGAGCTCTTACCCGCTGAGCCATCTCTCCAGGCCCCAACTCAGTACCTTTTATTGTAATGAAATGCATACATAAACCTCTCTTTTTTTCTCAAAAAATAAAATTTAAGCAAGATAATAATTTTGTTCAGTGTAATAAAAACATAAGCAAAACTCATCTAGGATCTCATTACTCAAAATGAACTAGACTATCCTTCCAGACCTCTACTTTGGGTGATTGTTTAAGAATTATTTATGCTCTTGTAGGGATAACTTTAGCATCGCTGGGCTGCTCCACACTGTGTTATGACCTTTTATCTTTTTAGTCACTAAAAAGAAATAGGTTGTGGTTACCTGTCCTTAACAATAGAGATTCTTCTTTGATGAGTACTCAGGTTGTTTCTGAGTTTATTTGTTTCTACTCAGCTATAAAACAACAGCATTGAAAAGACAGGCATGCTGGTGCATTCCTGTAATTGCTCACCTGAAAGGTGGAGGCAGGAGAATCAGGACTTCAGAGTCATCCTTGTCTACATATAGAGTTCTAGGCCAGCTTGAGCTACATGTGACTACCAAATAAATTAATGAAAAAACATTGAAATGATCTATATATCATAAATCTGTGTACCTGTCCTGTCATCTCACAGATGTAGGGATTTTCCGACAAGATCTCATTGCATAGCCCATTTGCCTTGAACTTAGAGCCCTTCTAAGTGCTGAATACACAGGCATGTCCCATCATGCCTGGGTTAGTTTGATGGTGATGGTGGTGGTTTATTTATCCATTTTAGTTTTGTTTGTCTTTTGACACTAGGGTTCATGTAACAGTTGAGCGTGACCTGAACTCACTATGTAGTAGAGAATGACCTTGAGCCCTGATAGCCCTTTGCTTCGAGAGTGCTGGGGCTACAATCATGTACAGACACACCTGTCTTCATTTTTTTAAAAAACAAGATTAATTTACTTTACTAAAATACTGAATAGCAAGTACCCTCTTTGACAGAATACTTAAAGTTTTGATTGAATTGAAGTCTTTTTAAGTCCAAAGTAATCATAGAAGAGAATATATTATTTGTACTCAAAATCAGTGATCTGTCAATGGAAAAGTGCCAGGAAACTACAACTATCCATATTTTCAAATGTGTAGGCCACAAAGCTGGCATTGATCAGAAGTAGACTCTTAGGTTGTGAGCTGTTCCATTTTCCTTCCTTTGCAATCTAGGCTTCTGTCGATAGCATATTATAACAAAAGAGAGAGTACCTTCAGAATTAAGACATCCTTTGGCCTGGCTACTGAATAACTCTGTTTATGCATTTCATTTCTTGATGTATAAATGTGTATGTCTGTGGGTGTCTATGCCATATGTAGGTCAGAAGAGGACATTGAATCCCCCAAAGATGGAGTTTGAGGCAGGTGTAAGCCTCACAGTGTGTATGCTGGAAACTGAATTTGTGTCCTCTGGAAGAGCAACAAGCACTTTTTACCATCTCTCCAATCCCTAACAAGCATTTTGTTTAACTTTCTATTTTCTTTTTAAAGATTTATTTATTTATTATATGTAAGTACATTGTAGCAGTCTTCAGACACTCCAGAAGAGGACGTCAGATCTCATTATGGATGGTCGTGAGCCACCATGTGGTTGCTGGGATTTGAACTCAGAACCTTCTGAAGGGCAGTCGGTGCTCTTAACCACTGAGCCATCTCTCCAGCCCTTAACTTTCTATTTTCTGTCAATACTATCATCTATTTCATAGGGGCATTCCAAACTACATAAGATAATATATATGCACAGTCTACACACAAAAATCTAGTGTTCCTTATACCTCATCATGATTTTCTTTCTCAAAACAGGGTTTCTCTGTGTAGCTCTAGCTGTCCTGGAACTCACTCTGTAGACCAGGCTGGCCTCAAACTCAGAAATCCACCTGCCTCTGTGTCCCAAGTGCTGGGATTAAAGGCGTGCGCCACCACTGCCCGGCCAGCATGATTTTCGTTACCTGGTACAGTTGACTTTAGGGACTTAACTTGTACAGCTAGAACCTCTCTGTTTAACACTGGCCCATTTTCTTATTGCTGCTTTTATCATTTTTTTCCTCTTCCTCTTTTTCCTTTTCTTCCACCTTTCCCTCTATGACCATTCCTCTTCATGGTTCTAGGAAACTAACTCAGGGCTTCTTCATGTAGCCAGACAGGTACACTACCTGTGAACCAAACTGCCAGCTTCCACTCTCTTCTTTAAACCCTGTTTTCTCTTAGTTCTTGGGATGCCCATCAGTTTTTTGTTTTTTGTTTTTTGTTTGTTTGTTTTAATTCCTGGGTTCTAGAAATAAATTGTGTGAATTTGAATCTCTGAGTTTTTGATTACTTTACTTGCTGTGTTATTCAGCTTTCTCCTGATGTAACATACCTGAGAAAAAGGAAACACATACCTCAGGAAGAGTTTGCTTTGGCACATTGCTTTAGGTCTTCCTGTTCGTAATCCTTCGACCTAGTTGATTTTGAGCCTCTGGTGAGACAATACATCTGGTGGAGAGAATGTAGCAGAGGGTACATGCTCGAATGATCCAAAAATGGAAAACAGAAAACAAGAAATTACCTTTGAAAGCATAATTCCCAGTGACCTGAAGACCTCCTCCTATTAAGGCCCACTCCAAGATTTGTACCACCACATTCCAATAGTGATAAATGGAACCAAACCTTTAGCAACAATTTACTCCACCCAGCAACTTTGAGTTCATTTCTCTCCTCCCTCTACATAGCCCAATATATTCATGTTTAAAAGCAGAGTGCTTGCCTCTCATGTACATACCACTAGGTTCAATATCCAGCACCACATAAACTGGACATGGTGGCACACACCTATAATTCCAGCACTCAGAAGGTGGAGGCACAAGGATTAGACGTTAGAAGTGCACGCCTTTAATCCCAGCACTGGGAGGCAGAGGCAGGTGGATTTCTGAGTTCCAGGCCAACCTGGTCTATAGAGTGAGTTCCAGGACAGCCAGGGCTACACAGAGAAACCCTGTCTCAAAAAACAAAAAAAAAAGGAAGTTAGAAGTTATCTTCAAGTACATCGTGAATTAGAGGCCAGACTGCCTTTAAAGAAAAGGAAGGGCAGCTGCTAAAAGTAACCACTGCTGGTTTTAAGGAGTAAATGAAATGTTTGTAAAATGCTTTCCCAAGGGCTTGGCATAAGCACACAGTAAGCAGAAAACTTCACGTTAGTCACCATGATTACTGTCAGCTTCAGAGTTCCTTGTGGTCTTTCCTTACTCCTTTGAGCATTGCTGTTAACTTCCCTGAGCTCTGTTCTATGTGTAGTTAATATCTGAAAGTACCTCACCCAAGCAACTGTGGAGCTTTTATTATCTACTATCTGACTTGTCTCTTAAGTTCCTGAGTTATGGGCTGGCGAGATGGCTTAGCGGGTAAGAGCACTGACTGCTTTTCCGAAGGTCCTGAGTTCAAATCCCAGGAACCACATGGTGGCTTACAACCATCCGTGATGAGATCTGACTCCCTCTTCTGGTGTGTCTGAAGATAACTACAGTGTATCACGCGAGCGGGGCTGGAGCAAGCAGAGGTCCTGAGTTCAATTCCCAGCAGCCACATGATGGCTCATGGCCATCTGTACAGCTACAGTGTACTCATACACATAAAATAAATAATAAATAAATAAATAAAGCTTTAAAAAAAAGTTCCCGAGTTATACATCCAGCTCACTACATTTATTTGTTGAGTCTGCCCCAGTAACATATTTGTCATCAGTGTAATTTTTGTCTCATTGTACATCCTGTTTGTGATAATGACACTAGAAAACAGCCCAGGTGTTTCTTACCTGCTGAACAATGAGTCATTCACCAAGTCCTATTTATTCTGCCTATAATCCTTAACTTTTCACTAATCTGCCTCAGGCCAGGTTGTCATATCTTCCTTGGAGTGTTGTGGTGGGCTTGCTTCTAATTGGTATCCTTGCCTTTTATTCATCTTCTTGAAAATACAGTAAAAAAGGAGAAAAAAATGTGTCTGATAGAAACCAAACCCACGGTGAAGTATATGCTCCTAGGCTCTACCGCTCAGCTGTATGTCTAGCGCTAGTACAGTAAAAGCTTTAAAGCATAATGGACCATGTCACTTTCCTGGTTATCATTTTGCATTGACTCTTTACCCTGCTAGACATCTCCCACCATTCTTTCCAATTCTTCTAACAAATGGCTATTGCTTCCTCTAAGACTATGTATTTGATATTGCATCCAACCAAAAATAACCTAATTTTACTAATCTTTTTGTTGAATTTGTCCCTTAAAATTGAGCTAAAGTTTGCCTAGAAAGTACAGTGCCCTAGGTTTAATAGCCAGTACTACAAAACAAAAAGAAAAGGTGGTGGTGGGCATGCCTTTAATTCTAGCACTCAGGAGGCAGAATCAGGCAGATCTCTAAGGACAGCCAGGGCTACACAGAAAAACCCTGTCTCAAAAAACAAGACAAATAGATAAGTAGATATTGTGTACGTACGTCCATTCATACATACATTCGTACATACATAGTGCATACATACATAGAGAAGTTTGAGTGATGCAGCTAAAATGTCTCCTGCTTCTGTTCCAGGGAGACACAGATGATCCTGCCCCTTGTGTAGGGACCTCATTTGCATCTACTCCATTCTTTAATGACTTGTTTATATTTGTTTTTATCACATGTGACCTAGAGGCAGTAATCATACAGCATTCACCTTTACTCTGCAGTAGTGCTTACATCGTCATGGATATTTAATGCTGTTGCATAAAGAGAGAAGCAAAGAATGGTTGTTAGGAACCAGATTTAATTTTAAAGCAAGGCATGCTAGGTACCTTCGTTACACCTCTTTTTACCCCAATAGAGTTATTAGGCGGGTAGATTGGCATGCCTTGATATTTGTCAAAGTATTGGGGGTAGGGGCCTTATAGAATACCAAATGTTTGTTAGCTTGGATGAATGTGGTGTACCACAAGAATGCCTTTAGTCTAGTCTTGTTCCACATTTTTATTCTAATACAAGTCACTAAATAAAAAAATACCACAATCTTGTGGGTCATATAGTAGTTTAGACTTTTAAGCAGTGATAGGAAGTGGCTCAAGCTAGTTTAAGCCATGAGGATTTTGTTCATTCTAAGAAATGGGATTTACTAGCTTCAAGTAAAGGCTCACATGTTATCTAGTTTCTGCCATTGCCATGCCCCCTTCTGCTTTTCTTTGGGCCAGCTTCATCCTCAGGCAAGCTTTGCTCCTTTCCTTCTTTTTTAGGTTTTTATTATTTTATATGTATGAGTGTTTTGCCTTCATGCATCGTGTGTATGAATGGTACCCAAGAAGAGGTCATCACATCCCCTGGGACTGGAGTGGTAGTGGCCATGTGGTTTCTGGGAAGTGATCCTGAGTCCTCTGCAAAAGCAGCCAGTCTCTTTCCCTCCAGCCCAGGAGAGATTTCTTCATAAGCCAGGCCAAGTGACCTCAGGAAGCTGTAGATTTAATTAGTTTTCCATAGCTCAAGGTACCAAATGGAAAAATAATCTAGAGCTGAAGAATCTATTCCATACAGTTAGGATAATTCTAGACCTGCTCCTGTAGTAGAGGATGGTCACAGGAATGACCTTCCTACAGAAAAGAGCAGTTCCTTTACAAGGGGGAGGGAAGTCAAACCCGAGCCCAGAGCACGGTGGGGTTATGCACAGTTGTCACCCTAGCATAGGGAAGGTGGAAGCATCAGGAGAATAGGTTTGACATCAACTTGGATTTCTTGAGACCTTGTTTAAAATAAAATAAAATAAAATAAAAGGAACTGGAGAGATGGCTCAGTGGTTAAAAGCACTGACTGTTCTTCCAGAGGTCCTGAGTTCAAATCCCAGCAACCACATGGTGGCTCTCAACCATCTATAATGAGATCTGACGCCCTCTTCTGGTATGTTTGAAGACAGCTACAGTGGACTTATATACATAAAATAAAGAAATAAATCTTTTTTAAAAAAAAAAAAAAGACTACAGGGAGACTCCATCTCAAAAAGCTAATTGTTTATTAAAGCCATTTAAAAAGAAAAAAAGAAAGCCCAAGAGTGTGCAAGTTGGCTTACTGTTGAGCCTGACAACTAAGATTCAATTCCTAGGAACCATGTGAAGGAGGAACCTGACTCCTGCAAATTAGTCTCTGACCTCTCCATACAGTATGATAAACACATGTCCTCCTCCACACAATAAACAAATGTAATTTAAAAAGAAAGAGGGGCCGGGCGGTAGTGGCGCACGCCTTTAATCCCAGCACTTGGGAGGCAGAGGCAGGCGGATTTCTGAGTTCCAGGACAGCCTGGTCTACAGAGTGAGTTCCAGGACAGCCAGGGCTACACAGAGAAACTCTGTCTCAAAAAAGAACTAAGGTTAAAAATAAACCACTATAAACATTGCAAATGCTATTTAAACACTGAATGTCTAAAAAGAGTTCATAGTACCACAAGAACAATAGAAAGTTGTGCTTAACAAGACACTATTGTTGTTGTTGTTGGGTAGTAAATTTTAATTTGTATGCTAGTACTATCTATGAAACAGTTTGTCTTCAGATAATCAAGAAGGTGGTGGTGGTGGTGGTGGTGATGATGATATACAGGTGTTTTGGACGTTTTATAGAAGAGATACTGTGTAGCAAAGCATGTCATGGTCCCAGCTCCTTGGAGGAGTGAGACAAGAGGATCACTTGAGCCCAAGAACTCAGCCTGGGCAACATTAAAAGAGCAGCTCAGTATCTTAAGGAGGGAAGGAAGGTGGCTGTGGTATAATGTGTCTGTGACTACCCAGCTTTTAACACTTCTGAGATTTCCACCAGTCTGCCTTTTAGTTTAAAACAATATTTCTGTTACTTGTGATAAAAATACCATGACCAAAATATCTTTTATAAGAAGTTTATTTGGCTTACGACTCCAGAGGAAAAAATGTCTGTCGTGTCACGGAGGCAAGGCAGCAGGAAGAGGGTGCTGAGAGCCGCATCCCAGACACAAGCACAGAGCAGAGAGAGCTATTGGAAATGGAATAAGACTCCGAACACTCAGTCTACCCCAGTGACATAGTTCATGCAGCCATGTCACACTCCCTGGGGACAAAGTATTTAAATGCTTGAGCCTATGGGGGACATTTCTTATTCAAACCACTACAACAATTATATATCATTTGTGCTACATGAAATTCTGTCTTAATCAAACAAGCATTGCATTATGTCTGTTGCATGTTTGTGTGTGGGAAAAGAGCCATAGCACATATGTGGGAGTGGTCAGAGGACAGCTTTTAAGGGCATTGATTTTACTCCCTCCACCATATAGGTCCTGTGGGGCATTAAACACAAGTCATCAAGCTTGGCAGTAAATACCTTTACCTGCTGAGCCATCTCAAGGGTCCGGTGTGTATAGAAACTCAGAAAACTTGTCTGATGAAAGGTTTGAGAAGCAGGACTCAGTAGAACTACTATAGTCATAGCACTAGGAAGACACAGCTTGAAGTGCTCGGTTCAAGTTGGATCCCAGTATGGTCTATACTGTGAGTTTGAAGCCAGCCAGAACTACATAGTGAGACCCTGTCTTTAAGAAAAAATAACCTATTCTATACAATAGTTGTCATAGCACTTGACATTTTAGACCTACACTTGAAGCTTAAATGCCAAGAGCAAGAAAGTTTCCTGTAGAAAATGATGTCTCTCTTAATACAAGGTGTGGCAGACAATTTGTAGATAGGAAAGGAGCATTTAGAGAGGGTGACTTTCCCTCTGTCAAGGGTAGGCATCAGTTCTGTCAATGATTTAGTTGGTTGGTTGGTTAGTTGGTTGGTTTGGCTTGGCTTGGCTTGGCTTGGCTTGGCTTGGCTTGGCTTGGTTTGGTTTGGCTTGGTTTGGTTTGGTTTGGTTTGGTTTGGTTTGGTTTTCCAGAGTAGGTCTCAATAGTCACTCAGTAGAGTGTAGGAGCTAGAGTTTGCAAAGGATAGCTTGTAACTTTGGGCTCGGATCCTCTTGCCTCTGCCTCCCAAGTATTGACATTACAGGTCTGCACCATTATACACAGCTTTAGCATTCTACTCCCTATACAGTCTTGTCTGATTATTTTGAATAAATCTGAGCATCTGTTCTTTCTTGCTTGAATTTTTTTTAAAAAAGGTTTTCTTATAGCTACTGGCATTGCCAGTATAACTAACTTTCTGCATTTTTAAATATTTAATTTTTAGTTATGTGTATGTGTGAATGTCTGGGCCAGAGTGCAAGAGTCTGCAGAGACAAGACATGAGATTTGTTGTAGCTAGAGCTAAAGCCACTGTGAGCCACTGACATGGATGCTGGAAACTGAACAGGTCCTCTGTAAGAGAAGGACATGCTCCTAACCACTGACCTCCTTTCTGCCTTTTGACTAGGAACAAGAAGGTATGAGATTCACATTGTCAAGGGGAAAAGGAAATCTGTCCCAAATATTTCTTCTTTAGAACATTTTCTATCACAAAACTATACTGTGGCCTTGAACAATTTTCTCCATCAGCGCCTCTCCTGTGGAAGTCTGTGAATAATTACTTCTTGTGAGGAGATTAATGACTTTGGCCTTTCTATATTATTCTCTCTGTCCCTATCTCTGAACTGCCTGCCTGTCAGCACCCAGGAACCATAATAGATGCTATTGAGAACCTTAATGGATGCTATTAAACTAATATGGAAAGGTGAACTGAAAAGAAATATCACCAAAAGATACAGGAAATGGACTTTATGGAACTTCAGATTTGTTCTAAATTCTTGGTCTCTTTTCAGGCTTCTGCTTGTTTTGTTTTTACCTTGCTATGTAACTGAGCCCAGGGAGGCCCAGTAAAAAAATGTCCCAATCCAGAGATTTAAGAATTGGTCTGGCTGGGCAGTGGTGGCACATTCCTTTAATCCCAGCATTTGGGAGGCAGAGGCAGGCGGATTTCTGAATTCAGGGCCAGCCTGGTCTACAGAGTGAGTTCCAGAACAGCCAGGACTACACAGAAAAACCCTTGTCTCGAAATCCAAAACAAATAAACAAAAAAACCAAAGAATTGGTCCAACTTATGTTGTAGACACGGAGACATTTGATAACTTTTCACATCCCTACACTTTATTTTGCCTGTTGTTGACACCAATCAATTGATAATCTGTTTTTGGACCCTAGGTATGAAAAAGATAGCAAGTGAGTACTTTTTTGATTTTAATTTTCTTGCAGAATGATAAATGAAGCAATGCTTGTTCCAGAAAGTAGCTAAATATGATATATTATCAAGCAATCTAGAATTTTTGTTTGTTTTTGTTTTACCTGATAGGGTTTCTCTATGTAGCCCTTGCTGTCCTGAAACTCACTCTGTAGACCAGGCTGGCCTCGAACTCAGAAATCTGCCTGCCTCTGCCTCCCAAGTGCTGTGATTAAAGGTGTGCACCACCACCACCACCACCACCACCTGGAGCCATCTAGACTATTAGGTGTATATCACAGTGCTACTTATAATGCATGATGGCTTTGTGTAGATTCTAATTGCACCCAAATAATAATTAGTAGAGCTGGTATTATAATTAAACACTATGTTTCTCTGTGATCATTCTTTAGATTTCTGTTGGAAAGGAAGATTTATTTGCTTTCCCATACTTCTAATTTAGTGTATAATAAAGTAAAGCTAACTTCATACAGAGACACAGAGCTCTGCTTAGTGACTGACCTGTTAGGGTAGTTTTGGTATATATGTGTTAATGAAACCCTGTGCTATGAAAACTGGAGATAAAACTCAGTCAGTAGAGTGAGTGCTAATCTGGCACAATGAAGGCCCTGTGTTCAATCCCCAGTACTACATAAAACAGGGGTTGGTGGCACCCATCTGTAATCCCAACACATAGATAGTAGAGATAGGGAGATCAGAAATTCAAGGTCATCCTCAGTCACACCTTAATTTCAAGGCTGGACTAGGATTCTCCAAAGGGGATAAAAATCTTTGGAAGCAGGGGTGGGGTACATGTAATTTCAGCACTATGGAGGATGGAATATTAGCCAGATGGATTATGGTAAATTCAAGTCCAGACCGGACTACATAGCAAGAGCTGTGACAGCCGCCTAGACTAGAATAAGGCCTTACCTCATACCACGAAAAGAATTTTAAAAACAACAACAAAAACAGTTCATTTTTATCAAGCTATGATGGCACACATCTTTTTTTTTTTCCCAAGACAGGGTTTCTCAGGGCTGAGAAACCCTGTCTTGAAAAACAAACAACAGAATCCTGAGGTATAGCATTTCTGCTAACATTTTTGTTGCGGTGTTTAGTGGCAAAGTTAAGTACAGGAGACTGCTCAAAAGCAGCAGTGGCATTTCCATCTTACATCTGATCTTTTCTGTGTTTCTCAGTGCAGAATTGGGATCTGGCTCTTATCTACAACATACTAGTATGCCTTTCTGGAATCAGAGAGAGCAAGAGTAGATGTCTTTCTGGTGACTTCTGTGCCTGATAGTGCTGCCTCCGTTGTGGAATGGATTGTTAACAGAGCATGAGCAAGCAAGGCAATCTGCAAGTTCACAGAAGGAATTTTTGCTGTTTGTTTTGGGAGGTTTGTTGATTGGTTGGTTTGACTTTCTCTGGGATCCGGGAGGTGTTGAAACGGGGTTTACTACATACTCTTTTGTTGCCCAAACTGGCTTGCTCATAGGGATGCACTAGTCACAGCCTTCTGGATACAGGGATGACAGGTCTGAGCTACCACACCCAACTGTGTCCTAGATTAGATCAGTCTCTGTATCCAAGAAAGAGTACCTTGAAGGGACTTAGCTTGATACCAGAAGAGAGACTATATATACTAACTGATAGTGCTCAGTCTTAGTTCTTTCTAATAAAAAGAACAGAGATACAGAAGTAGCTAGAGTGCAGATGGTCTATATATTCTCTCCTGACTTTTCTCAAAGCTATATTCCAGCACTATAAAGTAGTAGTAGGACCATTCCAGTTTACCTTCAAACCTATGGGTGTGTATGTGTGTTTGCATGCACACACATGTATATAGAGGCCAGACGTGAGTGTCTGATATCTTCCTCTATTGCTCCCCTGTTTCGTTTTGTTTTGTTTTGTTTTGTTTTGTTTTGGACGAGGTCTCTAACTGAACGCACAATTTGCCACTTTGACTAGCACAACTGATCAACAAGCCCCCAGGAATCAACCATCCGTCTGCATTCCACTTTCCATTGCTGGAGTTAAAGATACACCACCACACCCAACTTTTCTATGTATGCTGGGGATCTGAACTCAGGTTCTCATGTTTGTACTATACTTACTGAGCCATCTCCCCAGACCTTATTTATATATAGAATTGTTTGTTTGTTTAATTGAGACAGGGTCTCACTGTGCAGCATTGGCTGGCCTGGAACTCACAGATACCTGCCTACCTCCACCTCCAGAGTATTGAAATGTAATTTAAGGGATGCACCATCATGCTTAGCTTGTATGGAAAGTTTAAAGGGCCTTTCAAGGACCTACCACATCACAAGAAGAAATTACAAAATTTAAGCCAGGCAGTAATGGCTCATGCCTTTAATCCCAGCACTTGGGAGGCAGAGGCAGGCAGATTTCTGAGTTCGAGGCCAGCCTGGTCTACAGAGTGAATTCCAGGACAGCCAAGGCTATACAGAGAAACCCTGTCCCAAAACAAACAAAGTACAAATTTCTGATTTTTCAAGAGAGCAGAGCAGAATACTCAGCATACAACTTGCACTTTGTTTCATTTTATGCAAAAGGTAGTGTTGGGGCAGGGGTGTGGATAGAAAGGTATAGATAGCTTTTTTGGGCAGCTCTTTGGGGACCAGAATTAGCCAAAGAATCAGTGTGTGAACATTCTATGAACTCTGAAAGTGTTGGTTGAGCTGCAGTAGTTCTTCCAAACTAAGAAGTCAGAGCTAGCTACAAAAAAAATGAAGGCAGTATCTAAAGAACTTTGAGACTGATTTTTTTCAAGTCTAGGAAGGTACGTGTAGGGGAGAGAAGTAGTTTATAGGCAAAATGTTGACCATGCACTAACTTAACCCCAGGCCAGAGTTTATTACAGAGCTGACCAGATGTTTGGATTGTGGCTGTGTGTTTCTGTCTCCGAAAGTCTCTCTAGTCAAAGACCATATTTAGCATCCCTGTCAGTCTCTTCTATTGATTAGGATTAGCCACGCTGAAGAACCAGATTGAAGCCAGCCAGATTGAGGAGTCTTTCATAAGGGGAAGGGAACCAAATCCATAACTCATTTTCTAAGCTTGCTGATAAGCATCATGTGTTCAGAGGAAATCAGTTCATGCGTGTATTAACTTTGTATGTGTGGAAGACTCTTAAGGTAGGATTTGTGCATTATAGACTCACCATTGGTAACTTGTCAGCTTGATCTATGCTAGTATTTAGTCAGTAATGAGAGCTTGGACAGATGGCTCAGGAGTTAAGAGTGTACCAGGCTAGAGTTAGGTTTCCAGAACAGGTTAAGTGGCTCACAACCATCTATAACTCCAGTTCCAGGTGATTCTGATATTCTCTCTGTCCTCCAAGGGCACCCACACAAACACTCACACACATAATTAAAAATAAAGTCAGGGAAGGGTATGGGATTTTAACTCAGTGGTAAAGCTCATGTTAAGCAAGCACAAGGCCCTGAGTTTGGTCCTCAGTTCTATGAGGAGCTGGAGAGATAGCTTATCAGTTAGGTGCACTCACTGCTCTTACTGAGGTCTCTAAGCTTAGTTCCAGCAGCCACATAGGAGCTCATAACTATCCCTAACTGCAGTGCTTTCCTAGCAACACATACATGCTATATAGATGTGTATGTAGGCAAAATATTCAACCCATACAATAAAGATGTTTTAATTTTTATTTAAAAAAAAAAATCTTGGACTGGAGAGGTGGCTCAGGTGGTTAAGAGCACCAACTGCTCTTCCGAAGGTCCTGAGTTCAATTCCCAGCAATCACATGGTGGCTCACAACCATCTGTAATGTGATCCGATGCCCTCTTCTGGTATGTCTGAAGACAGCTAAAGTGTACGCCTATAAATAAAATATATAAATTATTTAAATAAATAAATTAATCTTTAACTTAAGTAAGTAATAAATGGCCACCATCCACCTTGTTACTTTCAAGAGTGTTTTATTCTGGAACTTGAATAATTTATGTTCTATGAAGTTCTGACTTTCAAAGTAGATTAGTAGTGTTCAACTATTTAGTGTGTGAACAGTCAATTGTCTCTTCACACTGGTATGGATTGACTTGTGCATAATAGCACCACCTTCTGTATCTTATAGACATGTTTGACGTTAGTGTCCTATTCAAAGATGCTATGCTCATTGGCCAACCACTGCTACTCTGAGTTTCAGGAATTCCCGTCCAACTGCTCCCAGCCCTCCTACAATTTGTAAGCTTTCTCCTAACTAAAATTGTATTAAAGCTTCTAGGATAGTTAGGAATAATGGCATCCCTAAATCTGGGTTCTCTTTATCCCTAGCCTATATTCATTGATTTTAACCTGATAGATTGAGTGCTAATAGGAAGTACAGTGGTAGGTAATATATAACTCAGAAGCTGGGTGTTTGCCATTTTGTTTGGTTTGGTTTTAGTTTTGTTTGTGTCATGCAAACTGGAATTCAAGTTCTGCCTGCCTCAGAGGTAGAGACAAAGTAGATCTTTGTGAGTTTTAAGGGTGCTGGTCTACATAGAGAGTTTCAGGCCAACCAAGGCTACCCAGGTGAGACCTTGGGTGGGGAATAGTAAGGCCTATGCAGACAGAAGGATTAGTATGAATTTAAAGCCAGCCTGGGCTACAAAGGAAGACTCCCTCAAATAAAATAAAATAAAATAAAATAAAATAAAATAAAATAAAATAAAATAAAATAAAATAAGGCTAGTCATAATAACATGTGTTTAATATCAGTATTTGTAAGATTAGGAGGTTAAGGGCATCCTCTGCTAGCTACATAGGGAATTTGAGGCCAACCTGGGTCACCCTCTTCTAAGTAAACAAAAATAAATAGATAGATAGATAGATAGATAGATAGATAGATAGATAGATAGATAGATATTGTCGTGTAAACTATATGTTTCTAATGGTATCATGAGGTAAAAGGAAAAGAAGGAAAAGACAAGTGGGATTATGTTAAAATAGAAAGCAGTATGTCCTCTAATGGTCTTCTTGTAGCTCAGCTATACTTTTTCTTCTCTTACAGATGGAGTCCCCAGTCTCCACTCCAGCAGTGCTGCCACTGCACCTGTTAGTGCCAGTGGTCAATAATGACATCTCATCTCCCTGTGAGCAGATCATGGTCCGTACCCGATCAGTTGGAGTCAACACATGCGACGTGGCTCTAGCCACAGAGCCTGAGTGCTTAGGCCCCTGTGAGCCTGGAACCAGCGTCAACCTTGAAGGCATTGTGTGGCAGGAAACAGAAGATGGTAAGTCCATCCCTGCTTGATTGCCTCTGCAGAAGAGTCCTTAGAGACTTAGTGGTATAAATATTGCCACCAAAAAATGGGAACACTGCCATGCACCTGTAAGAGTGTTTGTTATCCCCCTCCTCTTGGCCATGCCCCCACACAAAGGCTGGAAAGAGTGGTGACGTACTTTATAGTCTTACCATTGCTACAGACAATTTGTTTGTTGTAGTTCTAGAGATTGCAAGTTGGCCTTGTGTACATCCTTAGTTCTAGTGCCAACTTTTAAAATTATTTCCCTTTTTTAGCTGGTACACAGTCATTTAATAAGTGTTTGCTGTATCATTTAAACTTTATCTGTACTCTCTAAACCCTCCTTTATGTTTTATATCAAGGATTTAGATGACAGGTAGAATTTTCAATTAGATTGAAGAGAAACTAATAAAAAGGTGTTTCAATCAAGGAAATGGAGACCAGTAACTTGTTTGTTTGAGGGGTTTTTTTTTAAGGGGGGGAGGTCCTTTTTTTTTTTTTTAATGTGTGTTGGTAATTTACCAGTACGTATGTGTGAGGGTATCAGATCAACTGGAACTGAAGTTACAAACAGTTGTGAGCTGCCAAGTGGTTGTAGGGAATTTAACCAAGGTCCTCTGGAAGAGCAGCCATTGCTCTTAACAGAAAACAGTGTGTTCTCTGAGGATCTTCTTATAATTCAGCTAGTACTTTCTGCTGTTTGAGCCATCTCTCCAGCCTGTTTGTTTAAGTATAAAGGCAGATTTATTGAGGGCAGCTCTTGGCTGGGTAGTTTCACCAGCCTCAGAGAACAGGGCCAGGGAAACTGCCATATAGATATAGGGGTGGGTGATGTTGGTCTTGATTTTTTTTTTTTTTTTTTTTTTTTTAAACATGGTCTCATGTAGTCTGTAGTGGCCTCACAGTTGATATGTAGCTAATGATGGCTTTAAATTCTGGTTCCTCCTACCTCTACCTCTCAATTACTGGGATTGCAGAAGTGTATTATCACACCTGACACTCTTAAATTGACTTAATGTTGGCACAGTGAATTTTAAGTATTTCCAGGTATACAGCCAACTCCTTCCTCCCACTGTTCCCCTCATTGCCCAACTACCTACACATTTGATGTGTCTTTCCCTGAGTACGTACAGTCTTTATGGGCCTTGTCAGTGGGGAAATTGGGGCTTTTACCTGGCTTGCTATGAGCTGCCATGCAGACTTCTTACACGTTCCATTTGCCCTGGAGAACAGAAACTCTTCTGTTGGAATCTCTCAAACCTGAACAAAAGAGAATGGAGTACAAAGGCACTTAACCTGTTAAGTCAGATCCCTTGGTAACATTTAGCTACTTTGAGTGCAAGGAATTCTTTAATAAAGAACCAAGTTCTCCCTGGGCGGTGGTAGCTCACGCCTTTAATTCCAGCACTTGGGAAGCAGAGACAGGCGGATTTTGAGTTCGAGGCCAGCCAGGGCTACACAGAGAAACCCTGTCGCAAAAATACCAAAAGAAAAAAAAAAAGAACCAAGTTCTCATCATGGGGGATGGAGGGCGTGGCACACATCTTTAATCCTAGCATTGTGGAGGCAGAGGCAGATGGATCTCTGAGTTCCAGGACAGCCAGAGAGACTCTGTCTCAAAGGGGGGAAAAAGAAGACTGGAGAGATGGACTACTCTTCCAAAGGTTCTAAGTTCAATTCCCAGCAACCACATGGTGGCTCACGACCATCTGTAATGAGATCTGATGCCTCTTCTGGTGTGTCTGAAGACAGCTACAGTGTACTCATATAAATAAAAAATAAATCTTTAAAAAAAAAGTGAAATTCTCATCAAAACATCTGTGGTTGGAGAACACAGGCATGAGTCCTGTTATGTCTCTGCATCGGTACCCAAACTTTGAGAGGCCTCACTCTGTAGAGACCCCCAGGAACACAGCTAATTATCTCTGATATAACAGCACTAACTTGTTAGTCTGCATTTCATTCTGGTCACTCTACCAGTAGGCTGCTCTCATAAGTATTTTTGTTGTCATTTGGCATTACTGAAAGCCCCCCATGCAGTAGGTGCTAATGTATTTCAAGTAAAAAGTTTATGGAAACTGATGCAAAAAAAAGATATAATCTGGATGTGTATTTACAGTATGCAGTCTGGAAATAACAAATTAGATGTCCGATGTCCAATATTATTATTTTTGTTTGTTTGTCTGTTTATTTACTTTTGTCCCTGGAATTTACTCTGTAGACCAGGCTGGCCTTGAACTCAGAAATCCACCTGCCTCTGCTTCCCAAGTGCTGGGATTAAAGATGTGCGTCACCATTGCCCAGGTAGATATCTAATTTTTAAATGTGAGGCTGAGAAATAGCTCAAGTTAAGAGCACTGGTTGTTCTTCTAGGGGACCCAAGTTTGATTCCTGACATCCCCTTGGCAGCTTATAACCATCTATAATTCCAGTCCCAGGAAATCTCCGCTTTTGGCTTCCTTGCACACCAGGCACATGCATAGTTTAGACATACACACAGGCAAAATACCCATGCACATAAAAAAAACTTTGAAATAATAAGTAAAATATAAAAAGATACTGCCTGCCTGTGGCCAAATATCTGAGCAAACTAATGCTAATGTGTGTTAGAATGACAAATCTATATAGACAGGAGGAATTTAATCTTATTTATGTATGTAAGTATATATATATTTATTTATTTATTTATTTTAAATATATTTTAGGTATATGGGTATTTTGCCTGCATGTATATCTGTATATAGAGGCCAGAAGAGAGCTTAGAAAAGGTTGTTACCCACTATGTAGGTACTAAAAGTTCAATCCAGATCCTCTATAAGAATAGCCAGTGCTCTTAACCACTGAGCTATCTTTCTAGTCCTGTGGACAGCATCTTTGGGCCACTATGCAATCTTCAGGAGCGATCTATGCCTCAATATATTGTAAAATATGTCATTTCCTGCCTATGTGTTCTATTTTCTTCATGGTGGTTGGTTTTTCTATAAGAATAAAATATGAACCTGAGGGGCTGGAGAAATGGTAGTTAAGAAAACTGGATGCTCTTTTAGAGAACCCACATTTGGTTCACAGCACCTACTTAGGATGACTTACAGCTACCTATAACTCCGGCTCCTGGGCTCTGATATCATCTCTGGCCTCCTGCATACATGTGGCATACAACATACACACACACACACACACACACACACACACACACACACACACTTTTTTTTTTTTAAGATTTATTTATTTCATTTAAATGAGTACCCTGTCATTGTCTTCAGACACACCAGAAGAGGGCATCAGATCCCATTACAGATGATTGTGAGCCATCATGTGGTTGCTGGGAATTGAACTCAGGACCTCTGGAAGAGCAAGTAGCCAGTGCTCTTAACCTCTGAGCCATCTCTCCAGCCCCACATAAACATTTTTTTTTTAAAGTTTTTAAAAAATATGAACCTGAGAAAGTCTTTTCAAGAGAGTGAAATAAACTCATTCCATCTTCCAATGACAATGAAAATATTTTTCTTTAAGGATGCCTACTTTCTCTCCCTGCTATGGGGATTTAATTTACAGTGTTAGAGATAGACTCTAGGGCCTTTCCTTTCTCTGATGTCCATATTTTCCACTGTTTATAAAATTTAACGAAATCAGGGACTCTGCTCACCATTGAATCCCAACACTTGACATGTTGTGCTCACAAATGAATGTGCAGCTGTACACATGTGCAGAGGTCAAAATAGGACATTGTCATGTCTCTTCCCCTTTCGTTGTCTGCCTTACTGCCTTGAGATAAGGCATCTCACTGCACCAGAATCTCACTTATTTGCAAGGTTGACTAGCCAGTGAGCTCTTAGGATTTACCTCCCAGAGCTAAAAGTCTAGGCACCCACAGCCATATCTGCCTTTTTGGTTTTTTTGTTTTGTTTTGTTCTGTTTTGGTTTTTTGGTGTTGGGTTTTTTTGTTGTTGTTGTTGTTGGTTTTTTTTGTTTTGTTTTCTGTTTTTTGTTTTTCTTTTTTTGGTTTTTTTTTTTTT
>NW_022196906.1:60222299-60233148 GCF_008632895.1 Mastomys coucha | reverse complement strand
CTGTTGCCAGGGCAACAGCCACCATATTCCCAGAATCCGTTGGGGTCACCTCCTACCTTTACCTGCGACTACTACGTCACAACCCATATATATGGGACAATTCCTCCATCTTGCTCTCTACGTCACAACCCATATATATGGGACAATTCCTCCATCTTGCTCTCTCTCTCTCTCCCCTCTCTTTCCGCGCCACTACTTCTACTCCCTCTCAAACCTCTTACACGTGGAACTGCCTAGACCTAGTGTGGTACTTCTAGACGTGACCGCCGCCGTTCCAACACAATGGTTCAGTGATCATGGGAACCAGAATTGAGAGCCTAGAACCAGCATCAGATTTCACAAATGGCCCTACCTCTAATGCCAAGAGATCTGATCCCCCTTCTAGCATCTTCAGGGACCTGTGTACACAGCATACACATGGATAGAGGCTTGTACATGCAAACATACACACACACATCTATATACATATAGATGTGTGTGTGTATGTGTATGTATATATATATATATGTATATATATATATAAAATAAAAATCTTAAATAAGAAGACCCTATCTCAAAAGAAAAACAAAATCTTTTTGTTTGAATGAATGACATCTCTGTCATTCTGTTTCTGTTAACATATACATAACAAGTCCTTTAATATTGCTTCAACTTGTAATTATGTCAATACTTTCCAGACTTCTCTAAGAATAAATACTGCTTTTAGAGTATTTGATATCCTTTTTATTTATTTAAATATGTAAGATTTGTGGTTCTGTTTTGTTATGTTGAAACAGTGTCCTTTTTTTTTTAAAAGATTTAGTTTGCATGTGAGATGGTTTGCCGTGTGTGTGTGTGTGTGTGTGTGTGTGTGTGTGTGTGTGTGTGTGTATGCATGTGTGCCGCTTGCATGCCTGCTGCCCACAGAGGTCAGAAAAGGGCATCATATCCTCTAGAACTTGAGTTTCATAAGGTTGTGAGCAACCATGTGGATGCTGAGAATCAAACCTAACTCCTCTGCAAAAACAAGTGCTCTTATATTAATCACTCTTTTAAGCATACGCAGTGCAGGTCTGGGGAAATGTGTCCTAGCACACACATGAGGTCAGAGGACTACTTTGTGAGGGTTGTCATCTCCTTCCACTGTATGTGGATATGTGGATTCTGGGATCAAACTCAAGTCTGCAGGTGTTTTGGCAGCAAATACCTTTATACTCAGAACTATATTGCTGGCCTTACTTTTAATATTTTAGGACCAGATTTTTCCCATTTCTGTCTTGTGTTTAACGCTAAGTGAGTGCTTTCCTGCTTTTCTTCATTCCTTTCATTCTGAGGGGAAAAGAATTGTTCTGGAGTGATACATTGTACTTTGCTTACTGACTGACTACTTGGGAGAATCTTTTATGTGAATTAACACTTGGCACATGTTTCTTCAAGAAATAAGATTTCCTCAAAATCTAGATTCTTGAGTCAGTCTTCCTGTTAATCATAGAAACTACAGATACTTTAAAAATACTTGTAGGCCTCTAGGCTTTCTTCTGTACCTGACTTTGTACAAAGAAAGAAAAAAATCTAAATATTATCTAGAGTGTTGAGAGAGATTCTTGCTATATAATCAAGACTGAACTAGAGGGAGGGAAGGAGGTTGGTTTTGAAGTAGTGTCTCGTCTACAATGACCTTGAACTTCCCCATCCTCTTGCCTCTACATCCCAAGTATGGGGATTACAGGCATACATCGTTGTGCCTGGCTCTGGCGTGGCACTCCTAATCCTCCGCCTCTGCCTCACAGGTGTTGGGGGTGGACATGTATCGCCATGCCTGGCTATCTAGAATGATTTCTTTGTACCTGTGGTACTTCCAAGACAGCAAGGCTGACTTTAGATAAGAATTCCAGAAGGAGCTATAATTTGTCCTTTTAGACATAAGGACTAGGCCAGAGGTGTTGGTCTCTGCCACACACGCTTTACACAATAATTGGTGGCATGGTAAAAGGAGCATCTGCCATCACTGGTGACCCTTGACCCTGACTGAGCTGGTTACTTCCTCATAGAAGGAGCAATCTAAGGGAGACAGAGATTTTTCATTTGTGGGGGTGAGGGATTTACATTTTAAAAAGGGATACAGCCTGGAAGCTGTGGTGGCACGAATGTGAAGCAGTTGGTTGCTATCAAGAAGCAGAGTAGACAGGAAGTAGGATGGTCAAGCTGTGAAAAGCTAAGGCTCACACTTGCTGTAGCAAGGCCGAATCTCCTGAAAGTTACCCAACCTTCCAAAAGAGCACCACCAGCTGGGAACTAAGTGTTCAGACACAGGGGCTGGTGGGCTTCATTCACCCTCAAACCGCAGTAGGCTTTCCTCAGGAAGGATGTCAATTCCAAGCCTTGATGTTAGTCCATATCACACATTTTTAAATTTTTGTCTTCCAGCTGTTAGCTATACCTTCAGAAAGAACTCAAAAATAGTTTATTATATTTACCCAGATTGGTATTTCGAAGTGTCAATCCACTGTTCACTTCTGTCTGAAGAACCAATTTGGTGTGCTGCTATTCTGTGAAAATAAGTATTTTGCTTGCGTGTATGTATGTGGACCATGTACATAGTGCCTGTGGAGGTCAGAAGAGGGTGTTAGATCCCCTGTTGTGGGAGATTTTAAGTTCCATGTGGTACGGGGACATGGAACCTAGATTTTCTGCAAGAGCAACAAGTGCTCTTAACATTTGAGCCATATCTCCAGCCCCATTAGAGGGGGCTGTTAGAACTATCAAGCTTCCGGGCGGTGGTGGCACACGCCTTTAATCCCAGCACTTGGGAGGCAGAGGCAGGTGAATTTCTGAGTTCAAGACCAGCCTGGTCTACAGAGTGAGTTCCAGGATGGCCAGGGCTACACAGAGAAATCCTGTCTTGAAAAAACGAAAAACAAACAAACAAAAAAACTGTGGGGGCTAGAAAGATGACTCAGCGGTTAAGAGCACTGACTGCTCTTCCAGAGGTCCCGAGTTCAACCACATGGTGGCTTGCAGCCATCTATAATGGGATCCAATGCCCTCTTCTGCTTTGTCTGAAGACAGTGATTGTGTGTGTGTGTATGTGTGTGTGTGTGTATTCTTTAAAAATGAATAAAAGTGTATTAAAATTTTCTAATGAGACTCAGACATGTACATATGCTGTGGTCCAGCACTGGGGAGGCTGAGGAAGAAAGAATTGCAAGGCCAGCTTAAGCTGCTAAATAAAATTTAATTTTAACAGTTGAATATTGCTAATAGCTTACAATTTTGGAGGCTGTGTGTGTGTTTACATATATGAAAGTATGTATTCTCAGGCCAGGCTGTGGTGGTGCACACCTTTAATCCCAGCGCTTGGGAGGCAGAGGCAGATGGATTTCTGAGTTCCAGGACAGCCAGGGCTACTCAGAGAAACCCTGTCTCGAAAAACCAAAAAAAAAAAAAAAAAAAAAAAAAAAAAAAAAAAAAAAAAAAAAAAAAAGAAAGAAAGAAAGAAAGAAAGAAAGAAAGAAAGAAAGAAAGAAAGCAAGCATGTGTTCTCAAAAACAAAATAGCACCAATTAGGTTGGCAAGATGGTTCAGCACAATCAAGCCTGACAATCAGAGCTCAGTTCCCAGAACCACAGTGCAGGAAGAGAACCAAATTCTCTGATCTCCACATGCACTGGGTAGCTTGCACCCACCTTCCCACATCCTCCCACAGTAAAAATAAATCACATTATATTTATTTATTTTATTTGTTTGTTAAACAAACAATGATTTTGTGAGGAAAATAGTGAGGGCTACTAAGTAGCTGACATCCATACAGACCAAAGGTGACTTCTGTTATACAGCTTCTGTCAGGCAAACTGGTTGAGCCTTGCTCTTTTGTCTATGCGTTGGCCTTTTCTCCACTGGGCAGTGGTTTAGCTTGCTTGTATTACTCCTCTAAGAGAAAGCCCAGTGCTTCTTAGTGCTCACTCACTTATAGACCTGCTGTGAGTCCTTAACCTTCTCACAGGGGAAAGAGCCCTCCCTGACTCTTTTTCAAAACAGTAGTTAACCTTTGTGATTCTGGTGTTGGAGTGTTTGTGTGTAAACCGTGAGATCCGAAATTGTCAATGTTTGTACTTAGCTACTGGCTTTTCTTACATGAATTGCCTTCCCTTTCTTACATGAGTTGTCTTGCTTTTGGCAGCACTCACCTGGAGAAAAGTGGTGTGGAGTGGCCAAGCTTTCCTCACTATCTTAGCCTACTGCATAGTTAGCCAGACTCATGAAAGCCTAGTAGCCATTATCTGTCAACACAAATCCTCATAGCAACAGACCACTACATGGCAACAGCAGCCACACAAAGGAAACATTAGGCAAATCAATACCTACTTTCTCCCACCTTTCCCACACCAAAAAGAAAAAAAGACCATCTGACAGCTTCCTCCCAGGGTGCTTCAGGGCACGATGTGTTTTTATACAACCAGAGTGGATTCTATTATCTCTCCTCTATCATATACTTAATCCTGAAGCCCTGAAGAAAAAACTGATTCATAGGCTCTTTTGAGTTTTATTTTACAAATTTACTAATCTTCACAGAAAAGAGACATATTCCTTTAGTGTAACCTGCCTCTTCTTACCCCTGTGCCACAGACACGCTGGTAAAATACAGGGAGACTTTATATGTGGCCAGGCTCTAGGCTTTCGAATAGGTAAAGTTATTTTGAAAATTCCCTTCAGATCATGTGGAACACAGGCCAATTTTGTACCAGTGTCATCCTCAAGTCATTTAGTGGCTGAAGCTTAAGTGTTCAGGTAAGTGAAGCCTGGACCATAAGTGCAGTTCTGATAATGACCTGGGTCTGAGCACTAGCCTAGCACTGACTTAACTTCAGAGCTTCAGTGTTCTCTTGCTCTGTTGATAAGCTCATTTTGCTAGTCTGTGCTCTGCTTTCTACTTTCTAAAGAAAGATGGTTGAACTACATGATCTGTGTACTCCTTCGGGAGCTCAGTATCTATGCTCTGTGATCATTTGTGTGGGACAGAAGACAACTTAGTCCTTGTCAGGTTTTTTTGTGATGAGATCTAGATGTCAAATTCATTGGTCTTAGTGCTTACACTGCTAAAAACAGATCTTGGGCTGTACCACTTATAAAGCTGCTGTGGCAATGGTGAGCAGAAGCTATCTACAATCTTGGCAACTAGCCCTTTCTCCCGGGGCAGTAGTTTTAAGCCAGTTCAGGCAGAGCTTTGCTCCCACACTGCTGCTACATGTTACTGTTTCTTAATGGCGGGGGGGGGGGTGTGGTGGTTTTTGATTTGCCTCTCTCCCCCTGTCCCCTCCTTTCCCCACCTCCTGCTTTCCTTCTCATCTCCTCTCCCTTCCCCTCTTTTTCCCATCTGAAACTAGAGGTCGTTCTCCTCCCTTCTGATTCCTCATTATCCCTTCTCCCTTAGGCTTTACAGAACAAAGAAATCACAGGGCATCAACTTTATAATTTAAGCAGCTGGAGATAATTTCCCCAGGATAGAGTGGGTAGGTAGCTTATTCCTCCTGGCATAAGACAGCATTGCTAAATGGCCTTACAATATGTCTGCCAAGGCTTATGCTTTGTTAGGGCCATTCAGGCCTCTGTTTCTGAGTTAAATTATAGTGAGAAACCAGGCCCGAGTACTTTCGTGGGGGGCAGGATTAGGAAAACATGGAAAGTGTGTCATTTTTAGGTCTTGCTAATTGCTTAAGGAATTTTCGTTTAATCCCCTGCCCTGGTGCTGACTCCTGCCAGGTCCTTTATTCCTTTCCGTTGTTGCCTTCTGGCCTTCTCCATAGCAACAAGCTACAAGATAAAGGCTGATGGTAAGGCTTGAGTAGACTCCCACCCCGTCCCCATCTAGTTCTTCTGCATTTTTTATTTTATTTTATTTTTTTAGGATATCCTTAAGAAGCCTAAAAGACTGTGGAATAATTTTCTACTCCTTTTGTGCTCATATTCTAACGTAATGTTTAACCCTAAAGTGCCCGAGAAACTAGCTTGTCCAGGTACCCACACCTTTCAGGAATTCAGTATCATTTAACATTAAAGTACATGAAATAGGGGGCTGACGAGATGGCTCAGCAGATAAGAGCTCTGACTGCTCTTCTGAAGGTCCTGAGTTCAAATCCCAGCAACTACATGGTGGCTCACAAACACCCATAATGAGATCTGATGCCCTCTTCTGGTTCATCTGAAGACAGTTACAATGTACTTATGAATAATAAATAAATAAATCTAAAAAAAAAAAAGTGCATGAAATAGTGCATTTTATCATTTACCAAGTTTCCCTCTGCTTTCCAGTTGTTAGCTATCTTCTTAGAATTACATTTTAAAATCTCTTGAATCAATATCAGCATGAATAAAGAATGGATTAAATAAGAAAAAAGAAGCCTTCCCTCTCCCCGCCATGTGCTGTCATGTCACGTCGGATGCTGGGCTGCTTTGCTGCTGGCCTGCAGGTCAGGCCAATTGTCTCACCAAATGCCACTGCCTGCTTTGTTACACTCCTCACTGGTGCGTAGGAGTCATGAACCCAGATATTTGGGTTTTTATCAGTAGGTCTCATTGAACAGTGATAGTTTGTACGTGCATACAGATCATTGAACTTGCAAGATAAGTCTACCCTGTGTTACTGCCCTAAGAAGAAGAAAGGCAGTGTCATCAGAAGACCTCCTGGCTCCTCCCATCAGTCTGACTGCAACTGTCATGGGTTAGTGTTACCCATTTGGAAGCTTGCACATATAAACCTTTATAGTATGCACTCTCTGATGTTGAGCTACTCAGCATTAGCCAGTGAGATTCAGCCATGGTGCATGTAGTCAGTTAACTTTTAAGACAGGGTCTCACTATGTAGCCCTAACTGGCCTTGAATTCAGTTTCCTGCTTCTTTCTATTGGGGTCTGGGTTTAAAGGTATGCTCTACCACACCTGACGTATAATTAACTCTCTTCTTTGAGTGTTCCACTATGTGAACAAACTCATTCTGTTGTTTATGAGCATTTTTAATTATTTTTGGTTTGGATCTATTATTTTTTTTTAAAAGTTGCTATGAAAATTCTTGGACATGCATTAAAGGAAATAGATGTGCCTGTTCCTAGCTATACTGGTTCAGAGGTATACATATTACTAAATATAATGTATATTTCCAGTTTTCCAAAATAGTAATTTAGTTTTACATTTGGGGAGGGGTGGGATGTGCCAGACAGGTTTTCTCAGTGTAGCTCTGGCTGTGAACTTGCTTTGTAGACCAGGCTGGCCTTGAACTGTACCTGCCCTGATCCTCTCCGGTGCTTTAGCATGCTAGGATGGTGGTAGTCTGCATCCCGCAGCCTTTGTCTTTCCCTTTGCTATCTGAGTCCTGGGTGGTGGACAGTGGCTTCTCGCTGAGTTGTTAGTTTGCACATCCTGAAGAGTGGTAAAATCTAGCATCTTGTCTTGTATTTACTGACCTATGTAAATCTTCTGTAATGTTTCTCTTAAGTCTTTTGTCAGTTGTTGGGTTAGGTTGTATATCTTTATTGACTTACAGTTTGTATATACTGGTCATGAGTCCACATCAGACATGTTATAGAAATCTTCTATGTCTTGCCTTTTCTGTAATGTTAATCTTTTCATGCATATAAACTTCATTTTTATTAAACCTAGTTTGTCTATATTTTTCTTTTTGTTATTAGTAGATTTTTGTGTGTATCATGTTTAACAGTTTTGCATAGTCTTAGATAATCTCCTAAATTTCCACTGAGAACCTTGGTTTTTGTAACTGATTTTTTTTATTTAGGGTTTGAATTGAGAGTCAAGGTTGTTTTTTAAACTTGCAGGTCTATAATTGGTTCAGCACCTCATAGTAAATACCACCATTTCCCACACTGCACAGAGGAGGCACATTTGCCTTCCTGGGGCAATGCTGTGGGCTCTCCTTTTTTTGAGACAGGGTTTCTCTGTGTAGCCCTGGAACTCACTCTGTAGACCAGGCTGGCCTTAAACTCAGAAATCTGCCTGCCTCTGCCTCCCAAGTGCTGGGATTAAAGGTGTGAGCTACCACTGCCGGGCTCTAGGCTTTCTTCTTTGCATTCATTGTCTTTTTTTGTTTGTTTGTTTGTTTTTTAAGATTTATTTATTACAAGTACACTGTCGCTGTCTTCAGACGCACCAGAAGAGACGTCAGATCTCATTAGGGGTGGTTGTGAGCCACCATGTGGTTGCTTGGATTTGAACTCATGACCTTTGGAAGAGCAATCAGCGCTCTTACCTGCTGAACCATCTCACCAGCCCGCATTCATTGTCTTATTCATTCATTCTTTCATGAACACTCCATGGCTTAACTACCCTTTTATAAGTCTTGACACCTAGCAGTGTAAGTCCTCAGTCTAGCTGGGTTGTACTTCCTAAGTACACCTTGGCTATCTGTCACCTTAGCTGCTCTGCAGTATACATTTCCACTTGAAGGTCAGGAGCAGCTTGTGACTTTTTAATGAAAAGAAGTCTGCTGTGAATTTTGACTGGGATCACATTGAATCCACAGATTAGTTTGGAGAAGATTCAAAGTTTTATCCTTCTACTTGAGCTAGTGTTAGTTACTGAGAGCTGGGCTGAGGATCTGAGCAAGCCACTGATAACATTTGGGCAGCTTGATTAGAATGTGTGTTAGATCCCAGCTCTTCCTGCCACCTAGTATTCTGGACCTGCAGGGTAAGGTGGTAGGTATGTTTACTGTGGAGACAACCTCCACAGTGATAGGTTACTGCCATCACCACTATTCTCCACCTACTGTGACCTAGACTTCCATTTAGCAACCCCAATTTAATGAGGCTGAGTTAAGATAAAATGTGACTGATTTCATTGACACTTGATCTGCCCGTGACTTTAGTTTACTAGTACTCCTAAACCAAACTAGTAAAAACTGGCTGGCTCAGAACAACAGTGAGTTGTGCTCTCCATTCTAGGGCTAGAACTCTGAAAATATTTTTAGGGCCTCCTCTCTCTCCCAGAAACACTCCTTGTTTCTGGTGTTACTCGCCATCCATAACGTTCCTTGGCCTTTAGGTGTATCACTCATTCATATGCCATCTTGCTTCTCTGTCTGTGTCCAGAGTCTCCTTTTTATAAGGCTACAAATAATAGCCAGTGTTAGCATCTTACTGAAATTCTAGCACTGGCTGTTGGAAGCAGGGTGTGTAGATGTTTAAAGTCCACCTCAGCTAAATAGTGAATTCAGAGCCAACGTGGGCTGTATGAGCTGTCTCAAAACAACAAAGATACTATTTTGAGGCACCTTGGATTGGAATGTATATTTGGGAGGAAGCACAATTTAGTCCATAACAGGAGCTGTAAGTGTTGTCACCGTTTGGAGAAAGTAAGGATGTCTAGAAACAGTTCCTCTTCCTACCATGGAAACTTGGCTTGGTCCTTCTGTGTGTGATATGGAGAGCCATGGCTTCCCAAGGCCCTAGGGCGGATCATCTGCCCATAGACCCCAGCCAGTTGACTGCCTTTCTTTTTGTACCTGAATTGCTGCTCCTACTGAATGCTGCTCTCTTAACAAACCCTGAAACTGCCACACGGAGAAACAGGTTTCCAAAGTTTGCTGTTCTCAGGCTTTGTCTGAAAAAGAAAGCAAAGGTGCCTGTGTAAGCCAACACTAGCCGTGCTGTCACCTTGAGCCCTCCTGCTAGGTCATAAGTCAGTAAAGCTGTGGACTGAGCTAGGACCCTTCTTACTCTAGGGATTTTCAGAGAAAGATTCCAGCTGATAGGATGTCCTCTAGCCATGGCTACAGTATATTTGTGCCTCAGCAAGAGTTGGGGGAGGACATGCAGTGTAAGGAAGGGTGTGTGACTTGATCCGTGATGCGCTTCTGCCAGATTTCCCAGTGTGAAAACTTAGAGATGAAAGGAAGAAGCCTCAGACCTTCCTCCAGCCTTCCTCCATCCCACATCGGGAGAGGTTACAGTTAGGCTGTTGTGCTCTGACCTTCCCATAACAACCCTTTTCTTCTAAACTTCTTCAGCTTAGAGTGCGCAAGTGAAGATAGTAATGGCTGCTTGATATTTTGGGGCCTTCTTTACCTTTCCCAACATGAGAAGATTCCAGAAATAAGGGATTAAGGGGTTTTGTTTTCTGTCAGCTCTAAATTTGAAGGTAAGCTATATTAAAGACACCATTTTCTACAGCAGTAAGTATTTCCAGGTTCTGTGTATATTAAAATATAGGGGCAGGGACTACAAAATACTAATGTAATACACAGTCTAATACCCAGTCAAATGTTTACGGGTAAGACCAGGTGTTGTTAATGAGTTTTAAGATCTTCACATGCTTCTACTGTGTAAAAAAACTTTGTTACTCACCCTCCATAGGGTTGAAGCCTTTCTATAGAAGACTATCCCAAACTGCCATCCTGAATCTCTTCAAAGACTTCCTTTGAGGATATTAGTAAAGGACTCCTGGACAGTGAAGGCTCTCTAGGAAAGTAATCTCTAAAGGAATAGGAGCCACTCCTATACCTTTACATTTATAAGTTTGGAAGACCCATCCATTTGATTCTCACAGACTTATGAGTTGAAATGGATGCATTGCCAGAATAAATGTGATTAAAAAAAAAAAAAAAACCTAGAGATGTAACTAATTTGAGTTTGTGGCTGCATAGTGGTCCAGGGATGATGTCACCATCGTTTAAAGTGACCATCCCATGAATTCATGTAGAGTAAGCTTGGTGAGGCAGGGTGATGTCTTTGATCTCAGCACTGGGAAGCAGAAGCAGGCAGATCTCTAAAAGGACAGCCAAGGCCACACAGAGAAACCCTGTCTTGAAAAATCAAAATAAGCCGGGCAGTGGTGGCGCATGCCTTTAATCCCAGCACTTGGG
>NW_022196906.1:60215733-60222289 GCF_008632895.1 Mastomys coucha | reverse complement strand
AAAGAAAAATCAAAATAAAAGAAGGAAGGAATCTTGCTGTATTTACACATAAAGAACTTATGGCATGATAAAAATATTATCTCTAGAATTTAATTGCAGTAGACAAATTTGAAACTAGAGTTTGCCCTGAATCATGGCAGTTTCTGGTGGTTGCTGCATTATAACCCTGTGGGTACCTGCTTTAAAAAAAAAAAGGTGGGGGGCTGGCGAGATGGCTCAGTGGGTAAGAGCACTGACTGCTCTTCCAAAGGTCCTGAGTTCAGATCCCAGCAACTATATGGTGGCTCACAACCACCTGTAATTAGATCTGATGCCCTCTTCTGGTGCGTCTGAAGACAGCTACAGTGAATTACGCAGAAGTGAGAGGGCTGGAGCGAGCCGGGCCAGCAGAGGTCCTGAGTTCAATTCCCAGCAGCCACACACATGATAGCTCACGGCCATCTGTACAGCTACAATGTACTCATACACATAAAATAAATCTTTAAAAAAAAAAGTATAGTTTCAGATAAGTGTGCCAGTGATTTCAAAATGATGTGTTGGTTACTTTTGTGCAAAACTCTGTTTCTGAAGGCTACTCCCTCTTGTGACTTTAAGGCTGCATTTACCTTTTCCTTACATCTTTTCTTTGAACTTTTTGTTCTAGGAAACAATGCTCAGAAGTCTACAATATTAGTTAGTCATAGTGGCTCACCCCTCTAATAACAGCATTGGAGATGTTAGGCAGGACGATTGTCAAAAAGCTCTAAGCCAGCCAGAACAAAGTGAGTTCAAGCTACAGCCTGTGACAGAGTAAGACCCTATCACAAAAGGAAAGGAATGGGGAGGGAGAGAATGAATGAGGTCAGAAATTTGTCCATTCTCTAATAACATGTCAAAGTTGAATATTAGATTAAAACATACCAGAGATAGTTATGGAAATAAAGCAGTCCCTCCATTTCCCTACTGGGGCTTTTGCAGTACCTAGAGTCTCACTCATATCCAGCTCCCGAGTCCTAACCCACAGCATTCCTGGCTCCAAGCCAAGGCGAGGCTATAGCTCTGGGTTCCCAGAGACTGTGGGTTATCTCTTCCTCTTCCTGTGTTGTATCTCAAGAGAACCAGAAAACTTGTCACTGGTATTGATTGGGAGGAAAGGTTTTTGTTAGACTGCCTTCTCTTTTTCCTCATCTCCTCTCTTGACACTGGCAAACAGATATGTAGCCATTCTTCTTTAGAAACTGGAGGGGGCTGGAGAGATGGCTCAGCGGGTAAGAGCACTGACTGCTCTTCCGAAGGTCCTGAGTTCAGATCCCAGCAACTACATGGTGGCTTACAACCACCTGTAATGAGATCCGACGCCCTCTTCTGGAGTGTCTGAAGACAGCTACAGTGTACACATATAATAATAAATAAATCTTTAAAAAAGAAAGAAAAAAATAATCTGGAGAGGCTAGAGAAGCAGCAGCTCTTCAGTTGACTTGGGTTCACTTCCCAATAACTATGAGGCAGTTGATAGCAGCTAGACCTCTAGACCCTGGGAACTTGCCTCCCTCTTCTGGCTGCCAAGGGTACCAGGCACACATGTACACATGTGGTACACCAGACATACTTGTAAGCAAATCATCCATATGCATGAAAAAGTAAAAAGAAAAAAAATTAAGAAATTGGAACAACACAGACACGGTAAATGGGATTTTGATCATTGTGTTGTGACTAGAAGGATCTCTATTATAAGAAGTAAAGGCGAGGAGAATGTATTTTATTAGGAAATCAAAAACTGACAGCATTTATAACCTCAAGAGACAAAGTGCACTAAATGACACTGACACCAGTGTGTGTATGTATATCAACCATAGTGTCAGCGCTGCCATCTCCTCTCCAGCTCTAGGCTCAGTGGTTTCTATTTCTCTGGACAGCTAAGCAAATAGAGCTTTCTAGGGTACCTTTTTTATTTTTAAGTGAAAAGTTTTGACTGTATTTTGTTTTGCTTTGTGAGGAGTAGTGGTATTTAAATAAATAGGGCTGGTGAGATGGCTCAGCAGTTAAGAGCACTGACTGCTCTTCCAAAGGTCCTGAGTGCTGGGATCAAACTTAGGTCATCAAGCCTGGCAGCAAGTGCTTTTACCCGCTGAGCCATCTCAACAGTCCTTGTTTTGTTTGGGGAACATGATTTCATGTAGTCTAAGCTGACATTAAACTCAGTATTCTGTCCCAACCACCACAGTGTTGGGATTATGGGTGTGCCATCATGCCTGGCTGATTATCTTCATTTTGATGATAAATGAGACTCAAAAAGGCTGTCACTTCATTTACAGTTATGCAGCCCAAGGCTGTCTTGACTTTAAATCCTTGGATCTTTCCACTTTATCATAAGACTCTGAGATAACACAGGAGATCTGAAAATCAGCTTTGAGAAACCAAGTGCTATGTGCTATCCCTTCACCTGCTCTATCTTTTTTTTCTTTTCTTTTTCTTTGAGACAGGGTTTCTCTGTGTAGCCCTGGCTGTCCTGGAACTCACTCTGTAGACCAGGCTGGCCTTGAACTCAGAAATCCACCTGACTCTGCCCTCCCAAGTATGGGATTAAAGACATGCATCAGCACTGCCAGACCTGGTTGGTCAGTCTTAACAATGATTTTATGTTTATCCATTCTGTATCCTGAAAATAGAATGAAGCTTTCAGTTCAGTAACCATGAATCTCTGTTCTGTTTTAAATCTCCAAGTAGTACTTGGCAGGTGATGGAGTGTAAGTAATTACTTATATGTTGGTTAAGCAGTGTTTGAAGTAGATGAATCTGACAATAGCTTACTAACTGGGTGGATAGAACTGAAGCCTGCAGGCTTTAGTATAGGCCGTCTAATTCAAAGATACTAAAATAGTCTTTAGGTGAGATGATGATGATGATGATGATGATGATGATAATAATAATAATAATAATAATAATAGTAAATAGAATCAGCAGCAGCCACCACCAGGCATAGAGGCACACACCTTTAATCCCAGCACATAGGAGACAGAGGCAGACAGATTTCTGTAATGCCACCAGAGCTACACAGTGAAACTTTCAAAAAAAAAAAAAAAATAGATGAGCAATAGCTGAAGAGATGGCCCAGGGATTAAGAGCTCTGCTTGCTCTTGTTCCCAACATCCACATGGTGGCTCACCACTGTCTGTCAATCCACTTCCAGTTGATCCAATGCTCTCTTCTGGCTTCTGTGGGTACCAGGCATGTATGTAATGCACACAGGTGCAAGCAAAACACATAAAACAAAACCTTTGAAAATAAATTAGAAAAAAAGAGAGGTCCAGTTACAGTCATCCTGCGGGAGCCAGGTGTTTTGACACCTTTCTTGTGTCTGTGTCAGTAAAGGTGACAGTGACTGCATAGAGAAACATAAAGCACACTCATAACAGAATTGCTCTCTATGATTGTGCCAAGACTTTCCTTGTTTTGTGAACACTGAAAAATAAGAACCCTTCAAAAATGGAGACCTGTTTTTTTACTTTTTACTGCCCTAAAGCTTGTAAGTCTGTAAGTGTTGGAGAAAGTAGGTCGGTCAAGTGTTATTTTTTTTTTCTTTTCCTTCCTCTCCTCTTATTCTCCAGCTGTCTCAATTCAGAACCTTGTAGGAAGAGCGTTACACTTCAGCAAATGTGTTTCCTGTGACATTTCAACAAGCCTCCATTTTGTCTTTCCATGTTAGAAGTGTTCCTCTTCCCCTCCCTGTTGTCAGCTCTCTCGACTTGCCACCCGCCCTTCAGCTCATTCAGTACCATTAGGTTTGCAAAGTATGACAGAGAAAGAAGTCATACTTATAAACATGTGATCCCCCATTTCAAGAATAGAAATAGCGTCCATCCACTTGGGTGTCTGTTTTCTCTGTGAAGCTGCACTTGCCCAACTTTATAAATGTGGTACCTCTCTGACTCACTGAGACTTACCTTGTCTAGAAACAAATGGACACTGTTGGGTTTGGGGTTTTTGTCTGTTTATTTGTTCTGTTTTGTTTTGTTTTAACAGAGTCTCCCACCATGCCAGGCACTATTCTTGTTTAATCTAAGCAAAGCAGCCTATCACCAAAGGGGATAAATATATAAAATTTAGTTCAATTACTTTCTTAGAAGATAGTCCATTCCATTAAGAAGCCAGAGTCTTGAAAAGGAATAGGAATCCTATCCTTTCTTCCCTTTGAATACCTGTCCCCTCGAGGACTTATGTGTCACTCATCACAGGTAAAGGGAGAGGTAAACGGGTAGTCTAAGAAAGTAGTATGAAACGAATAAATATGTTAGGTAGCTAGTCATCCTAAAATCAGAAGGAGCTGGCTTCTGTTAGTCTTTCAATAAAATATTTACCCTTATTGAACTTTAGTTTCTGATTTAGTTTCTTTTTTGTTTTGTTTTGTTTTGTTTTAGGCATGGTCTCTTCTAGTGGAGAATGACCTTGATCTTTTTCTTTTCTTTTCTTTTCTTTTTTTTTTAAAGATTTATTTATTTATTATATGTAAGTACACTGTAGCTGTCTTCAGACACACCAGAAGAGGGCATCAGATCTCATTATGGATGGTTGTGAGCCACCATGTGGTTGCTGGGATTTGAACTCATGACCTTCCGAAGAGCAGTCGGTGCTCTTCCCCGCTGAGCCATCTCACCAGCCCATTCTTTTCTTTTCTTTTCTTTTTGTTTTTGGTTTTTGGCTTTTTGAGACAGGGTTTCTCTGTATAGCCCTGGCCATCCTAGAACTCGCTCTGTAGACCAGGCTGGCCTCAAACTCAGAAATAAACCTGCCTCTGCCTCCCAAGTGCTGGGATTAAAAGCATGCACCACCACTGCCTGGCAATTTTTTTCTTATTATATTTTTATCTATTGTGTGTATGCATGTGCCACAGCACACTTATAGAAGTCACAGCACACTTATAGAAGTCAAGGGACAATTTGAAGGAGTTGGTTTTTCTCTATCCACCATGTGGGTCCCAGGAATTGAACTCAGATTTTTAGTCTTGACAGCAAGTGCCATTACTCACTTAACCATCTCATCAGCCTGAACTACTCCTACTTTTTTTGGAGGGTAGAGTGACAGAGTCTCTCTACATAGCCCTGGAACTCAGAGCTCTGTCTGTCTCTGCCTCTCAAGAGCTGAGATTTAAAAGCATGCACTATCACACCCAGCTTTCTCTTTTTCTTCCTCCTCCTCTTCTTCCTTCTCTTCTCCTCCTTTTCTTCCCCTCCTCCTCCTCTTCTCCTCCTCTTCTCCCTTCTCCTCTTCTTCATTACATTTTTATTTATTCTGATCTCCAGCACAGGTTTATAGTGGCACATGCCTATAATTTCTGCACTTGGAGGTGGAAGCAAGAGGATAAATTGAAGGTTATCCTTCACCAACTTGATTATATAATGAGCAGGTTTGAGTTTTACAACCCTGACTCAAAAACAAAATAAAGAAAACTGCTGGTCTACAGGGTGAGTTCCAGGACAGCCAGGATTATACAGAGAAACCCTGTCTCAGAAAAAAATAAAAAAATTAAAAAATAAATAAAGAAAGAAAACTGTTAGCTAAGAAGCCAAAAAAGGTTAATAAACATAACAGAAAAGTAAATAATTTCTACATATCATTAATTGCCATCAGTAAATAAGCTGATGAAAATATCTGATTATGTTACAGAAACTTTACTCCAGGGCTTTAAAAGTTACAATTAAAGAAAGTGATAGGGGCTCAGCTGTTAGGAGCACTTGCTGCTGGTCCTCTGACCTCTAAATGAACACTCTAGCACATATAAATAAATTAAATAAAATGAAAGCAAATTTTTTAATGAAGTATCCATCTTGTCATTGTTCATTAGCTTCACATTTCTTTCTTAGAAACATTCAAGGATAGTCCTATGAGATGTCTCAGTGGGTAGGGGTGCCTGCACCAAGCCTAATGGCCTGAGTTTCTCATTCCTGGAACCTACATGATAGCATGAGATAACTTTTTGCTGCAAATTGTCCTCTGACTTCTCCATTCACACCGTGTACCCTCTACCCCTCCAAATAAATATATGATGAAAAGTATATACTCTTCCTTAAATGGAACTACTATGCCACACTGTTCCATATATACTACTGTTTTTCCAGATCTGCACATGGACAATCTCTGTTTCTGTGTATATCTCTCTCTGTCTGTCTGTCTGTCTCGCTCTTTCTCTCTCAGAATTAGGAGTCATAATCTGGGTCTGTCTGTCTGTCTGTCTGTCTGTCTCTCTCTCTCTCTCTCTCTCTCTCTCTCTCTCTTTCTCTCTTTCTCTGAATTAGGAGTTGTATCTGGGACTGTCTCTGTCTGCCTGTCTCTCTCAGAATTAGGAGTCATATCTGGGACTGTCTGTCTGTCTGTCTGTCTGTCTCTCTCTCTCTCTCAGAATTAGGAGTCATATCTGGGGCTGTCTGTCTGTGCCTCTCTCTCTCTCTCTCTCTCTCTCTCTCTCTCTCTCTCTCTCTCTCTCTCAGAATTAGGAGTCATATCTGGGGTTGTCTGTCTGTGCCTCTCTCTCTCTCTCTCTCTCTCTCTCTCTCTCTCTCTCTCTCTCTCTCTCTCTCTC
>NW_022196906.1:60203867-60214948 GCF_008632895.1 Mastomys coucha | reverse complement strand
GGACTCTTAGGCCCATAACTTTTCTTCCTAGTCAGCACAGGTCCAAAGCTTTAATTTTTCCTTTCACCCCCCAAATGTCAGAATTACAGATGTGCACTACCATGCCTGGATTTCAGGAATGGGGTGAGGAACCAGGGTATCATATATCTTAGGCTGGCCTTGAACTAGCTATATAACTGAGGATAACATGAACTTACGTTGCTTCTAATCCCACCCTGCAAGTGCTTTGCTTACAGGTTTCTGCCACAATACCCAGTTTATGTGGTGCTAGGGATAAAGCCAGGATTTTATGCATCCTGAACGAGCACTCTGCCAAGTGAGTCACAGTCCCTGCCCCCTTTTAATAAGTTATTGTGCCATTTAAGAGTGAGACTGGAGGAAAAGCGTGGTGGTTAAGAGAACATACTGCTGGTTTGGTTTGGTTTGGTTTGGTTTGGTTTGGTTTGGTTTGGTTTGCTTTGCTTTTTTTTGAGACAGGATTTCTCTGTATAGCCTTGGCTATCCTGGAACTCACTCTGTGGACCAGGCTGGCCTCCAACTTAGAAATCTGCCTGCCTCTGCCTCCCAAGTGCTGGGATTAAAGGCATACACCACCACTGCCCAGCTCAGTCTTTTTTTTTTTAAAGTAAAAATATATCAAACAACCTAAGCTGCACACCAGCAACAGCAACAAAGAATGTATAAATTGCCATTAAGTCATGCACTGAAATATTTTAACTCAGTCAAAATAAATGCATTAAGCCAGGCATGGTGGCACACACATATAAGCCAAGCAATCAGCAGGTAGGGGCAGAAGGATCATGAGTTCAAAGCCATCCTTGACTAGATAGTTTGAGCTTATATAGCAAGACACTATCTTTACAAAAACTAGGGAGGGCTGAGGATATAGCTTAGTAGAGTGCTTGTCTAGCATACACAAAGCCCTGAGTTCAGTTCCAAGGACTGCATAAATCTGGGTGTGTTGGGCCTTCCTAACACAACTATCATCCTATCATCCTAACACAAACTGCTCAGAGGCTCAAGTCATGAGAAATGAGGCTCAGAGGCTCAAGGTCATCCTCAGCTATATAACAAATTCAAGGACAGCCTGGGATCCATGAGGCTGTTTCAGAAAAATAAAAAACTGGCTTGATCAAGCTATGAAATCTGAACTATTTTTTTTTAAAGATTTATTATATCTAAGTATACTGTAGCTGTCTCCAGGCATACCAGAAGAGGGCGTCGGATCTTACTACAGATGGCTGTAAGCCACCATATGGTTGCTGGGATTTGAACTCAGGATCTTCGGAAGAGCAGTCAGTACTCTTAACCACTGAGGCATCTCACCAGCCCCAAAGTCTGAACTATTTATTGCTCATCTGTAGGGATCCAGGAGTACTATAGGCGATTCCCATGGAACTCTTCTCACCCATTGGTACCAAAGCATCATTAAACTTCCACAGGAAGAATGAGAGTGCTTCTCAGATAAAGAATATCTTTGCAGTGGCCAAAAGCTTTGTCTCACCCATACTTCTTTCTTGTTTTCAGGGATGTTGGTGGTAAATGTGACATGGAGAAATAAGACGTACGTAGGTACACTTCTTGACTGCACAAGGCATGATTGGGCACCCCCAAGGTGAGCATGTACACCTTATATCAATCTGAACAACCTCATAACCAGTGAACTGTTGTACCTTTATCTTACTACAGTTGGCCCAGTTGGCCTCAAACTGATGCCTCCTGAGTGCTGGTATCACTAGCTTGAGCCACCACCCCAAGTTATATCCATTTTCCTTCCTCCTTCCTTTCAGCCTCTCTCCTTCTTCCCTTCCTCCCTTCTTTGGGGCAAGGGTTCATTCCATAGCCCAAGTTGCCTTGGTACTCACTGTGTAAGGCAGGCTGCCTCAAACCCAAGGTGCTCATCTTACCTTAGCTTCCTAAGTGCTGGAATTATAGGTGTTTGTGAGAGTCACTGGGCCTGGCCTCACTTTCAAGTTGCAGTGTGATCTTTAAGTTAACATCTCAAGCAGCCATAGTTGTGTGTATTTGTAATCCCAGCCTTGGTGGATACAGAAGGGTTAGAAGTTCAAAGCCACCTTCAGCAACACAGTTGAGACTAACCCTGAGTACATACCTTGTGTCCAAAATGTGTAATAATACTAACATTTTGGGTCTGGGATATTACATGAGGCTTATGGATTTGTTCTCTAACAGTACCACAAAAATGAAAATACCATAAAAACCACTAATATTTCAATTTCTTCTTATACCTTATTCCTGATGGTAGTACCCAGTGTACTAGGGCTTGAGAAGCCTAAAACATGGTGAGATAATCCAGAACTAGTATGCAAATGACATCCTATTAGGTTACCTCTCTACAGTTCCCATGCAGGTTCCTAAAGGAAACCAGTTATTAAAACGGAAGCTGGGCAGAAGAATTGCTGCAAACTAGAGGCCAGCTTTGACTACTTAGTGAGCTCCTTACCAGCCTGGGCTTCAAGAAAAAGAAAGCTGGGTGTAGTTCATGCTGGTAGGCCCTGCCTCACAAAAACAAAGGTGTTTTCACCTTAGTAATATCCTGTCCTATTTGTCCTTTTCCAAGGTTCTGTGACTCCCCCACCAGTGACCTGGAAATGCGTAATGGTCGAGGTAGAGGCAAGCGCATGCGTCCTAACAGTAACACACCTGTCAGTGAGACAGCCACAGCCTCTGACAGCAAAGGGACCAGCAACAACAGCAAGACCCGAGCAGGAACCAATAGCAAAGGCCGTCGAGGTAGCCAGAACTCCTCAGAGCATCGTCCTCCTGCCAGCAGCACCTCTGAGGATGTCAAAGCCAGCCCTTCCTCAGCTAATAAGCGGAAAAATAAACCTCTTTCAGACATGGAGCTAAATTCTAGCTCAGAGGACTCCAAAGGGAGCAAGCGTGTCCGTACAAATTCAATGGGCTCAGCCACTGGGCCTCTCCCTGGGACCAAGGTAGAACCCACTATTGTGGACAGAAATTGTCCCTCCCCGGTCCTGATTGACTGTCCCCACCCAAACTGCAACAAAAAATACAAGCACATTAATGGGCTTAAGTATCACCAAGCTCATGCCCACACGGATGATGACAGCAAACCGGAAGCTGATGGAGACAGTGAGTATGGAGAAGAGCCCACCCTCCATGCGGACCTTAGCTGCAACGGTGCGCCCGGCTCACAGAAAGGATCCTTGTCCCCTGCCCGCTCAGCTACCCCCAAAGTTCGGCTTGTTGAGCCTCACAGCCCTTCCCCTTCAAGCAAATTCAGCACAAAAGGCCTCTGTAAGAAAAAATTGAGTGGGGAGGGAGACCCAGACCCTGGAGCCTTATCCAACGATGGCTCTGACGACGGGCCCTCGGTAATGGATGAAACAAGCAATGATGCCTTTGACTCTTTGGAAAGGAAGTGTGTGGAAAAAGAAAAATGTAAAAAGCCCTCCAGTTTAAAACCTGAAAAGATTCCATCCAAGAGCTTAAAATCAGCCCGCCCCATTGCCCCTGCCATCCCCCCACAACAGATCTACACTTTCCAGACAGCCACCTTCACGGCAGCAAGCCCAGGATCCTCCTCGGGCTTGACCACCACAGTGGTCCAAGCAATGCCTAACAGTCCCCAGCTCAAGCCCATTCAGCCCAAGCCCACTGTTATGGGAGAACCTTTCACAGTCAGCCCTGCCCTGACCCCTGCCAAGGACAAGAAAAAGAAAGACAAAAAAAAGAAGGACTCATCAAAGGAACTTGAAAGTCCTCTGACTCCTGGGAAGGTATGCCGAGCAGAAGAAGGTAAGAGCCCGTTCAGAGAATCAACAGGAGATGGAATAAAAATGGAGGGCCTTCTGAATGGCTCCTCAGAGTCCCACCAAAGCCGATTAGCTAGTATCAAGGCTGAAGCTGATAAGATTTACAGTTTCACTGACAATGCCCCCAGCCCTTCAATTGGAGGCAGCAGCCGCCTAGATAGTACTACCCCTACCCAACCCCTAACTCCCTTACATGTAGTGACCCAGAATGGAGCTGAAGCCAGCTCAGTCAAAACCAATAGCCCTGCCTACTCTGACATCTCTGATGCTGGGGAGGATGGGGAGGGCAAGGTGGACAGTGCCAAGTCAAAGGACCCTGAACAGCTGGCTAAAGAAGGGGCTAAGAAAACCCTTTTCCCCCCTCAGCCACAGAGCAAAGACTCACCATATTATCAAGGCTTTGAAAGTTACTACTCTCCAGGTTATGCACAGTCCAGCCCAGGGGCTCTCACCTCAAGCAGCCAGGCAGGAATGGAAGGCCAGGCCCTAAAGACAAAAAAGGATGAGGAGCCTGAGAGCATAGAAGGGAAAGTAAAGAATGATGTCTGTGAGGAAAAGAAGCCTGAGCTAAGCAATTCCAGTCAGCAGCCCTCTGTCATCCAGCAACGGCCCAACATGTACATGCAGTCCCTGTACTACAACCAGTATGCCTACGTGCCTCCATATGGCTACAGTGACCAGAGTTACCACACCCACCTCCTGAGTACCAACACCGCTTATCGGCAGCAGTATGAAGAACAGCAGAAGCGGCAGAGCTTGGAGCAACAGCAGCGGGGACTGGACAAGAAGACAGAGATGGGCCTAAAAGAGCGGGAAGCATCGCTCAAGGAAGAGTGGAAGCAAAAGCCGTCAATTCCCCCAACTCTCACCAAGGCTCCCAGCCTGACAGACCTGGTGAAGTCAGGGCCCAGCAAAGCCAAGGAGCCAGGGACTGATCCTGCCAAGTCTGTCATCATTCCCAAATTAGATGACTCATCAAAACTCCCCAGCCAGCCCCCTGAAGGCCTTAAAGGAAAGCTGGGTGAGGCCAGCCACCTAGGCAAGGAGGCGTCTGAGGCTAAGACAGGCACTGAGTGTGGCCGACAGGCAGAGGTGGATCCAATACTCTGGTACCGACAGGTAACTGTTTGTATGTAAGGAAGTGGAGATGCTGTCTAATAAACTTTCTGGCCCCCCACAGATCAGCACTGTCTTGTTTAGCGGTTCCATAAAATTGAGATTAGCAGGAGAGTTGTATAATTTTAGCAAACATGTACATTTTATGGGGTTATTTTTGTTGTTTTGTTTTTGTTTTTGTTTTTTCGAGACAAGGTTTCTCTGTATAGCCCTGGCTGTCCTGGAACTCACTCTGTAGTCCAGGCTGGTCTCGAACTCAGAAATTCACCTGCCTCTGTCTCCCAAGTACTGGGATTAAAGGCATGCGCCACCACTGCCCAGCACATTTTATGTTTTTTAAAAAGCACTTTTACCTCCTTAAAAGGCATTTATTCCTTAAATGGGGAAGAAGGACTAATGAGATTTATTTTGTCTACAGTTAGTTGAGCTTTCTTTTTTTGTTTTTTTGTTTTGTTTTGTTTTGTTTTTTGTTTTTCGAGACAGGGTTTCTCTGTGTAGTCCTCGCTGTCCTGGACTCACTCTGTAGACCAGGCTGGCCTCGAACTCAGAAATCCACCTGCCTCTGCCTCCCAAGTGCTGGGATTAAAGGCGTGAGCCACCACCGCCCGACTAGTTGAGCTTCATTAGCGAAGCAGGACAAGAACCTGGGTATCCTGACTCCTAGCCCAGTGTCCCACTGTATGCTTTCTGTGAGATGAAAGCATACAGCACTCACCTAACAGGTTTCTGTAAAAAGGATTTTATGATGTTAGCTGTGTTGACACCTGCCTATAATCCTAGGGCTTGGGAGGCTAAAAGCAGATTATCTTGAGTTTATAGCCACACTGAGCTATATGCCTGAGCTACATAAACTTAGCAAGACCCTGTTCTCTTAAAATAAATAATATTTAAAAATTAAAACTAATGGGGCTGGAGAGATGGACCATAGTTAAAAGTACTTTCTGTCCTTCCAGAAGACTGAAGTTTACTTCCCAGAACCCACATCAGATGGTTCACAACCTCCTGTAACTCCAGCTCCAGGGATCTGATTCTTTCTTCTGCTCTCTGCAGATACCCACCCACATCTGCTGTAAACATTCACAAGGTCTTCTCCCTCCTCCTGGGGCATTGATAGCAGCAAAGCAACAGCAGCATCTTAGCAGGAGGCGACTTGTTGTATCCCCAGAGCAGCTGCCCCAGGAGTCTTGTAGTAAGAAGAGCCACTGATGGCTTCACTTTTTCTCTCCCAGGATCTTGTTTCCTTAGGTTTGAGAAGGTATTTTGTTTTGTCATGACAGGCTCTCGCTATGTATTCCTGGCTGGACTTGAACTGGTAGAGTTGTATTTGCCTCTGCCTCCTCAGTGTTATTATAAACAAAATCTATACAAGTCAGAATCTCACTTTGCCTTGGGTGCTGTAATGGTCTATTAGTATGTTTCTACTCAGACCTTGCGGTTGAAAAGGGTCTTTTATGTATAATACTAGTTGGCACCCATTCTGTGGTTTTTCCAGGAGACAGAGCCTCGGATGTGGACATATGTTTATCCTGCCAAATACTCAGACATCAAGTCAGAGGATGATCGCTGGAAAGAGGAACGGGACCGGAAATTAAAGGAGGACAGGAGCCGGAGTAAGGACTCTGTTCCCAAGGAAGACGGGAAGGAAAGCACAAGTAGTGACTGCAAGCTACCCCCATCCGAGGAATCCCGCCTTGGGAGCAAGGAATCCCGACCAAGTGTCCATGTGCCTGTGTCCTCCCCACTCACCCAGCATCAGTCCTACATCCCCTACATGCATGGCTACTCTTACAGCCAGTCATACGACCCCAACCACCCCAGCTACCGGGGGATGCCTGCTGTGATGATGCAGAACTACCCAGGTACAGTACCTGCTGATTGTGCTGCTCATGGGGAAGGGAGGTGAAGCAGTTTTTCAACCCAGAGCTTTTTGCTTTGTGGCTTTGGCTTTAACGTTCAGGGAGACTGACTTGGATGACAGACTTCTTTATCTATATAAGGTGTCCAGGATGTGAAGTTGCCACTCTAACCTTAAATGACCCTAATTACAATCAGAAAATCCACCTCTCCCGTGCGTCGGCTAAGGCTGCTTCTACAGTTAGCTTCTCTTAATGATCAGTGGTAAAACTGTGCAGCATAGCCATCTTCTCTCTGCTGGACTTTCTTTAGGCATGTCCTCTGATTTCTGCTGTATGCAAGGCACTGTGGGGAATACTAAAGAAGTAGAGGAGACCAGTTCCCTCCATTAAGGGCTTCACAGCTTCATACAGCGGGAGCAATACATGTGACAAATAAGATTCAAACCAGAACAACGCAGGCATTCAGCTTTGAGGTTGTGCTCAGCTGTGAGATCAGAAAGCTGTCGGGAATGCAGAGAACATTTTGAAGTCAGTTAGGGGGATGCCTAGTAGGTTCAACTTGAGAAAAATTAGTTCTTACACTGCTGACAATGAGTTCTCAGTGGGTCAAGGTTTAAATGTTTTTAACTTGTTAGGAAAAAAGTGTTCATATTCTACGCTACACACTAATTTCTGTTACCTGAAGAGCTATGTGGGATCCAGAACTTCCAGGGGTTTTTTTTGTTTTGGTTTTGGTTTTTCGAGACAGGGTTTCTCTGTGTAGCCTTGGCTGTCCTGGCTAACTCACTCTATAGACCAGGCTGGCCTCAAACTCAGAAATCTGCCTGCCTCTGCCTCCAAGTGCTGGGATTAAAGGCGTGTGCCACCACTGCCCCAACTTCCAGTTTTGTTGGTTGGTTGGTTTGAGGGTTGGGAGAGGGTTAGTTATTTTTGTTTTCTTAAGACAGGATTTCACTTTGTAACCCTGGCTGACCTGGGAACTTGCTGTGTAGAACAAGCTGGGCTCTTAACTTGTTGAAATCCACCTGCCTCTCTCCTGAGTGCTGGGATTAAAAACATGCACCACCATGCCTGGCCATGATATGGCCATTCACCACACACTCAGTGTTCACTGATCCAATCAAGGTAAATGCTATTCCCCGTGTTCTTCTCTAATAGCACTTCATGAAATATGTAATAGGCTTTCATGAATTGTAGCCACTCCACTGTGTGGCAGTACACTAGAGCTTATGCCTCTGTCTGTGTTTGGGCATCTGTTATCTAACCTACCCTGCCCTGCCCTGCCCTGCCATCCTCAGCTTCTAGTAATCCCTGTTTTCCATTTAGATCAGCCTGAGCATTCACTCCTTACAGCTCCCAGCCTCCTAGACCTAGTCTTGACATTCTGCTGGCATTATTATGGGATAAATTCTAAATACAAGTAAGCTTTTCAAACAGAAAAGGAGATCATCTCATCCTCACGGTGTGCCTTACCATCTCTATACAAATAAAAGTTCCATCTGTTGAGGCTTTCTCTGGTCCATGCACTGTCTTGAAGGATTTATGCATTTTTCCTGTTGTTCTGTCATTGTTGAGACTGGGTCTTATTATGTAGCCTTTGTTTGTTAGCCTATAATTAACCAGCTTTCTTCCTTTTTCCTGCCTCTGCTCCCAAATGCTAGAATCACAAGCCTATGCCACCTCACCCAGCTAGTGTTTCTATGCATTTGCATGTGTGTGTAGGTCTCAGAGGTCAGTGTTACTTGCCTTCTTCGCTGATTTATTTTTTTCAAACAGGGTCTCTCACTGAACCTGGAACTTGATTATTCTAGACTGACTTGCCAGTGAGCCCCAGGGGTTCTCCTGTCTGAACTTTCACAGTTCTAGAATTATGGGTACTTGCACCTGGCCTTTTATGTAGGTCCTGGTGATCTGAACTCTGGTCTTCATGCTTGTATGGCAAGCATGATTGTGTTTTTGTTTGTGTGAACATTTACCTGAATGTGCATACGTGCACCATGTACATGTTTGATACCCAAGGAAGCCAAAAAAAGGTGTTAGATACCATAAAGCTAGGGTTTTAAATAGTTGAAAGCCACCATGTAGGTGCTAGAAATGAAATCTGGGTCCTTTGCCATCTAGCCCAGGCTGACCTTGATCTCATCTTCCTGCCTTAGCTAAAACTACAGGCGTGTGTACACTTAGCTTCATATTGCTTGTTTTTGAAAAGATTTGGGGCTGGTGAGATGGCTCAGCGGGGAAGAGCACCGACTGCTCTTCTGAAGGTCATGAGTTCAAATCCCAGCAACCACATGGTGGCTCACAACCACCCATAATGAGATCTGATGCCCTTGTCTGGTGCGTCTGAAGACAGCTACAGTGTACTTACATATAATAAATAAATCTTTAAAAAAAAAGAAAAAAGAAAAGATTTTGCTGGAACTGGATTCTGTAAATTCTGTACTAGAATTTACTGTGTTCAGGCTACCTTCCTTGAAACAATCCTCTTACTGTTGCCTCCCAAGTCCTGGATTACAGCATTATGTACTGCTCCTGTCCTTTTTGTATTAGTATCTTTTGCTTATTTTTTAGATTTATTTATGAATGTGTCTGAGGGGAGAGAGAGAGGTAGAAGCATGCATGTAATCACAGTATTTACCAAGAACACCCGTTGCCCTGGAGCTGGAGTTAAAGCCAGCCACCTGATGTGTGTGCTGAGAACTGAGCCCAGGTTCTCTGCAAGAACAATAAATGCCTTTAATACTGAGCCATCTCTCCAGGACCACCACCCTTTTTTGAAACAGTCCTGGCTGACTCGGAACTCATCATGTAGACCAAGCTACCTGCCTCTGCCTCTCCAGTACTGGAATTAAAGGCATGCACTTGCACACCTGGCCTACTACCACCTACCCTCTCCTTTCTTTGGCTGGCCTGGAATAGATCAGACTGGCTTCAACTTCACATAACTCTGCCTGCTTCTGGCCTGAGTGCTGGGATCAAACTTAGGTCATCAAGCCTGGCAGCAAGTGCTTTTACCCGCTGAGCCATCTCAACAGTCCTTGTTTTGTTTGGGGAACATGATTTCATGTAGTCTAGGCTGACATTAAGCTCAGTATTCTGTCCCAACCACCACAGTGTTGGGATTATGGGTGTGCCATCATGCCTGGCTGATTATCTTCATTTTGATGATAAATGAGACTCAAAAAGGCTGTCACTTCATTTACAGTTATGCAGCCCAAGGCTGTCTTGACTTTAAATCCTTGGATCTTTCCACTTTATCATAAGACTCTGAGATAACACAGGAGATCTGAAAAGTCAGCTTTGAGAAACCAAGTGCTATGTGCTATCCCTTCACTTGCTCTATCGAGCTTGTTAAAAGAGGAGGAAGCCAGGAACTGTGGTAGAAAGTGTGCTTAGGAGAGCCGATGCCACCTGACCATTCACTAGAGCAATTTCTTCTGCCTTCATTTCTTTGACTGATGATCTCTCCTTTCCTAGGTTCCTATTTGCCTTCCAGCTATTCTTTCTCCCCGTATGGCAGCAAGGTATCAGGTGGAGAGGATGCTGACAAGGCACGTGCCAGCCCCAGTGTAAGCTGTAAAGCCAGCTCAGAGGCCAAAGCCCTGGACATCTTGCAGCAACATGCCAGTCACTACAAGAGCAAGTCTCCCACGGTAAGTCCACAGCCCAGGTCCTTGTCCAAAGATCAAGAAGTAGAATCCATAGCATGGGAGGAATGGGCAAGTTCAGGTCCTGACCAAGATACCACTTGGCTTATTTGATACAGGCCTCATAAAGGCACCCCCTTCATTTGTAGATACCCTGCAGTTTTAGAGTCATAATATAGGACACTGGTTAGATCACTAGTGTGTATATATCACATTATAGTACCTTGATGTGTCTCCTTTCCTTTCCAGATAAGTGATAAAAATTCTCAGGAGAGAGATCGGGGAGGCTGTGGGGTGGTTGGGGGTGGTGGCAGCTGTGGCAGTGTTGGGGGAGCAGGAGGTGCTGACAGGAGTGCCGACCGGCCCCGCACGTCCCCTTCCCAGCGCCTGATGTCCACACACCACCACCACCACCACTTGGGCTATTCCTTGCTCCCAGCACAGTACAACCTACCCTATGCCGCAGGTAAGGCTCTTGTCCTCTAGCTTTGTTTCCATTTCAGTAGTAGTACCTATAACAAGGCCCCTGCCCTCAAAGAATCTTTTTCACTCCCCAGATTTCTAATTTGAGATGATTCCCATCCACCACTTAGGAAGTTGAAGCAGTTTTAATAAAAAAATAAATTCAAGCCGGGCGGTGGTGGCGCATGCCTTTAATCCCA
>NW_022196906.1:60165869-60203657 GCF_008632895.1 Mastomys coucha | reverse complement strand
GAGTGAGTTCCAGGACAGCCAGGGCTATACAGAGAAACCCTGTCTCGAAAAACCAAAAAAATAAATAAGTAAATAAATTCAAGGCAGAATGGGAAGAAGACTTAGTAAAGTACTTTCCTTATAAGCAGAGGACCTCACTTCAGTCCTCAAAATCCATGTAGCAAGACAGATGTGGTGGTGTGTGCTTGTAACCACGGTGATCGGGTGGGAGGAAAACAGGCAGATCCTTGGAGCTCACTGGCCAGCCAGCCTAGCCTACTTGACAAAGTTCCAAGCCAGTGAAAGGCCTTCTCTCAAACGACAGAAGGCACTTTACGAATGACACTCAGTTGTCCTGTGCCCTCCACACATGTGCACACACACCTACAGAGACTCTGTCTTAGACACTCTGCTAAGTCCTAAAGTACTTTGCTTTAGGCTGGGACTTATTTCCTCCCTGGAGCTTGGGAGCTCTTATTATTCATCAGAGTAAGGAACCACTAGAGAGAAACAAGCAGCTGAATATTGATCTGGCCAAATATCAGGGTTGTTTTTCTGTCAGCACCCCAAAAATCCAATGGCACTAGCTAGGGAAATTTAAGGGAAAGTGTAACCTCCTCCATTAGCCAACTCATAGCGAGCCAACTTGTGAAGGGTGATTTCCTGAGTGCTGTTTTAATATGTTCTCTGCTTGCCCAGGGCTTTCTTCTACAGCCATTGTTGCCAGCCAGCAAGGCTCAACTCCCTCACTCTATCCACCCCCCCGGAGGTGAGAATGGTAAGTAGATTTTGTTAACTTGTAGTAACAGATTAACAGGGGTAGCTGCTCCTTGGATCCACAGGATCCCTGCAAGTGAGGGTTAACTATGTGATGTCAGTGATCTGGAAAAGGGAGACAGTGGGCCAGGCCTGTGACACCAGCCTCTTGTGAAGCTGTGTACATCGGAAGGCCTGTGGAGAACCAGCACCAAATGGTGCTGCAGTTCTTTTTTGTTTGTTTGTTTTTAACTTTGTTTTGAAGGATAGTGCTTGTGAGCAGAGCTCAAAGAACAATTTACAGGGAGTTCCCTCTTCTAACTGTGGATGATGGAATTCATCTCATGCTTGGCAGCAAGCACCCTAACTCACCAAATCATCTTGCCAGCCCTAGTTCATTTTCTTAGAGCGCCATCTTGTGGTTGTGATGCCAGCAGACCACAATTAGCTGTTTACCTGTGTGTTTCCTTCGCAGAACACCAAGTGCCCAGATGAAGTCAGCTTCATGGGCCAGACTGGCTCATTCGAGGTGATGCTGGAGGTGCCATTTTACCATCAGTTAAGGTGTTGATCATCCTGTTTGCCATTCCTACCGTGACTGAAGGCAGACCTTGGCTGTCTCACCTCCATTAGACCCTCCGACCCCCTGACCCTCCCTTTTCCTCAGGAGCTGGAGAACTGGTACTTTGCAAAAATATTTATTCTCTCAGCCACAGTTTTGTTGTGGCATCTATGGAGATGAAGGCATAGGAGCAACTGAGAGAACACAGCCTCATCCCAGAGAAATTACTGCTCTGTTCCCTTAGCCTCTGGCCTACTGCCTGAGCAGCACCACACACACCTGGGAGGGACCCCAAGCACGGGATAAAGTCTGAAGACAGCACAGCAGCCATACCCCTCACTGTCATTACCACCATAAACCAGATTCCACATCTCCTTAGTGGTTTGGGCCTGGGAACTGGCAGCACGTGGAGAATTAGAATCTCAGGAAAGAAGTAGGGAGCTGTTTCCTCTGTAACTGCGAAGACAAGGTCTTCAAGTGTGGAGACATCCCCCTTTGATGTGAGCACAGATAAATGCTCAGAGCCTAACCTGTAAAGGCGAGAGTAAGGCACTTGCCCTACCAGTGTCTTGTGCTCCTGTTAGGTGGAAGAAGACAGGGGTTCGAGCACCAGCACAGGGCTCCCTGGGGATGCGGGGAGGAGCTGGAGCATAAAAGGAGAGGTGGAATTGAGTCTGCTTCCTCACCAAAATTCCTGCTGCTTTTCATCTCCCAACTCCACGCCCTTTCTCATTCTTTTTTAACCCCTTGGTGCCTTTCCCAGGGGGGATTCCCCATACTGACCTCACCTCTTCTACTGCTTGGCTCCTACAACTCAGGCAGAATAGACTTCCTCCCAGCATGGGTAACCTTGGAGTCTGCCACATCACTTTAGAGCAGCAACCAGAAGGCAGGCTGTTCTTGGAGACATTCAGTTACCTGAGTATCCGTCTCATTTAGGGTCACAAATGTATACATCCCAGTTCCTCTGTCTACAGGTACATGATTTTATATAGTTCACTCTGTAACTCCTTAGTGCCAATATAAGGAGTGTCTTTGTAACACACGTGTTTTGTTTTAGGGGCCACTGCCCAAGGGAGGTGATTTGCTCCTTAGACCTAAAACAGCATATTCAAGCATTGTACGCCCAAGTTGGAGTGGACTCAGTGGATAAGGCTTTGAGGTGGCAGGCATTTCTCTGTTCTGAGCTACAAAGTCGTGTTAGGGGAAAGTAATGGCCTAACTTTGTTGGAGTCACTTCTTCCCAACATGTGCGATGTTTTTAGTTCTCTGCTATTGCAAGGTATCATCCCTTTGTAACCCTTTCCTCCTGTCTTTGCCCTTTGGACTGCAAGAGAGAGAGAAAGATACACAGATACCAGCTTAGGCAAATGGGGAACTTGTAACAAGCATGTCAAAAGTGACAGTTTGAGAGCAGGAAGGTAGGTGGCTCTAACTTCTTTGGGAAGGTGGGGTGGTGGGAGACATTAAGCACAAAGCCCAAGGGACGCTAACTCCCAAGAACCCCTGAACCCTCTCTGTATATAATCAGGCTTTGGTAGTTAGCACCTCTGACCTCCAAACCCTTCCTGATTCCAAGTCATTGTTTTTGTTTGAGTTGGGTTCTGGACACTTGGAAAAATCCTTTTGTTTAGTCCTGTCTGCAGGACTCCAAATAGCCTCGCCACCATTGTTCCCTCTGCCACGTGCTGCCCCAGTAAGCAGTGGTCTGGGCAGTGACCCCCTCTCACTCATGGGGGTAGATGTTGGCGAACACATCTTTCCTAACCCATTCCCCTTACTAAGAAAGTGACTGTCAGCCTAATTATGCTTCCCCCTCCACACAAGACTCCAGTGAGTAGAGCCATGCTCCTATCTATTTGTTTTTTTAAATATTGTGTGTTTTGTATGTATCTGTGGCACTGGCTTGCAGTGTGCTTTGTACATATTGTAAAAAAAAACAAAAACAAAAAAAAACATTGGAGCAATTTTGTTTCTCATTGGGTAGGCATGGTCCACATTCCTGCCCTTTCCACTTCATTTTGTAACAGAGGTGTGTCTGTATTTGCAAGACAGCCTTAGATCCTGTAGAAGGAACAGCTTTCTCTCTCTCCCCTCTCCCCTTCCCTCCCTCCATCTGTCTGTCTCTCTCCCCTCTTCCCCTTAGAAAAAATCAGCTCTTTGTTCCCTCTACCCAAGTGCCCCTTGAAGAACAGGTGCTGCTCTGAAACAAGATTAGCAGTAGAAAAATGACCCTATGTTCTCAGCTAGATCTTCCTGGTCCCTAGTCTAAGTCCAGTCTTCCCACTGTGAAGTTGTAATTGCACAGCTGCAGCTGTGGAAATTCCTGACTAGTGCTTTGAGATTAGCTGTCCATCTCCACTCCACAATAGGGAATTACCTGTGGCACCTAGTCAGAAAGACAAGATCTGGTGCAGACCACTAAGCCTCTCTCTCACTAAGCCACCCTGCCCATGCTCTTGCTTTAATGATCTCAAGGGACCCATGTGGAAGAGAAGCTATAGGAAGTAGGGGCCTCACCCTGAGGAAGGGCAGCTACCACTTGCCAGCTGCTGCTTAGGATTTACATCTACTTCCTCATTTCTCCATCTTACACTTGTACATGTAGTCTCCTCTTAGCCTACACTCTCCACACACCTTAAGGTCAAAGAAACACAAATGGGTAGGAGGGTACCCTCTGAAATGATCATTTTATGCACCTCCTCTCCAGGCTCCAGGGTGGGGTGGAGGGACTTAGTTTAAGGGAGTTAGTTAAGACTACAGAAGGGCTAGAGAATTGGTTGGATATAGGTTTGAGGCCTCATCACCTACCCATATACTTGTCTGTGTACTCTGATGATGCCCCCCACCCCCCCAAGATTCAGCTGGGCAGCTAGCTGGCCCATAATTCTGGGCCTTTGTCATTTATTACTAGGGCATCCCAGGAAACTTTCCAGTGATTCTCTGCCATGGGCCCCTCCCAGGCCTTGTCCCCAGCCCCTCCTGCCCCAGCCCACCCGCTTGCCTTGGTGCTCAGCCCTCCCGTTGGGAGTAGGTTGGGGCAAGCTGGAGGCCCGGGCTGGAGGGACAGTGTTGCTGTTCATAGCTTTTGTTTCATTAGCGTTGCTGTTGAATTTGATTTCAGTCTTCCTGATTCTTCCCTTCTGTAAAGTGTACATTGCCAAGTTCCTTGTTTTTTTATATATATATATATATATATAAATATATATATATACAAACTGTACTCTTTTTGCCTTTGTACATTCAGGCAAGAAGAGAAAATAAATCTTTTTAAGAGACAATCACAAATCTGTGAGGGCTGCTGGTTATTTCTCCTGGAGTTTGCTGCTGAGCTGCTGCCTCCTCTCCTAGCTGTTCTGTTCCCCTTCAGCTTCCCTGTCTTTTCTCTAGCCCTGCTCCATACGCATCCTCAGCTTCACCTTTCCTGGCTGACAGCAAGCTGTTGAACCCAGTGTGCCAACTCCCTGCCCTGTAGCTTCTTCCTGCCCAGCATTGTTTTCCAGCTTGGCCACTGGCTGATCCTATATCCTGACTTCTTTTTTTTAACCCTTAGATCTCATTCACCAAAGTGGCTTTGGACCCCTGGGTGCTCTGGGACCTGCCTCCCAGAGGCCCTTGGCTTTGGACATTCATTCATCTATGAAACTATGCACCTGGGAGCTCTCTGCCTGAGATTTTGCACTACTTAAACCTGCCTGGGCGTTAGAAAGGTTTTTAGGAACAAGTGGGAAATTACCTGCCCCATCCCTGCCCTGCCCCCACCCCTACCCAGCACTCCACCCCACACTACCCATACCCATCCTAGCCTCAGAAGACTGCTGGTCCCAGGATTACTCCTGGACTCCTGTGGTTACCCTATGATATCAAGGGCTAAGGATCTATTGGTAAGAGCTTTTGAGAATCAAATAGTGATACTGTCTGAGGTAGCCCAGCCAAACCATGTTCAGCCTTTCTTCTTCCCTTCCCTTCTCTTCCCCCTTTGTTTCTACTTCCTTTTCTTAATTGGCTTTGGAATTGAAGTATATTTTTAAATTATTTGTTGTATTTATTGAATAAAGTTTTTAATGTCCCTGTTCTTACATTTAAAGTTTGCCTTTCACATATTTCCCCTATCCCTCTCTTCACCACGCCCAAATTTTCTACTTTCTAAGTTGCTTTTTTTGAAAATGAAGGTGCTGCTGCCTGCTTACCATGACCATGTTGTCAGTGGTGGGCTTCAATAGCCCTCTTTTTTTATTTTTTTTGACAGGGAACTCTTTGGGTAGGTATATGGCACCCCATTTCACTGGCTGTAAACAAGAAGCATCCACATACAGCAGAAGAAATACAGTGTGTTCCCTCTGCTTTGTGAACTTTGTCCGACAGTAAAGGACTGTTACCCCTATTTATCTGTGAATGGGTATCTCAGGTTTTACGTTTGACTCGACTTTTAGGCTGCCTCTAGGAGTCATCTGTTTGATGGAGGGTATTTTCAAGTGACTCACTTTGAAGGAATACCATGTGCAGGTAGAACCTAAGTTTAGTGACTTGGCTAAATACAGTACAGGTAAGCTCCATGAAAAACAAGCTGGAAATTGGGGAAAGCCTATAAAGAAACTAAAGGTTGACTGTAAGGCAATTGCAAATCTATATAGGTAGAACAACCTGCCTTGAGGGGAAGGGGTGTCTGTGAGAAATCTTGAGAAGTCAGTCAGTGGGAGTGCTGAGAGGCAATTGATTCTTCATGCTGGTGATACAAAGGGACCAGAAGACATGCTGTAGAACACTGTACTCCAAGAAGACAAAAGTAAAATGGAACAGAATGTGCTGCTTAGAGCCTTAGAGCCATGCATGACAGCACTCCAGAGGCTAAGGCAGGAAGACTGACATAAGTTAAGGCCAGAACTGTAGTAAGTAATCTTGCGTCAAAAAAGACTTCAGGGATAAAGTTAGGCAGTACCATAAAAAGTAAAGGTTTAAGCCCCAGTCCTGTGTATAACAACTGGAATTCTGAGTTAGTCAATACAACACAGGAAAGTGTTACATATACATCTCTCTCTCCATGGGCACTTAGTGTGTCTCACTCCTAGCAACCCTGAATTTCACAGTATAACATGGCCCCAGAGACCAGCAGCCTTGTCCCTGAGAAGTATGTATCACTCTTATATTATGTTATTATGTTAAGCTCTGGTCATGATAGCAAAGTTGTTCCTGGTACAGGAATAAAAAACAGACCAACCACAACTTTAAATCAGTTTATTGACACAGTAACACAACACACTTGCCTCCCTGACACCCCCACACCCAATGTAGATCTCTCTCCCTTTTCTCTTTAGAACAAGCTGTTTGGTGAAAGCAGTAAAAGGCAAGCCATTTCTGCAGTCCAGCCCTACCCCTCGGCCCTGCAGCGCAGGCACTGTTCTGAACCTGTTAAGGAGGCAGTCAGTACTATGCTTGGCCAGCCAGGGGCATCCAGTCACTAAGAACAGGTTCCCCCACAAACCCCAGGCCCTGAGTTTGATATTCTTCCTCTCTGCTCTTGCAAGGAAAGAGATCTTGGGGCCTAGGCCACAGAAGCAAGAACTCTGGTAGTAACTTGAGATGTAGTTTGGCTAGTTTCTTAAGGCCCAGGCACCCCCAAAAAAAGCCCTGGTGTGGGGGAGTAAGTTTCAATGCCCCTATTTAAAATGCACTGGTAACATTAAACAGATTAGCCAGCTTAACCAAATGCCAGAATAACACTAAGCTGTAAAGAAAGCGAGGTCAGACCTGCTTACACCAGGCCAGACACAAAATGCCGAAGCTCAAGGTGGAGTGTCGAAAACAACCCAAGGACACAACCCAGGAGCTAAAACGCCTATACTCAGGAGCCCCTGGATGACAAGAAGCAAAGAAAGAAAATACCTAAGTCTTAAAAAACAAAAGAAGAAAGCCCAACTCCAAGGAGAACTGAGTGTGACAGTCCTGCCCACCAGCCCTCCAGGCCTTGTCCTGGACCAGGCAGGCCCGCCCCTCCAGGCAATGTCCTCCCCTAGGGTAGATGGAGCACATCACAGCGCAGTTTAAAAAGCTTCTAATGCCAGTTCATAAACATCTTCATTTACTATTGGTGATTACATGTGAATAATATGCTTATACTGTTCTTTATGGAAAACAATTTCAACGAGTCAACTCCGAGAACACAATGGGCAACCCTCAACCTGAGCCTCTCAATGTCCTTCCCTAGACAGCCAGAAACCCTCTCCTCCGTCCCAAGGCTGCCTAACTTCCCCTCTTCCCCCACTGCGGCTCTTGGGCAACGCATCCTCTGTGACCATTAGTCCTCGTCAGACAAGTTCTGGTCCAGGGGGTAAACCATAAACATCACATCTGGCCGAGAGGGGACACAGGGATGACCTGGACGCACAATCTCAAAGCCCAAGAAGCTGAACGTCTTCAGGAGTGGAGCTGCAAAAAATGAAGCACAGAAGGGACTCTGATGAGGCTCAAATCCAGGGAAAACAGCAAAGATCAATCAAACAAATACTAGGTCCTTAGGCACTTCCCCTTAGCCACGGCTCTGCAGCTTGGTGAGGCAAATGTACTGATGTACAGCCCCTCTGATGTCAGACTCTTCTGACTGCTCACCTCTGTCTTCCCGGCCCTTCCTGAAGCAGATGAAGACGTAGTTCACTTTCATCTTCTCCTCAGCAAACTCTAGCAGTGCTAATAATCTGCAGAGACAGCACTGCTCAGGTCCACTACCACCTCAGACTTCCACCCCACCCCACCCTTAAAAGGACTGTCTGAGACTAAAGCCAGCAAAATTAATATAGAATCACCAAAGAAAGTTTCCCATATGAAGACCCCAACCTAGAGCCCTACATGAAGAGAAAAATAAGTCACAGACCCTGGGGGTGGGGGAACTTCTCTCTTCCTATAACTTGAGTTCTTCATCTGATAGTAATACTGACTTTAAGTAATACAAATCACAAGGCAGTGTGGGATCTTCAATAGACCCCAGTTTCCTCAAAAAAAATTGAGGCCAGGTTTGGTGGCTCACACCTTTAATCTCAGCACTCTGGAGACAGAGGCAGTAGATCTCTGAGTTCAAGGCTAGTCTGGTCTACATAGTTCCAAGACAATCAGGGCGATACAATGAAAGCCTGTCTTAAAAGAAAAACAGAAACTGGGGTCAGTCAAGAGAATGTCCTGGAACTGCTTTTTACACATCGGTTACTTTGAGAACAGTGCCCAATCCAATAAAATTCCACCATTCTATCTGTATTCCCTGGTCTTTGGAATTGCACCTTTCTTTGTATGGAGGCTCAAGGGGAACTTGACATCTTCTAGAAAACTGGTGGGTGACTGGCTAATATGCTAACAATTTGCTTTACTTATAAACCTAGAGCAGGCCTGATTTCCCAGCTAAAAATAAAACAAAACATTATCTATTAGCTCTAAGGGAGAAGGTATAGACTCCCCTATAAAGCTGCTATCCCCAACAGACATTCTCTTCATTGGTTCCTTACCCTTCTTTGCTCCCATCAGCTAATAATCCATCTGGGATTTCTACAAACAGGCTCTGGCTGGACAGGACTGCATCCCAGGAAGAGACCTTCACCTCGGTGACTTCATACTGGAAGTGGACGATGTGAGGTTTTCCATCATTCACGGGGAGGTCCTGGGTTACAGTGAGCTTCTCGTCCTGGGAGGGAAAGTTAGGGCAGAGGACAGGATCTCTACTACTGGCCACATCCTATGCTCCCTAAACCAAGGGTTCTGCATCCCTTGGGCCATTTTCAGGGTAGCATGGATCAGGGTCATTTCAGAAATACAGCCCTCTAGGTCAGCTAACTACAGCCATTTCTAAGAACAGCTGCTATTGATAAAGGCCAGAATGAGATGGGAAAGGAAATCTTTACTAAGAACAAACCAAGTGCTGAGTACTATGCAAAGTAATACTCCTGTACTAATATCTCCACCTTAAATATGAGCTAACAAGGCAGGAGCAATTTAGCAACTGGCCCAAGGTTTCTATAGTAATGAATGCAAAGTTGAAATTAAAACCTGACAGTTTGTCAGAGCTGTACCCTCTCTAAGAGAAAAATACTAAAAACAGGAGTTCTAGCATGGCTACACTGGAGACTGAAGCAGGAGGATTATGAGTTAAAGGCCAGTCTGGACTACATAAGGCCTTTGTTGTTACTTTGTTTTTGAGATAGTATCTCACTATATAGCCCTGGCTGGCCTGGAAGTCCTAGAGATCCACCTGCCTTTGCTCCTGTCATCTCAGCACTCAAGTCCTGATGCACAGAATTCTGATGCACTGCTAACTTTTTCATTCCTAACCTAAGAAAGAAGCTGAACTGGGTCCTGGGCCTCAGTCACCATTAGATTAAAAGGCAACAAACAGTGCTAATAATTCTCCCTCTAGGATTCCAATAAGGCATGCACAGCTTCAATTTTAAAAAGTTACCAATTCCCATTTTCCCTCAGCCACCCTACTACTTCTGCCTAAAAGAACACTAAGGAAAAATTAAACATTTAAGCAGCCGCTCTGTGGGATCTAGGAGACTCCACCCAAGCGTCTATACCAAAATCCTCCTTACCTTATATATTAGAGCTGAGAGAGAAGGATCCCTGCCGCCCCCTCGCCCACCGGGGATCTTCGACAGTGGGTGAGGGGCATCAGGAGCACCACAGAGGCCCTGGAACAATGTGCCTGCAGCACTGGAGCTGGGGACAGTTACTCAAAGGCAAAATACTACTGTAAAGAGACAGAAAGTCAGACAGTAAACACCAAGACATTTAGCCCATATCCCTTTAGCCCCGCCCTCCCTCTGTCTACACAAGTGTTCTAAGGCTCCCTACTGCTCAACTACTTTCTTCTTAACTGTCTACAAATGCTACTTTAATCAAGAAGCATACAGTCCCAGAAGTCCAAGGGAGTCAATCCTGCTGGATATATCTGACCAGAGCATCACCTATCAAACATCAGTAAGCTCTTGACATGGGATTTAGCATGGCTGCTAAGTCTCCAGCATCATGTCCCCTAACCAGTCTCTTTCCTTAACCATCTGTGCCCTTAGCCAATAATGTAGCACAATCAGTAAGCTTAGAATGAAGTGTCAACATGGGCTGGGTACTATGGGCTGAGAAACTACCAAAGCTACTCACTTTCCCATCCTACATCTCAGCAAAGGAACTGCAATGAGAGAGGTAGGGGATGGGGGGAGAGAGGGAGGGAGGGAGGCAGCGGGGGGGGGGGGGGGGGGGGGGGGGGGGGGGGGGGGGGGGGGGGGGGCGCAAACTGCTCTAGGCTTATGAACATAGAGAACATAGGTAATACTGACACTGTCAAAACAGACACAGGCACAAGAAAAGTGTGTGCTTGATCTGAATAAAATAAGGAGACCCAGGGCTGGAGAGATAGCTCAGTGGCTAAGAACACCTACTGCTCTTCTGAAGGTCCTGAGTTCAAATCCCAGCAACCACATGGTAGCTCACAACCATCTGTAATGGGATCTGACGCCCTCTTCTGTAGTGTCTGAAGATAGCTACAAGTGTACTTACATATAATAAATAAATCTTAAAATAAATAAATCTTAAAAAAAAACCATAGGGAGACCCTCAGCTTACAAATGTTTAAAGGCTCTAGAGAATCTGTTGCCACCTCCTATGTGAGCCATTTTTTTTCAAGATGGAGTTTCTCTGTATAGCCCTAGCTGTCCTGGAACTCAATCTGTAGACTAGGCTGGCTTAAACCTAGAAGACGTGCCTGCCTCTGCTTTCACCTCCACTGCCTAGCTGAAGGCCATGTTAATTTTCAGGAAAACACAAAACTACTGCCATCTTTTGTTCTGGCTTAATGACAGAGAAAGAAGAAACCTTTGATGTGTATCATGAGTCAGCAACAGACCTGTCCCATAGCCACAACACGCTGCCACAGGGAATGCTACAGCCAGCTCCCTACACAACTGTTAACAGTGTTGGGCTGACAACCTGAACCACCCAAGTGTATGTAATATATCTACACTACAGAAATCAACATTTGCTGGAAATTGGGGGTTTTTTCCTTACTGAAATGGTGCATGGTTTGCTGGTGTAACGTTCTTTTAACTGAAAAGCAACAAAACTGAACATACCTAAGCACCAACTGGCTTGTATCAACATTCTAGCTGAGGCAAGGAATGTATGCCTACCCTGGCTCAGTTCTCAAGGTATCTATCTTCTCAGGGGATTCCAAAAACATACTAGAATGTTTGAGAAACTGAGCTCCAGGGGTGGTATCCACATCTGCAGATGGTTACATATACCAACCTCTTGCCTTCTGGAAATCCTCAGGGAATACTTCTCAACTCTTAGTTTTAGCAACAGCTACTGGACAAGGACAGGCTTTATTTTCTACTTTAGAAAAAGTTAACATGATTTCCCCTTCTAAAATAATAAGGAACAGAATAACAATGTCCAACCAAACAAAAATAATTTTTTTTCAGGGTTAGGGTTAGGGTTAAGGTCAGGAGTTCCCCCAGATCCCATCTGAGAGGCTCCCCTTCCTAACCCTTTCTTGAGGTTCTGTAGGGGACCAGAAAGGCTGGGCTGCTGGGGAAACTAGCTGACTGGCTGGCTAGCGTACTCTGGCAGAACTATCTCAAGGACTGGACAAGTCCTGTCTGTGACAGTAAGAAGACATCTTGCATACCAGAACTGCTTGGATTTACAAAACAACTAGATCACCAAGGCCCTTGCAATTCTAGAATTCTGCTGCCAGACTTCTACTGAGTTAACTGGACATAAGCCTTACATTCCAACCAGCATCCCGATTCTTAACTAATTCATGATCAGAAACAGCAGAAACAAGAGGCCACCCCTAGAAAGGATCATAGTTCAGTGATGGAGGGGCAGGGACGCACAATCCTCTTTGTTTTCCTAGAAATAATCCCTAGGGTCTTTTTTCTATACTAATCTGTAAACCTGTGGTATTTCTGGTTTCTTTATCTGCAAATAAATGCAACAAGTCCACACCTTGATAACAGATCACCACACATAGAGGATCATCACATTCAAGCTCTGCTGTTCTCTCTAAAAACCCTGTAGAAGGTGGCATGTGTCCAGGACCAGTTCCCTAAGAGAAACAACTGAGTAGACATGAGATCACTAAAAAGTGTCTTCACTGTCCATTATAATACACTGATTAGTTACCTGACGTGAATGGCAGATTACTATACTCAAAATATCTGATTGTCATTTCTGAATGGATGAGAGATGGACATAGCAATTATGGAACATGAAACTGCCAGGTAACAACCTTCTCTTCCGATAGTGTTCAAATGATATATCAAAATCAGCTGCCAGTCACATGATGAATGAAATTTAAAAGACTTTGAAAGAGTTTAAGAACAAGAGAATTGTCCCTTCTTCCCCCCACACTCCTCCAAACCCCCACATTCCCACACCCCCACCCAGGTTTCTCTGTGTAGCCCTGGCTATCTTGGAACTCGGATCTGTAGGCCAGGCTGGCCTTGAACTCAAGAGATCACCTGTCCCTTCTACCTGGGTACTGGGACTGAATGTGTGTACCACTGCTGCCTAGCTTGAGAATGTGGCTTCTTAAAGACAAGTCTCTAACACAAGATAGTAAAAGTTTCATATTCATATTCAATTTAGTTTTCATTCAGCTTTTGCCAATCCTTCCAGATTCTAGTCACTCCTTCCACTAGGGGGCAGAAATGACTACCTATCCCTTACACCAAAAAGATGATGTAAATTTACTCTAGCAGGATATGGAAGAGAAGGCTCAACAGGTAAAGACCTGCCTCCAAGCCTGATGACCAAGTCCAATCCCTTGATCCTACATGGAAAATAACTAGCCTTTGGCCTCCATACTATACACACACAAATAAATGAATGTAGCTTAAACATTTTTTTTTAAAGTTTAAGGCTAGAGGCTCAAAAAAGATAGGTTAAGAAAAGTCAACGGTATTATACTGTACCCAGACATCCAGCTGACCCAGCCCTGCTTTTGAGAAGAACAAATAGAGCATACTAGAAATGAAGGTGTGTGGTGTCCACATCCAAGGCAGCTCAAGACACTGGAGCTTCGAGCTGATGGTAAAGGGTCTACTGCTAGAAACACACTCAGATCACCTAGACACAGGTCACTTCCTGCCGATAATTCACAGCATTGTTAGGACTGGCATAGGGCAGAGTGGGAGTGAGTGTCTGCATAGCATAGATGGCCCTGGGTTCGACTCTCCAACAATCAATGTGTCTGTGAATCTACTATCTGAAATGTTCCTAGCAAGTCACAATTTCATATGATGACTATCAAAAGACATGCTAAGTCAAATTTTTATCATTGAAATCATAGTTTTAGATCTTGATGGCATTTACTAATTAAAAAAAATTAACCTTTTTTCTTGCCTTAAACTCACCATATACATGAGGATGACCTTGAACTTCTGGTCCTCCTGCTTGTCTCTACCTCCCAAGTGCTGGGATTAAGGTGTGCACCTCCACACCAAAGCTATCAAATATCTTAACAAAGGGCTTCCAGGGCTGGAGATGTAGCTCAGTGGTAGACCACCTGCCTAGAATGTAAAGGCCATGTGTCTTAGTGAGCCCCAGTACCACAGGAAAAGGAAAAATTCAGCAAATGCTCATTTGTAGTCCTAGGTGTCTGGAAGCTGAAGCAGGAGATTGCTCTGAGTTCAATGCTAGTCTGAGTTCAAAGCTATATAGTGATTTAAGGGTCTCAAAACAGTCCAAAAAACTTCCAGCTGACTTTGTCATCCCTCCCCCCCTTTTTTTATTTTACTTTGCTCAAACACAACCTAATCTAACAAATACTTGGAATTCAAATTCTCTGATAGTTTAGTTTTTCACTCCAAAGCAGTGGCCTCAACCCATTCAGGTCTGCTCCCTTTCATTCCCACTGCCTGTCAGAGAGGATCATCAGCTGGCCTTGGTAGTATCAAATGAAAAGCCACAAAAATAACACTCCTGGTATTCTACATTCATTCCCTCCACTTCTGACCCATTCGTGTCTCAGACCCTGCTCCACACAAATACCCAAGGCAGCCTCAATTCCCTCACATGGGTTGCTTGTACTCAAGGGCTAGGAATATCTCTGATGAGTAATCCTTACGTAAAGCAAGTCTAAGCCAGAACTACAAGAACTCAGCAAAAAGGATGTGAGAAGAAAGGTGGGGAGTGTCAGCCACCTTCAGTCTAAAGTGGCCACAGAGGATGATTTCCAACTGTCATTCCTCTGCATCTGAGAGAGAAGCCATATGTAGTGCAGTGCATTCGTCAATTAAGTCACTTCATTAGAGCTGTTACATGCTCCAATAGGAAGGAGTCTATGCAATCAGTGTGATTATAAGAAAATGACATCACCACTCTGAATCATAAGCAGAAAGCAAAAATAGATTTTAGTTGATTTTCTACAAGAAACATACATCTGATCGCAGCCCGAATATCTGTACCAGATGTTTGCTAATCACACAACTAACACTGGTACAGGCACTGCTAATGGTAACACTGGTAACTAACACTGCTAATGACAGGCATCACCCTACTGCCACTTGAGGCTGCTGGATAGCTAACAATCATACTGTACTGTAAGATATTTTTATATTTTAAAGTCTTCAGTGTAGTTTATACTGTTAGCTCTTTACACAGCCCAGCATCCCCTCTGAGGGCAGGATTACATCACTGTTTATCTACTATCAAAGGCCCAGGAAATTTTCTTAAAGCTTATCTTACACAAGACATTTGTTGCGCTGCTGTTGGCTCATCTACTGAGCCATTAGAGTCTCCTCTATAACTTCCTTCCTGTTTTGCTTTTTTTTTTCTTCTGTTAGAGTTTGCCACCAAAGTCTTATTGACCATGTAGCCCTGGCTAGTCTAGAACTCACTGTGTAGACTTGACAGGAGTCAAAGCCTGTGTCACCATGCCCTCCCTGCCTCATCACTTTTATTTGTTGGTTTGCTTTTTCAAGACAGGGTTTCTCTGTGCAGCTCTGGCTGTCCTAGAACTTGCTTTGTAGACCAGGCTGGCCTCAAACTCAGAGTCCACCTGCATTTGCCTCCTGAGTGCTGGGGTTAAAGGTATATGCCACTGTGCCCAGCTTATTTTATGTCTGTTGGTATTTTTACCTGCATGAACACCTGTGCCTCTGGAGGCCAGAAGATGGCTTTGGATTCCCTAGGATTGATATTACATATGATGATAATAAACTACCATGTGGATGCTGGATACTGGGAATTGAACCTAGCTCCTCTGAAAGAGAAGACAGTGCTCTTACTACTAAGCCATGTCTCCAGTCCCAGCCCCTATCACTTTCAATGAGCTTTCCAAATCTACACCACTACATACCAGTTCAAAAAGGAATGAGTGGCTTTTTCCATAAACACTCATTTGTAACATGCCTCTGCCCTACTCCTCAGTCTCCTTCATATATAAGCACAGCTCTAGGGCTAAATTTGGGTTTCTTGGCAGAATGGGGAATTGCTATTATTAGCCCCATTGCTTTCTAAAGCATATACCCAATTTAGGGGTGCTTCTGACTATACTAGCTATCCCTCTCCCTACTGCCCCACACTCATCAAGAGTGATGAGAAAGGAGAATTAACAATACCAAATTATTTGGAAAGAAACAGAAATTCCATTACAGAGGAAGCCATGTGGTGAAAATACTATAGACAGGGGGCTGGCAAGATGGCTCAGCGGGTAAGAGCACCGACTGCTGTTCCGAAGGTCATGAGTTCAAATCCCAGCAACCACATGGTGGCTCACAACCACCCATAATGAAATCTGATGCCCTCTTCTGGTGTATCTGAAGACAGCTACAGTGTACTCATTTATAATAATAATAAATAAATCTTAAAAAAGAAAAAAAAAGTACTATAGGCAGCCCTGAAATGTTCTTGGAAGCTCCCTACTCCCCAGCCCCCCAAAAAAACAGCTGTGGAGCCTAATGTTTTTCTCTAAAGCTCATCACATAGATTGACTATAATATGGCTAGCCAAGCCAGTGTCAACTATACTCTACATACTCAACTGTCACAGGGTACCAAGCAACCTAGACAGATATTGTGTCCTAGCCCCTACAAATCCTGGCAAAGATAAGGTCACAAAATTTGATATCCTCTTCAATTTAAACCTACTGTTCAAAACTCATAATAAAGGGATTTTGAATTTGCTCTTCTTCCTTCCCCCACCATTAGGAATTCTGACATTTTGGAGATACTAATCTTGACTGCTAGAAAGGAAGAACCTTGTTTTCAAAATACTGCCTGCTCCTCTGCAAGTATTTCTTCCAGGGAAGTAGGCCTCCCTCTTCTGAATTTTTCACTGGAGCCAGGGAAGCTGGAAAGCCCATCCCCCACCCAATGGGAACTAAACTCTCAGCCAGCTCCCTACACTGCACATTAAAAATACCAACACTGCCTGGGAAGAACATCCGGCTGTTATCAGAACCCCCAGCTAAGACTCCAACAGGATTTCTTTCAGAAAGTTAAGGGCCAAAAGACGGCTGGGAAACATACTATGGAAACAAGATTGCAGTAAAGCAAAGAAACCAGACACCCCGTACACCCCACCCCACCCCCCAGGCCAAAGGAGAGGAGTCTGATCCAAGGACCAGCTTTTGCCCAGGCCCTGGCAGGCCAACTGACTCCTCCCTCCACCTGCCTCACACAGCCAAGCCCCTCAAATTACCAACACACTAAAGCAAGGGCCCTGGAGACAAGTGAGCCTGTTTTGCCACTTAGGCAGCTGGAAGGAACCTTCCAAGTTATGCTAACTCAACCCCCTTCTTTTTATGTGTAAGCACATTGGCTAAGTGTGGCACAATTAGAACTCAAGGAAAGCTCACACTCAGGTCGTGAAAGCCCTTAAGTGTTGTTCTCAAATAATCAAATCTCTGGCTCAAGCTGCAAAGGACTTGGCACCTAGACCCAACCAATCCAAAGGACTCCTAAGAATAACCGCTGAAATGCCCCACTTCAACTCCAGGGAAAAACCCCATCTCACATACCCTCCAACCTTGCCCTCCATCCTCAGCACACACAGTCTTCCAGACCACAACAGCACTTTTTGCACCCTGCATCATCCAAGGATATACCCACCCCCACCTCCTGAGCTGTGAAGGACTGGGCTAAAGAAGATATACTCAAAGGACGGAGTACTCTGGGGACCTACATGGAGAGTCTCAGAAAAGGAAAAGGAAAAGGCAGAATGGGACTACAGGCAAAGGTTTGGTAGTTTGGTGACACTGGCCAGGAAATGGGGAGTGAGTAAGTGAGGTTCCTATATGGAGAGATGAAGATGGAACAGAAAATGGCCAAAAATGAAGCAATAAATATCTAAGGTAAAGAGTTTCTTTAAAAAAAAAAAAAAAAAAAAAGGTTTCTCTGTGCAGCCCTGGCTGTCATAGAACTTGATCTATAGAGCAGACTGGTCTTGAACTCAGAGATCCACCTGCCTCTGCCACCTGAGTGCTAGGATCAAAGTCATGCACACCACCACTATCAGGCTAAGAGTTTCTTTCTGAACAGAGGAAGACCAAGAAATTGCTTGTCAGTAGTGGAGGAGCGAACACTGCAGGAATAAAGGTTAAGGCCTTCTTGGGGTGAGAGTACTTTTTTTTGTTTGTTTGTTTTTGCTTTTTGGTTTTTTTTTTTTTTAGAGACAGGGTTTCTCTGTGTCACCTTGGCTGTCCTGGAACTCACTCTGTAGACCAGGCTGGCCTCGAACTCAGAAATCCACCTGCCTCTGCCTCCCAAGTACTGGGATTAAAGGCATGCACCACCACCGCCCGGTGAGAGTACTTTTCAACCCAGGCTCCAGATGAGAACTAGGGAGCTTTAAAAATACACACCACTGGGGCTGGAGAGATGGCTCAGCAGTTAAGAGCACTGACTGTTCTTCCAAAGGTCCTGAGTTCAATTCCCAGCAACCACATGGTGGCTTATAACCACCTATATTGGAATTGATGCCCTCTCCTGGTACATAAAATAAATCTTTAAAAACCACACCACTAACCAGGCTCTACCCTAGGCCATTTGGACTAATCTAGGAAAGAACTGATAACTGGTTTTTTTTGGTTTGTGTTCATTTTTAATGTATAGCTAGGTTTTAAGACACACTGAGTGTGAGGAAAACTTAGCTGGAGAAAAGATGGTTCTGGAAGGAGAAGTATCAAGCAGGAAAGAGAAAGTATCAAGATCACTTAGTGAAAAAGAAGCCCAAGCTTCCAGAGACCCCTTAAATGGCAGGGCCCTATAAGAACAGCCACAAGAAAGATGACTTGTAGGTGGAAGTCATCTGGTTTTGGAGGGATCATGACAGTTTAAGGAAAGGATCTGCTTGCTCAAGGTCAGAGGCCATAAAAGTCCAATGTGAGGATAAAGGATCTAGTATGGGGACTGAATGGGTTTCAAAAAAGTTTTGGAGGGTTTAGCAACAAGACCTACAGGAAAAGAGAAAGGAATCACATCTGAATTGCTAATGGAAGTCACAATACATAAGCAAGTAGCATTACAAATCCTGAGGAGTCAGAAAATTCTGGAATAGTTTTGGAGAAGAGCATCTGTCTGGGGCAGAAATACGAGATATCTGAGGAAGTAGAAAGAAGAGAGGGGAACTAAAGGGATGACTTCTGCCTACTTTGGTTGAAAGTTAAGAAACCCACACCAGCCAGGCAGAGGTGGCGCACACCTTTAGTCCCAGCACTTGGGAGGCAGAGGCAGGCGGATTTCTGAGTTCGAGGCCAGTCTGGTCTACATAGTGAGTTCCAGGACAGCCAGGGCTACACAGAGAAACCCTGTCTCGAAAAAACAAAAACAAAAAACAAACAAACAAAAGAAGCCAGAAACCCACACCATTTCAAAAGAATAGTGCATTTCAAACCCTGGGAGAAACGGGTTGACTCTTGAGATAGGTAACTTCCAAAGGCCCAGGGTCTTGTTTTGGAGGCCCTGGAGTGAAATTTAAAAAGGGGTAGCACTTAAAGATCTTCCCAGGAAAGGGAACAGCTAAATTGGGCGATGTAATGATTTTAAAGAAGTGGGGTGGGGAGGATAAGATGAGTTCCAACTGAGACTTTGTAGTGTTTAAAGGGTAGGAGTATGTACAAGAGTGTTGGCGACATCATTGGGGAAACAGGACAGAGGGCAGGAATGGAATCCAGTGTTAGAGAAATAAAAAGAGTGGGGGTTCCCAGACAGGAAAATGGGGCCTACCTGGAGAAGGATGGGGAAGGAAAGTGGGGCTACATATTCAAAGGAGGTGGGAAGAGGGGTAAAGGGTCGAGTTAAGAACTCCCTTTGGGGACAGCCAGGCAGGGATGAGAGAGAAGAGTCTGCCTGGGGAGCAATTTTCACTAGAGAATGAATTTAAAGCGATTAAGTGACTTGTGGAGGAGTAAGAAAGATTTGGGGAAGGTAAGAACCAATTCGGGGACTCTGTGGAAGAAAGCCCACAGTATGGGGAACTAGGCACCATTCCGCTGGGCTTTAAAAAACGGGGCGACTGACTGGAAGGCTATGTCCAGGGTTTTTGGGTTTTTTTTTGGGGGGGGGAGCCCTCCGGACGAGGAGGAAACCCGGATGAGGGGGATGGGCCGGGCTGGAGGAAGGGGGCTAAAGGACGGAAGGAGGCCCGATTTCAGGGCTCGGGTGGCAGGGATGGCGAGGGGGAACAGTGGGAGCGGATGGAGCCCCCTGAGGACGTGGGCAAGCTGCTGGATGTGGGGCGGGGGGAAGGCCTCTGGAGCTGCGGAGAGAGGATGGGGGCGGGGAGCCTGCGCCGGGCCGTTACCTGTCCTGGGTGTTTATCATCCTCGGTGGCTCTGCTCAGGGTGGGAGGAGGCGGCGCGGGGAGTGGGTAGGTGGACGAGTGGGTGGGTGTGGGGTCGCGCGCGCGGGCCGGTCTCTGCGGGATAAGTCCCTGTCAGGCCGCGGGCCGAATGCCCTCCTCTTGCCTCAGCGAGCGCCTGCCTCCAACTGACCCTCCCCGGCCGCCGCCGCGCAACCGCCCCGCCCCCAAGTACCTCATCTGCATAGCCCCACCCAGCGCCGCTTGGTGTCCTGGGAAACTGGGGCCCACAACAAAGGGCAAAGCACCGCCCCGCCTAGGCGCAGGCGTACCAAGGGCAAGCGAGCTTCTAGGAGAGAGGGGCGGTAGCCAGGGAGAAGCCGGGAAGGAGGTCTGGGAGCCAGGAACTCAGGTTCTGCTTGGCCAAGGCCAGTCTTCATTTCTGCTTTTGTCCTTTCTTAATAATTTATCTATGTTTATTTTTTCATACACATTGGTGTTTTGCCTGCATGTATCTCTGTATGAGGATGTCAGATCTCCTGGAACAGGAGTTATAGACAGTGTGAGCTGCCGTGTAGAGAGGCTGGGAATTGAACCCAAGTCCTCTGGAAGAGCAACCAGTGCTCTTATCCACTGAGGCCTCTCCACTCATTCATTTCTGATTTTTGTTTGGTTTTTGATATAGTCTTCGTAGCTCAGGCTAGCCTCAAACAAACTGGAAGATGAATTTGAATCCCTGATCCTCCTGCCTTTACTTCCTATCCTTCTACCAAGTACTGGGAATACAGGTGTGCCTCACCACACTGGGCACTTGCTGTTTTTTGTGTGTGGCCAAACTGAAACTAGAGAGTACTATTTGTAAACCCATGTCACTAAACAAAACAAAATCTAAAATAGAAGAATACTACTCATATATTAGCACCATTTCCAGTATTAATCTAATCCCACAGATCTTTTCTTTCAATTCATAATACAAATTAATCAGTCAGATGACAGCAAGGACCTACTGCCCCAGCCATCTTGCTGGTCCCCAATGTCAGTTGAATATAGCCATCTCTCCTATATGGAAACAATCTCAAGTCAGCCTCCCCACCACCTCCAACACCAGCTACTGACCAAGTGCAGTCATCTGAAGCCAGATCTTTGTAGATCACATAGACTCCTCACTAACTTGTTGATAGTTGCTTCCAGTCAATCAGTACAAGATACTTCAATCGATCATGCAAGGCACCTAATGCACTGCCACTGTCTTGCCTGGTCCTCTAATCACAGATTAGTACCAAGAGGTTAGGCAGCAGTGTACACACCCCTCAAATCCCAGCCACGCTTACAGGAGAACCCTAGGCGTCAAACCTGTGCAGTCAGCTTAGACTGCAATCAGTAGAGATTGTGTAAGCCTTTATCCTAGCACCTAGGAGGCAGGAGCAGGTAGATTCCTGTGAGTTAAAGGCCAGCTTGTGGTACACAGCAAGTTCCAGGCTGACTAGTACAACACAGTGAGACCCTTTCTCAGAGGGGGTGGGGCAAGAGAGGGGAGAGAGATGGGGGAGATAGAGAGAGATGGGGAGAAAGAGAGAGGTAGAGACAGGCAGAGGGAAAGGGAGAGAATGCACTCTCAGACCACAGTGGTCACCTCAGATCATCCATTCACTTAGAGTTCAGTAAACAGCTACTTACTATGTGCTTCTAGCATGGGCAGGAGTCCAGGAATATTCCATGATGGGCCAGGCAATGTACCTATCTTGGATGTCCCAATCTGGCCAGAGAGAGAAGCCATCACAATATGAAGTAAGTACTCAGTCTGAAGGACTCTGCAGAGAAAGCAACCTGTGGAAGAGACAACTTGACACTTTTTCACTTTGGTATTACTCCAAAACGCAGTAGTCACCATGGCCTCCACTGCGTACAGCTCCAAACCACATTGCCCCTCAGGACCTAAGGATTCAGTCACTCCCACACTCAAGGTTTTAGTTTTCAGATCATGGGGACACCGAAAGGAAGGATGGAGCTTTCAAACTAAGTTTTTCTTTCAACAAAAGTTGAAGTGGTAAAAAAAACTGTTATGCTATCATTAGATATTCAGAACTGTTCTCTGACTCTGGCTCACCTTGCTGGGCATGGTGGCTCACGCCTATAGTTCCAGCACTGGGGAGGCAGAGACAGACAGATCTATGCATTGAGGCCAGCCTCTACATAGTTCCAAGACATCCAGGCTACACAGAGAAACTCTATCTCAAACTACCTCCCAGGCCCCAACAACAACAACAACAAAACGTCAGCAGGGCAGTAATGGCATGTGCCCTTAATTCTAGTACTCAGGAGGCAGAGACAGGTAATTCTCTGTGAATTCGAGGCCAACCTGGTCTACAGAGTGAGTTCCAGGACAGCTAGGGCTACGCAGAGAAACCCTGTCTCAAAGAGGAAAAAAATAATCCTCTGCCATGTCACTCTTAGCCATCTGTACCTACTCTTCCAGGTTCAAGTCAGGTTAGTCCTTACATTAGTACATAACAGAATTGGACTATTAAACCTAGCCCCACCCACCTGACCAACACTCCTGGCCCCAGAAAAGAGTGCCAGACCATCCTGAGCAAGTTACCCTGTGGTCTTGAAGGACACTTTCTGATTAATCAGTTGACAAATACTAAGAGCACATTATGACAATGATACCAACTGTTTACTAAGCATTTTTGTGGGTTTGTGTGACGTTGGATGGGATGTATGTGTATGTATATAGTCATGCGTGTGCAAGTGCATCTGGGCTGTATGTGTATATGTGCAGAGGCCAGAGGACAACCTGAGGTCATATTCCTCAGGTGTCAGCTACTTGGTTAGTGGCACATACCTTTAATCCCAGCACTTGGGAGGCAGAGGCAGGAGGATTTCTGAGTTCAAGGCCAGCCTGGTCTACAGAGTGAGGAAAGCCAGGGCTACACAGAGAAACCCTGTCTTGAAAAACCAAAAAAAAAAAAAAAAAAAAAAAAAAAAGACAGGGTTTCTCTGTGTAGCCCAGGCTAGCTTCAAACTTAGAGATCCACTTACCTTGGTCTCCTGGAGTGCTGGGATCAAAGGCATGCACCACCACCATCTTGCCTTAATTTTTATTTTATGGTGAAGAGAACTACTGTCTCTTAATGTTTACTGACCCATCTACAGCAAGAAACTTACTTGCTCAAATTTTTTTTAAAATATTTATTTATTTATTTATGTGTATGAGTACACTGTAGCTGTACAGATGGCCATGAGCCATCATGTGTGTGACTGCTGGGAATTGAACTCGGCCCCGCTCGTTCCTGTGCCATTCATTGTAGCTGTCTTCAGAGGCACCAGAAGAGGGCGTCAGATCTCATTACGGGTGGTTGTGAGCCACCATGTGGTTGGTGGGATCCGAACTCAGGACCTTTGGAAGAGTAGTCAGTGCCCTTACCCACTGAGCCATCTCGCCAGCCCCGCTCAATTTCAAGGCTATCAGATGAAGTTAGATTTTGTAACCAGGATTGTCTAGATTTGCACTGAAGCATGTGCCACAGCTTGCCATTTAGGAAGTGACCATCTTCCTGCAACTGGGCCAGCAAGTGAGGACATCACAAAGACGAGAGCAGCCTGTCTCTACCTACACTGTCCTGCACAACTGCTCCTAGCTATTTAAACTTCCATTAACTTAAATAAAATAGGGTTTGTGGTATAGCTCCGTGGTAAAATGCTGGCCTAGCATGTGTGTGTGAGGCCCTGGGTTGGATCCATCCCCAAACCAAAATACCTTATGGTACAACATAGTAAGGCAAATTTAAACCGGTCTGCTTGCCAGCTGTGTGACTGAACTGGTCCGGTCTTCTGAAGCCCTTTCTGGCCTGAGTGAAAATGAAGCAAATTGGCACCGGAGGGAGTCTCAGCTGGACAATGTAAGTTACTCCGTATCTAGGAGATACTTCACAAAAATAAACCAGTCCTACTGCTCTCCAGAAAAGAGGAGAGAGAAGATACTCAGGAACACGAGGAAGGGAGGAAGGGGTCAGAGGAAGAGTACATTCTTTTTAAAATTTTGGGTTTTTTGTTATTTATCTTATGTATATATATGAGCACACTGTAGCTGTACAAATAGTTGTGAGCCTTTATCTGGTTGTTGGGAATTGACTTTTTAGGACCTCAGCTTGTTCCGGTCAACCCCACTCACTCTGGTAGACCCCGCTTGCCCTGGTTGGCCCCGCTCACTCCAGTAGACCCTGCTTGCTCAGTCCCTGCTCACTCCGGCCCAAAGATTTATTTTTTATTATAAATAAGCACACTGCCGCTGTCTTCAGACAGCCCCAGAAGAGGGCGTCAGATCTCATTACGGGTGGTTGTGAGCCACCATGTGGTTGGTGGGATTTGAACTCAGGACCTTTGGAAGAGCAGTCAGTGCTCTTACCTGCTGAGCCATCTCACCAGCCCTTGTTTTTGTTTTTCATTTTGTTTTGTTTTATTTTTTGGTTTTTCAAGACAGTTTCTCTGTGTATCCCTGGCTGTCCTGGAACTCACTCTGTAGACTAGGCTGGCCTCGAACTCAGAAATCCACCTGCCTCTGCCTCCCAAGTGCTGAGATTAAAGGCATGTGCCACCACTGCCCAACTTAGGAAGAATACATTCTTATGACACCAGACTCTCACGAGTTTTAGCTCACTTTAACATCTGTATCCCCTCTACCTCCTCTACCCAACCAAGGCCTAGACCCCCCAGCTCCACACCTATAATAAGCAATTTGTTCAGGCCTTTTGGGATGAAAGCTCCAAGACTGAAAATAAAAAGGAATTACTGTGTAATTAAATCCTTTGACCTCCAACTTCTGATCATCCTGCCTCCTAAGTGCCTCCTAAGGATTACAGGCATGCGCCTGGTTCCTGCAGTACCAGGGATTATACCCAGGGCTTCATGCATGTTAGGCAAACATTCTAGCAATATAGTTACACTCACACAGCCCTAAAATCCATCTATTTTATTTTGTTTTAATATTTATTTGTTTCTCTTGGTCTTTTTGAGAAAGGGTTTTTCTGTGTAATAGCCCTGGCTATCCTGAACTTGCTTTGTATACCAGACTGTCCTTGAACTCACCTAGATCCACCTGCCTCTGCCTCCTGAGTGCTGGGATTAAAAGGTGTGTGCCAACACAGCAGGCTAAAAAACTTTACTGGAGGCTGGCTTTGAACCTATTAGGTAGCCAAGCAATAATCTTGATCAGCCTGCTCCCACCTCCCAAGTGGGAGATGACAGCTGTGAACCTCCACGTTGGGTTCTCACTTTAATGCAGGCCGGCCTGGACCCCTTGGGTTCTATTAATCCTCCTCCTGTCTCACAACCAAGTACCACAATGAGAGGTGTGTGCTACCACACCAGTTACAACCCAGACATTTTAAGTTTAGGGAACTGAACACTGAACCTGGGATTGAGTCAGGGTATCTGGTTCCAGACAGAACACTATTTTTAACCAAGTTGTGGTTCCCACCATCCTCCCAGCCCAAAGAGGCTGGAAATGACAAGGTTACTTCCATGTGTCCCTCTGAGTGCCTGTGAGCACTTCATTATCCCGGTGGGAGGACTTGTCTGGTCTAGAAGGGAATTTGACCTTGACATGGAGAGAAAGAGGGAAGGAAGACACTGTGGGCTACCACACCCTGGGGAAAAGACCAACGGAAGGAAGAGGAGGACTTGTTCCCCAGGGGAGGTCTCCCAGAATGAAGGAGGCCTGAACTGTGAGAACGCCCAGGAGCTGCAGGGCAGCCAGAGGTCAGAGTCCACAGCCTGCCGAAGACCTGGCGTGGCCTTGGGCTCCAGGCGCTGTGCCCACTCTCTGATCTGTCACATTGTTCAGCAATTTCCTCCTCTGAAAGTTGAAGGGAAAGAAGGGGGGGGGGGAGCAGGGCTCCTATGGCCAAGAGTACATGGAGCAGGGTGGGGTGGGCCTTCACAGGGAAGGGACCACAGCTCATTCCCATGACTGGCTGCCCTTCCGCTGCTTGGGACTGTGGGACTTCGTGGGAAAAGGTCTTGGGAGTGCTAGTACAGTAACTATGAGTGTGTGTGTGTGTGTGTGTGTGTGTGTGTGTGTGTGTGTGTGTGTATGCATGCATGTGTACCAGACACATTTTCCACTTTAGCCACAGGACTCTGCCCTTTGGGAACTAGTTACCAGGGAATGTTCATTCCCACTGGGCTCTGTCCAGAGAGAAGCATAGAAACCTGCCCTAAAGCCTGACAGACCCTGGAGGCCACTCAACCAACCCTCTGGGGATCTTCTCAGTCCTGGCAAATATGGATCACCTGACCTTTCTGAACGAACAGGGATCCTTCTAGAGCTTCCTAGCTTTCCAGCAGAACTCTTATTACTAGGTGGATGTTAAAAAGCAGGTGGAGGGGCTGGAGTGAAGGCTCAGTGGTTAAGAGCACCGACTGCTCTTCTGAAGGTCCTGAGTTCAAATCCCAGCAACCATATTGTGGCTCACAACCATCCATAATGAGATCTGACATCCTCTTCTGGTGTGTCTGAAGATAGCTACAGTATATATTATACATAATAAATAAATAAATCTTTAAAAAAAAAAAAAGCAAGTGGGAACCCATGAGAACCAGAGGCCAATCAGTCAGCCATTTCCATAGCATCTATGAGACCACCTAGAACCCTCTGTAACCACTGAGATAACAGAGCCAAGCCCATGCCCATGGATGGACAGAGACCCAATGCTCCCTTCAAGCAAAAAGCTCTAAGAGATACCATAAAACAGTAGCACATGGGCCAAAGGTACCTCCAGCCCAGGGTTTTTGTTTTGTTTGGTTTGGTTTGGTTTTTTGGTTTTTTGAGACAGGGTTTCTCTGTGTAACCCTGGCTGTCCTGGAACTTGCTTTGTGGACCAGGCTGGCTTTGAACTCATGAGATCTGCCTGCCTCTGGCTCCCTAGTGCTGGGATTAAAGATGTGAGCTATCACTGCCAGGCTCAGCCCCAGTTTTTTTGACCAGCACAATAATTTAGAACTTTGTGAGTTGAAACAGATTTCACTCGAAAAACAAAAAAACAAAAAGCAAAAAAGATTTCACACAGCAATCTATAATCTAATGAAAAATAAATAGAGCCAGATGGTGGTGGCCCATGCCTTTAGTCCCAGCACTAGGGAGCCAGAGGCAGGCAGATCTCATGAGTTCAAAGCCAGCCTGGTCCACAGAGTGAGTTCCAGGGCAGCCAGGGCTACTGTTTCAGGAAAAAAAATTTTTTTAAAAAATACATATACATGGTGGTGGACACCTTTAATTTCAGCACTGGGCAGAGGGAGGCAGGTGTCCGTGAGTTGGAGGCCAGCCTGGTCTATATATTAAGTTCCAGGCCAGCTGGGACTACATGCTAAGACTCTTGTCTTTGAAATCAGAACATTGAAAATAAGGCTAGCATTGAGCATATTCCCCTTAGACCTGGTACTTGTTTTTGTTTTTGTTTTTGTTTTGTTTTGCTTTTGAGACAGGGTTTCTCTGTGTAGCCCTGGCTGTCCTGGAACTCACTCTGTAGACCAGGCTGGCCTCGAACTCAGAAATCTGCCTGTCTCTGCCTCCCAAGTGCTGGAATTAAAGGCATGTGCCACCACCGCCCAGACCTGGTACTTGTAATCCCAGCACTCAGAAGGCTGAAGCAGGAAGATTCTAAGTTGGTCCTTGGGCTGCATGACCCTGTTTCAAGCCAGGTAGTCGCAGTACACCCCTTTAATCCCAACACTCGGTAGGCAGAGGCAAGAGGATCTCTTTGACTGCACGGCCAGCCTAGTCTACAGAGAGAGTTCCAGGATAGCCAGGGCTACACAGAGAAACCCTGTCTGGAAAAACAAATAATAGACCCTGTTTCAGAAAACTACACTAGAGACTGAGGATAGAGTTCAGTTGATAAAGTACTTGCTTAACATTCGTGAAGCCTTGAGCTTGACCCTTAGTACCAATGCTACTGAAATTCCTTCCTATGGAAGACATAAGCAACAGTCATCCCTCCTCCTAAGGTCCCAGGGACAAATGGTGGCACCATTCTACCAAAGATCCTCTGGGAAGCTGTAAAGTTAGTTTATTGGGCTTCCTCACTGAACACAGGTGAGGAATTACTTACAGGGGTGTGTGTACTCCAGGTAAAGGTCATAAGTCTTCAACAAGAAGGGATGAGGGCTTCTAGATGAGTAGTCTTCCCCAGACTTTATCTCTCAACCTTCCTAATGTTGCAAACCTTTAGCACAGCTCCTCATGTTGTGGTGAGTGCCAGCCATTAAATTATTTCTTTGTGCCAGGCAGTAGTGGCGCATGCCTTTAATCCCAGCACTTGGGAGGCAGAGGCAGGTGGATTTCTGAGTTCGAGGCCAGCCTGGTCTACAGAGTGAAGTTCCAGGACAGCCAGGGCTACACAGAGAAATCCTGTCTCAAAAAAAACAAAAACAAAAAACAAACAAAAAGAAAAACCAAAATAAAATAAAATAAAAGAGAGAACTGCTGCTCTAGGCAGAGTTGCGTACACTGCGAGCAGCTGACTACTCAAGCGAGGATCTCTGACCCTCCAGGCCTCTCTGGAGCTGGATATAAACAGCCAACAAACCTGGATGTGGTGGTGGAGACTTTTTTTTTAAAGATTTATTTTATTTATATGAGTACACTATAGCTGTTTTCAGACACACCAGAAGAGGGCAACACCTCAATCCCTTTACAGATGGTTGTGAGCCACCATTTGGTTGCTGGAGACCGTACTCAGGGCCTCAGTCAGTGCTCTTTTTTTTTTTTTTTTGGTTTTTCGAGACAGGGTTTCTCTGTATAGCCCTAGCTGTCCTGGAACTCACTCTGGAGACCAGGCTGGCCTCGAACTCAGAAATCCACCTGCCTCTGCCTCCCAAGTGCTGGGATTAAAGGAGTGTGCAACCACTGCGCGGCCCAGTCAGTGCTCTTAACCACTGGGCCATCTCTCCAGCCCATGTTGTAGACTTTTATCCTAGCACCTAGGAGGCAGAAGCAGGCAAATCTCTGAGTTCAAGACCACCCTAGTCTATAGAGTTCCAAGATAGGCAGGACTGCACAGAGAAACCCTGTCTTGAAAACCCAAAAATAAATAACAACCAACAAGTTCAGCTGGGTTAACCATTTAGAAAGAGAGCACCGCCATACTCCCCACCATAGTGATTGCTTTGCTCACAGAAAAGTCATTCACAACAACCAGATAAACCAGGAGTGATGGTAAATGCTTATAATGTCAGCACTGGGAAGGTGGAGGGGGGAAAGATCAGAAGTTCAGGATCATCTTTGGCCACACATTATGAAGTTTAAGGTAAGCCTGGGCTACATGAAATCTTTTCTTAAAAAACAAACAAGGGCTGGAGAGATGGCTCAGCAGTTAAGAGCACTGACTGCTCTCCGGAAGGTCCTGAGTTCACATCCCAGCAACCACATGGTGGCTCACAACCATCTGTAATGATATCTGATGCCCTCCTCTGGTATGTCTGAAGACAGCTACAGTGTACTTACATATAATAATAAATAAATCTAGCCAGGCAGTGGTGGTGCACGCCTTTAATCCCAGCACTTGGGAGGCAGAGGCAGGTGGATTTCTGAGTTCGAGGCCAGCCTGGTCTACAGAGTGAGTTCCAGGACAGCCAGGACTACACAGAGAAACTCTTGTTTTGAAAAAAAAAATACAAATTATAAACACACACACACAAACACACATTTTTTCAGAAGAGCTTGGGCAACTCATTCATCCATTTTGCCACAGTCCACCCGAGTCCCTGTTGTCCCCAGCACTGCCATGATTATTGTAATTTGTATTGGTAAAAAGTTAGGACACAAGTGCTGGTGAGATGGCTCAGTGGTTAAGAGCACTGACTGCTCTTCCAGAGGTCCTGAGTTCAAATTCCAGCAACCACATTTACTTCCAGTCAGTAAGATGGGTCACTGGGTAAAGTTTCTTTTAGCCAAGACTGAGTTTGATGGAGTCCCAAGTGGTAAATGGAGAGAATCGACTCTCAAAGGTTGCCTTCTACCTGCATGTATGTACTTGTGTGTGTGGAATTGAATCTCTCTTTCCACCCAGTAGGTACATGAAATTGAACTCCAGTTCTCCCAGGCTTGACAACAAGGCATGTATGCTGAATCTCCTGTCTTGCCGGCCCTGTGTTTGTTTTGTTTTGAAGCAGGGTCTCATGTGATCTTAGGTGGGCCCCAAAGTCATTCTGTAGCTGAGGATGACGTTGAACTCCGTTTTTTTTAAGATTTATTTGTTACTATATGTAAGTACACTGTAGTTGTCTTCAGACACACCAGAAGAGAGCGTCAGATCTCATTACAAATGGTTGTGAGCCACCATGTGGTTGCTGGGACCCGAACTCAGGACCTTTGGAAGAGCACTCAGTGCTCTTACCCGCTGAGCCATCTCTCTAGCCCCAAATAATAAGTTTTTTGTTTGTTTGTTGTTTTGTTTTTGTTGTTTTGTTTTGTTTTTTGAGACAGGGTTTCTCCATGTAGCCTTGGCTGTACTGGAACTCACTCTGTAGACCAGGCTGGCCTTGAACTCAGAAATCCGCCTGCCTCTGCCTCCCAAGTGCTGGGATTAAAGGCATGCGCCACCACTGCCTGGCTAATAAGTCTTAAAAACAAATGGGGCTGGCGAGATGGCTCAGAGGGTAAGAGCACTGACTGCTCTTCCAAAAGTCCTGAGTTCAAATCCCAGCAGCTACATGGTGGCTCACAACCATCCATAATGAGATCGGACGCCCTCTTCTGGTGCATCTGAAAACAGCTACAGTGTATTATTGCTCTGGGGCCGGAGCAAGAGGGCCGGAGCAAGCAGAGGTCCTGAGTTCAATTCCCAGCAGCCACACACATGATGGCTCACGGCCATCTGTACAGCTACAGTGTACTCATACAAATAAATAAATAAATCTTTTAAAAAAAAAAACCTGAAATGCCAGGGCCTACACCTGGCGATGCATCTCTAGCTTATTCCCCAGTTCATTCAAATTTGTTTGGTGTTCTGGTCTAAAGACAGTTCCCATCATGCCCTTGCTTTGTCCTCCATACATGCTTCTTCCTTCTGGGAAGAATGCCTATTCTTTGGTTTTTACCATGTCCCCTGTAGGCCTTCTCTCAGCTATAAGCATACACAATTGTGCTCAGCCTCACCATCCTAACCTTTCAATCATTTGATTTATATGCACCCTACATGTTTTTTTTTTTTTTAATCACATACCCATCCAAACCACATGTGTTGGCTCACACCTGTAATCCCAGCACTTGGGAGGCTAAATAGAGATGGCCTTGAGTTCTTAGCCAACATGGGCTCCAATATGAGAGCCTTATAAAGAATAATAATGAAAAAAATGATAGAAATACATTTTTTCCAGCTGAGACAGTGTCTCCAGAGAGCCCTGGTTGTCCTGGAACTCACCATGTAGAGCAGGCTGGTCTCAAACTCACAGATCTGTCTCTGCCTTTCAAACACTGGGTTGAAAGTATGTGCCATCAAGCCTAGCCCAATAATACAATTCTTTAAAGGGTATGGTGGTACATGCCTCTAATCCTGCACTGAGATATGAAGGCAGGAGGATCCGGAGTTCAAGGTCATCCTCAGTTACATAGTGAGTTCAGGGCTAACCTTGGCCCTGTGAGATCCTATCTCAACTACCTCACTCCAGCCCCTAAAAAACAGAAAATAAAACAAATATATACACACTATAAATAACCAATCCAATTGTATTCAGCTTTCTGCCTCTGCCCCCTGGTGGCCTCTTGAAGTCGCCCAAAAACATTCTTAAAAACCCATGTGTCCAGTGGGTAAAGGTAAGATGCCTAGATAAAGTGGCCTTTATGCATGGCTCTCTGCCAACTATCGAAAGTTACTGTGGATGGACTGTGGGCTACCAAACACAGACTGGGGACCGCCGAGCACTTGAAAGCAGATTTTTGTCCATAGACTTCACTGAACAGACTAAAAACTAAAAGTTCTTTGAGCTGAAGGTGCCGGGCAACAAGCATAGTTGAATCCACAGAACAGCTTTCAGGTTTTTATTTTTTAAGACAGGACTTCTCTGTGTAGCCCTGGCTGTCCTAGAACTCGTTCTATAGACCAGGCTGGCCTCAATCTCAAAGATCCGCCTGCCTCTGCCTCTCAAGTACTGGGATTAAAGCATGTGCCACCACTGCCCAGCTTGCTTTCATGGTTTGGTTTGGTTTTGTTAGTTTCTGTTTGTTTGATTAGTTACCAACAAATTAGGAATTTCCACATTAAATTCTGAGTGTCTTTCTACAGAAAATTAATAAGCTGCATGGGCCCCACCCTGCTGAGTAGCAGAGGCTGGGAACAGCTCAGTATGGGTCCTGCCCTCCAGTTAAGACTGCCTCCCTCCACCTCATCATCTCTGGCCCCTACAGGCCTGATGTGTGCAACTCTTGGCCAAGCCTAGAATTTCATGAAGAACAGGGTGGCACACATCTGCCCTGGGAAACATCCAGACACCCAGCTCTTGGCTCAGAACAGCTCCTCTAACATTAGCCAGCTCACCGTTGAAAACATCAGGAACATGAACGTTAGTGCCCTCGGGCATTTCATTGTGCCTTCAGAATGTTCCCACTGCTTTCACTGGGTGGGGACTCCCAGAGAAGTTGGGTTCCCCTGAGGACACATGCCCAGATGGGAGGAGACTTGCTTAAACAATGTCTCTGAAGTGAAGTAGCCAGTTAGCTGCCCTGTGTCAGGTACTACCAAGTGCACTGGACTCTCCCAGGCAGTGACCCAGGGCTGTTTGCAAAGATGAAATTAACAGTATCTAGTGGCACTGTGAGGTGCAATGCAAAGTGGCACCGGGGAGGCTGGAAGGGGACATTCCAAGTCCAGTTACCAGAGGGGTCTACTTTCTGTCACTCTAGTGGGCAAAAAGTCTACCATCTGTAACAAGGAAATGTAAGCTCTGGGAATATCAGCTATGGTTAAGATGCATGTGACCAGTCATTACTAAAGATGTCCAGGCATTTCGTCAATGAGGTAGAATGTTACCCAGATGGCCTGACACTAACAATGTCAACCAGGGTAGCCTCGAACTTGCAAAGATCCCTATGTCTTTGCATCCCAAGTGATGGGATTATAAGCATAAACTGACATATCTTACCCAACCCCAATCTGTGACACCTGAATTTTATCTTTTTTGTTTGTTTTTTGAGACAGGGTTTCTCTGTGTAGCCCCAGCTGTCCTGGAACTTACTCTGTAGACCAGGCTGGCATTGAACTCAGAAATCTGTCTCCCAAGTGCTGGGATTAAAGGAGTGTGCCACCACTGCCTGACACCTGAATTTTAAATTATTAATTTTTATTTATGTACATTGGTGGTTTGCCTGCAAGTACATCTGTGTGAAGGTATTGGGTCCCCTGGGAAACATCCTGACACCCAGCTCTGAAGTTACAGACAGTTGTGAGCTGCCATGTGGGTCCTTTGGAAGAACAACAGGTGCTCTTAACCGCTAAGCCATCTCTCCAACCTCCAACACCTGAATTTTATATCAGCTCTGTATATCTGAATGCACTTGGACTTGGACATATCTCTCTGCTGTGAGCTGAGATTGCTAAAGGAATCAGCTATGGTGGGGCCTAACACAGTTGTGTCCCCAGGATCAGTAGTTTATGGAACTGTCTAGGATGCAAAGCATGCACGTATCCAGGAAGTGGTCCGTGTTTGTGAGTGATTTCTCAACTCAGAGCTTTGGAGCAGGGGTCCAGACAGTCCATGGACAGTCCTCTGCCCTGGAGGATGCAAAGGAAAGCAGTCAAATGGCGTTGAGCTCTTTCACCAGAAGAGGGCACCCCAGCCTCATGGTCTAGATGGCACCTCAGGCATCACCAGCAAGATAAAGTAAAGGGAAGGGAGAAACCTCATCTTCCACCAGGGCAAGACCAAGGGCCAGAGACAAGATGCAACAAAGACATGTGGGCATAGGATAGAGGCCTGAAGAGGATAAGAGAGGCATGGCTGCAACCTCTGCGCCAGGATGCAGGAGAACCAGGGGCCAAGGTCATCTACAACTACATAGTAAATTCAAGGTTATCCTGGGCTTACATGAAACTGTCTCAAACAAAAACCGTGACAAAACAACAACAACAACAAAAACCCTAATAAATTAAATAGAGCTTTGTGAGGCCAGAGTATGCCATGCCTACAAATACAGGCAAGAACAGCTGGAGTAGGGATCCTCCTGAAGTTTCCTGCTAAGGAGAAGGCACTGCCATCAACAGTGAACACAAGCCAACCCCTGTCCTGAAGGCCCAAAGCCAGGTTGAGCTGACTGCAGCCATCAGTATGCAATGCATATGCAAACCCACACCAGAAAGTGCAGTCCTGAGGGAATCTTAGTGGAGGCCTTGCCCTCACCCTTTGCACCTCACAACCCAGCCAACAGCATCTCTCCCTAGTCTTCCTTCCCTGAGCTGGGCTGATTTCCAGGAGACAAGTTGCAGACTCGAGGAGTGTGAATTGGAATTTCGATAGAAACAGACCTAACTGAGAAGCCTCTGATCAAGTGACCCCCCGTCCTGGGAAGCCAGAAGGGAGAAGGACGACCATACACCTAACTCTTCCCATTCCTGGACACTACTACTCACTTGAAGAGCTCAGCCATCCAGGTCTCTGATTGGATATGCCATTCTCAGGAACAGAAACCTTATTCTCCACCTTGCACCAAGTGCAGGCTCCAGTGGAGCTGTGTGTGTGTGTGTGTGTGTGTGTGTGTGTGTTTGTGTGTGTGTGTATGCCTGGGCTGAAGATAATTCAATGGTTAAGTGCACTTGATGCAGAGGACCCGGGTTTGATTCACAGCACCCACACGGTGGCTCACAACTCCCTTTTCTGGCTTCTGCAGGTACCAGTCATGTACATGGTATGCAGAAAAATGTTCTCAAAACGCAAATGCATATAAAACTTTTTTTAAAAAAAATTGTGTGTGCGTACGTGTACATAGTGTACTTTGTGCATGCAGGTGCCCAAGAAGTCAGGGGAGTGTCTGGAGTTCCAGGTGGCTGTGAGCTTCTGGTATAGGTGAGAACAGAGTCCAGGTTTTCTGCCCTAGCAAGAGGCAAGGTCTCTTACTGAACCTGGAGCTTGCAGGTTCAGCTCCTCCTGATAGCTCTCTTTCCTGGGATCCCCCTTTTCCTTCCTCAGTCCCTGGGTTACAGTCGGACCACCACCGTTTTTTATGCAGGTTCTGGACCTGAATTCTGGTCTTCAGAATTGCAAAACAAGTGCTTTGCCCGTTGAGCCATCTCCCTCTGTGGGGTTTTGAAAGAAAATTTATTTATGGTGTCTGAAGATGTGTGGCTGTGCATGTATGGAGGTCTGGGCACGATCTGAAGGAGTTGGTTCTCCTTTTCTACTATGTGGACGCCAGGAGAAAGCTCGGGATGTCAGGCTCGGTGGCCAACACCTTTATCATTTTTGGCAGTTCTCATGGGAGTTTTTACCTTCAGTTTCCACTATAAAAAACAGATGAAAACACGTTTCTTACTTCTAAGGATTTCGATGGTGATCAGGAGACACACTTCTCATGTCTCTCATATGTACCTGCGATAAACTTCACATCAGAACAGGAATGGATGACCCTGTTTTTAGAATCCTGAAACCCAGCTAGGTGGTAGCGGCACACAACTTTGATCCCAGCACTCAGGAGGCACAGACGGAAATCTCTGAGCTCGAGGCCAGTCTGATGGATCTACACAGCAAGTTCCGCACTTGGGAGGCAGAGGCAGGTGAATTTCTGCATTCAAAGCCAGCCTGGTCTACAGAGTGAGTTCCAGGACAGCGGGGCTATACAGAGAAACCCTGCCTGGGACTCTGGAGACAGGAACTGAAGCAGAAGCCTCAGAGGGGGTGTTTGAGCCTGCTTTCTTGTACAGCCCAGGACCACTGTCCCAGGCGGCATGGCCCACAGTGTGCTGGCCCCTCCCACATCAGTCAATCAAGAAAATGTCGCAGACGTGCCTACAGACCACTTCGATGGAAGCCTCTTCCCAGATGATCCTGGCTTGTGCCAAGTAGACGGAACCCGTGGCACACCTGCTGGTCTGTCCTGAACAGCACACATGTATTCTGGACAAGGCTGCTTCCGAGTCCAGCTTTACCATGCCCCTGTCAGGCAGTTCTTTGATTATGGGTGGCTCTGCTTGTAAACTCAACCCCAGTCCAGATGTGACTGTCCATCAAGGCCTTTCCGCAGAGGCCCTGCCTCAGCAAAGCTCCAGCTGGAAAGGGTACAGGAATTCCCTTCTTTTCTCAGACCAAAGCTTGGGCTCTGCTCAGTAAAGTGTGAAGGAGTCCCCCTCCTCCCCTGAAGCCACAGGCATAGGGGCCTTTAAATTATGGAGTAGCTTTCTCTGTCCCTCTCAGGAAGACCAAACCGCCCCAACTAAATAATTCAGCGCCTTGGGAAGACCCAGTGGATCCTGACACAGATGAAGTAGGTCAGACCATGACTTGGCCGCCCCCCCCCCGGGGGGGGCCCTGTCAAACACATAGCAGGTTTTCCTCCATGCTCGAAGAAGCTGCAGGCTGTGAAGGCCCTTGTTTGCATGGCAAGATCACATCGCAGTGAGGGGTACCAGGCTAGAAAGAGCCAATTTCCTCCTCTCTCAGAATAAATGCAGGTATGTCCCCTCCTGAGTTCTCCTCTAGGCTCCAGGTAACCTGCCCACCTGCCACGAGTTACCCCAAAGCCTGTACTTGCCTAGGCCCCCTCCCAGCCCACTTAGTACCTAGATGTATGTCACCCGACACATGAGCAGTTAACAGCCTACAACCAAGCCACACCGGAGAAGAGGCGAGGTGCTGGTCATCAAGGTTCAACTGGACCAGCCACAGCTGCTTTGCTCAGAGGAAACCAGTAGGAGGCAGGCTCTGTTCACTGGCCCTGCCCTCCAGGACTAGGGTGGACAAAGAAGCAAACTCTAAAACTTCTCCTTCTAGGAGCTGGAAAGGATTTCAAGCCACTTCTTTTTTTTTTTTTTTAAAGACTTATTTATTTTATGTGTATGAGTACACTGTAGCTGTACAGATGGCCGTGAGTCATCATGTATGTGGCTGCTGTTGAACTCAGGACCTCTGCCGGCCCGGCTTGCTCCGGCATAATTTACTGCAGCTGTCTTCAGATGCACCAGAAGAGGGCATCAGATCTCATTACGGGTGGTTGTAAGCCACCATGTGGTTGCTGGGATCCCAACTCAGGACCTTCGGAAGAGCAGTCAGTGCTTTTACCTGATGAGCCATCTCACCAGCCCCAAGCCATTTCTAATATTAAACTAAAACACCATGTCACAGTAGAGTTAGGGCGGCCACAGGCATTCTGTCCATCCTAACCCAGGCTTCCAGCACAACCTAACCTTAAAGACCTTCTGGTTTCTTCCCAGGAATCAGCTGCAGTCCATAGCTAACAGCACCGGTTGGTTTAACCCATCATGGGCAAGGTTTTGTGAATTCTCTGTCCCTACAGGCCAACAGATGTACACCAAGGTCAGACTCTAGAGAGAAAACCTAGCATGTCAACTTCAGTTTTTCCGTACTAGGGGGCTTGAGAAAACCATGGGGTTGGAAGGGTGAAGGTGAGCAGATAAAGGTACACCCCGGTTCCTGATTGGGTGCAGGGACGAAGGCTCTCTGCTTTCAGAATTTCCAGAGCAAGAAGGAAATTCATAAAAAAA
>NW_022196906.1:60108851-60165837 GCF_008632895.1 Mastomys coucha | reverse complement strand
AAAAGAAGGAAATTCATCATGTAGGATGGGATGATGGAGGGTGGGCACCTGAAGACCCTGGTGCAGTCACTCCCTACTTTGGGACAGGCTCCTCAGCTTATTTCAGAAGGCAACAATAGCAGTTCTGAGGTGTCCCCACCCTGATCACCACCAGGCCAGGGCTGTTTCTGGCCTCCCTGTTGTCATTCCTCAGCCCAGCAGCCTGCATCCCATGGATCGTAGAAGCAAAAATCAGAGCAGAGTCACTTCAGCTTTTTATTTTGCATTTCACTTATGATCCAGTTTCACATTCTCACAGGGTCACCAATTACAACAGCCACCTCCAGATATCATCGTCCGAAGTAGCCAGACATCCAAGCTGAGGTTTAAAGGTAAAGCACAGACATGCTCGTAAAATAAAACAAAATTGCACAATTACTCCTTCATCTCATCCTTCTTAAACCAATGCCAGACACAAAGGCCGACTGCTACAGAACGGAAACCCCTTTTCTTCTTCATGCTTCAAACTAAACATTAAACTTATCTGACAGGCTGAACAAGGTCTCTTCAATAATTAATGGTAAACACATGAAAAACCCTTTATGATCCATAAATATTTTGTTACACAGGGTACAAAAATACTTTTCATGTTTTGGTTGGTTTTGAAATTCAGGAAGAATGAGGCGCAATGGCAGGGTGGGGTGTGGGGTGCACTGGGGAAGGCAAGCACAAGGCAGGCTTCTCAGACTTGTCAGCCCAGAGCAGGAGACAATGCAGGACTCTGATTAAGTGGAATTCAGAGGCTGTGGATCTGCTGCTGCATGTGAAAGGAGTCTGCGTGCGTGTGCGTGCGTGTGCGTGCATGTGTGTGTATGTGTTCAGAGCTGGGGCCCCCAAGGCAGAAGTGACCACAGGCTCAGGCCCCCCTGAAGCAGGATGGGTGCAGTAGTCGGGAGTAGAGAGAAGCAGTAGGCTGGACCAGCCTCCAGTGCCAAGACCTGTTGCTACGGCGACAGTGTGGGAACAAACCGTACACACATATGCACAAGTGTCACAATTCATAAACATGCAAAATTAAACGTCTCTTTTCCTTGGTGGGGAGCTACAGATACAAGTTTGAGCAGGAGGTCAGGCTGTGCTGGGTCCCAGTGAGGCCTGCAAGCTGGACCTAGGTATCCGAGGCCTCCGATCCTTCTGAAGGTCTTGGAGAACTGAGGAAGAAAACAAGAGCCATCCACTGAGTCAGGCTTCAGATTCACAGTGTCTACAGGGAAGCAGCAGTTCCGTACAGGCCTCGGGTGGCAGTGAGGGCAGAGCCCTGTTTTGGCCCCACACAACCCAGGACCAAACTCCAGGGTGACAAGACCTGAAAGGAAGGGAGAGAGAGAGTTATCAGCAGAGTGGAATGGGCACTGGCTATGGAGGCTGAAGAAGCGGATGCATGGTAAGATGCAGGGTAAACATAGGACAGAAGGATGAAGCAGCCAGGTGCTCCCCCACCCCCGCCCTGTGAACAGGCTCTGGAGCCTACAGCCTGAGCAAGGACCTAGGAACAGGGAAGAGGTTCCATGGCATGTGAGCAGCCAGCATCAGCATCAAGGACACTGACCCCTAGAGCCAACACTCACTGAGGAGCTAACAGAACTGGCGATACTTCCATCCTTGCTGGGCGGAATCAGAGGATGGGTACCAGCGCACCTGCAAGAGAAGCCAGTCAGTACACACTCACCAGCTACTTACTTCCGTCCTCAGCAGAGCCCGGCCAGAGTCTTAGGACTGACCAGGCTGTCGACAGAGAGCCTGGGCCAGCTACTCACCTCTAAGCATCAGCTTCTTCCTCTTAAAAAATGGGAAATCACCACCCAGCTCACCTTCTCTGCACGTCAGGATTTGAACCCCACTTTTTAAAATATACTTTTTTAAAAAAAAAAAAATATGTATTTTATGTATGTGAGTACACTGTCGCCGTCTTCAGACACACCAGAAGAAGGCATCAGATTCCATTACAGATGGTTGTGAGCCACCATGTGGTTGCTGGGAATTGAACTCAGGACCTCTAGAAGAGCAACCAGTGCTCTTAACCCCTGAGCCATCTCTTCAGCCTCTAAAGTATACTTCTTTTGTGTGTGTATATGTCCATTTATGCATGCTTTGGCATATGTGAAGTTACAGAACCACTTGTAGGAGTTGGTCTTCTTCCACCACATGAACTTTAGTTCATCAGTCTTGACAGACAAGTTTCTTTACCCGATGAGCCATCTGGAAGGCTTTGGGGTTTTTGGTTTTGAGACAGGAGCTCATAAATCTCAGGGTGGCTTTGACTCACCATATAATTAAGAATGACTTTGAATTTCTTTTTTTTTTTTCTTTAAGATTTATTTATTGTATGTAAGTACACTGTAGCTATCTTTGGACGCACCAGAAGAGGGCGTCAGACTTTGAATTTCTGATCCCATTGCCTCTACCTTTTGAGTGCTGGGATTACAGAAGTGAGCCACCATGCTTGTTTTATGCAGTGCTGGGGATTGAACCCATGGCTCCATGCATCCTATGTAAACTTTGCCAACAGTGATGCCTAGCCTGAAAAATTATTAACAGGAGCTTGATGCATTTGATGTCTTTGGATAGGTTTCTCAATCTAGCTACAGAACAAACATGGCTGTAAAGAGCAAGAAAGCAGGTAAGATACTAAGGATACCAAAGCTGGCGTGGTCTCCAAGGAGTGTGTCTCCACACACGGGTCTTGGCAGCCACGTTTGACCCTTTTATCTATTCCACACTCTTGCTACATGGCTCCTAAGTTCAGAGACTCAAAAGCCCTACTGAGCCCTCACACAGGAGGAGACAGCTTTAGATCATCCTATAGGGCCAAACAACAGCTGCTTATACTATGACAGCCACAGAAGTCCCAAAGCTGGATTCTCAGAGACTGGTCAATAAAACAGTATGTATCCCTCTCTGTGAGCTGGCAAGAACAGCTGAGCTGCAGCAAGGCAAAGGCTTCATGGGAAGGAACCTGCTCCAGCCATGCACAGCAAGGGAGGAGCATGTCAACCCAGCCTGACCCAAAACTATCTGGGGGAAGGCGGGTCTGAGCATCCAGGAGGAGAGCCTAGAGTCTCCTTAGGAAAGAGTGGAGTGGTATTTAAGAGCCACTGTAGAGAATGAGTTAGAAGCTGGGCATTCAGACAACACACATGGAGCTGTAGCAGGCAGACACAGTTGGCCCACTTGGCTGCATGTGATTCCTGCTTCTTGGGTAAACAGAAAGGGCATGACCAATGCCAGGCCCTCTGGGCTGAGGGAGATGATCTAGGAACCTGCTCTGGTGTCCCTCTCAACTCTAGGTGCTATTTGTAGAGTATATATCATTTAGGCCATCACATCCTCCAAGGACAGACAGACAGTGAAGAGAAGTTAGGGACTGACTATCCTAACACTTGTACACCTGGCACTTAGCAGGACAGGCTCTTCCTTCTCCTGGCTGACAGCTTAAGGGAAGAAGTTCCTCAGGCCCACTGCTGGACTAGGATACCCTCTTAGCTGGATGCCAGGCTAGACACTAGAACTTACTCACAAGAAGCAAGGATATAAGAAGCAGTAGAAGTCTGGTGGCCACACAAGCTCAGAATCTCATGAGCCCCGCTTACCACCCTTTACCCAGCTGGAGCAGCCCCGTGACAATCAGTAAGTACTTGGCTGGCTGGGAGCCCATGGGACCAGACAAAGGGTAACTGGAGGAAAGCTTTCCATACAGGGGAGATGAGGCCTCAAATGGCTGCCTGAAAGTCTCTTCCTCCGGGGGGAGGTGGTGGCACACGCCTTTAATCCCAGCACTTGGGAGGCAAAGGCAGGCAGATTTCTGAGTTCGAGGCCAGCCTGGTCTACAGGGTGAGTTCCAGGACAGCCAGGGCTATACAGAGAAACCCTGTCTCAGAAAAACCAAGTCTCTTCCATACTTGTTCCTCAGGTGTCCTAACTAAGCAGTCCCTCACCCCTGGGGTACTGAGGTGGTGGGTGGGGACACTTATGAGCCCAGGGCAGCTAGGCCACTGATGTCAAAGGAATGTACTTGAATGGATGCACTCAGTGGGGTTGCTGTGGAACATCTCCCAGATGCCTGGCATATGCCTGTGGCCTGGGTCCCTCTAAAAACATCCCAGTCCCTTTCAGTGTCTCCTCTTCTTGCCCTCTGACCTCCATACACACATCGTGGCACTCATGCCCACGTAAACATCATAGATGATGATGATGGTGATGCAGAGGAGGAGGAGGATAAGTAAGTAAATGTTTTAAGTGATCACAGCATCAACAAACTTCACTCTTTGCCTGACAAGACTACCATGTTTGCACCATGACTTTGTCATAGGTCCAAGAATTAGCCATAATGAAAACCCACCAGGCCAAGTACCCACAAATGGCACAAATATGTGGCAAGGGGACTTTCCTCACTAGATCTTGTCAGTAGAAAGGAACTTTCAACAACTTCTTTGACACCTGCCAGGAGCTGGCACATTTATACAATGCTGTGCCAGACGGGCACCTGGGCATAAATCTTGTTACTGACGTGGAAAACTAACTGTCCTAAGATTAAGTTTCAGCAAGGCATGGTGGTTACACTCCTTATGCTAAAATTCAGGTGGTAGAGGTAAGAGAATGAGGAGTTCCAGGCTGGCCTTGGGTGCATGAAACTTTGTCTCAAAAAGCCAAAAGAAACAAATAACACTAATAACTTTGTATAGAAAATTTTATGAAGGATTCACACCTATGGATTTACTTATACACCCACTCCCAAATACAATAGTTTATTTATTTACTATCATGTACGTGTGTGGGCATGTGTGCCAGTGTGCAAGTGGAATCAGTTTTCTCCTTTCGCCTTTGCCTTTCTGGGGGGTTTCAGGGATTGAACTCTGGTCACCATGCTTGGCTACAAGCACCTTAACCCTCCTGAGCCATCTTACCAGGACCTAAAAAAGAATTTTTAAAAGAGGCAGCCATCACTAGGCATGAAAGAACACGTCTGGTATTCCAGCACTGAAGCTGAGGCAGGAGGACTTGTACAAGTTTGAGGCTTTTCTCCCTCCCCCCAACCCCCCAGACAGGGTTTCTCTGTGTAGCCCTGGCTTCCTGGAACTCACTCTGTAGACCAGGCTGGCCTTGAACTCAGAAATCCGCCTGCCTCTACCTCCCAAGTGCTGGAATCAAAGGCGTGTGCCACCACTGCCCAGCAAGGCTTTTCTTTTTTTTTTTTTAAAGGAAAGAGTAAAGTTTTCCCTGGAGTAGGATAAGCCAAAGTTAAGAGAAACCTATTCTGCTTAGTGTTCTCCCTAAATGCAGATCTGCAGGAACTTAAAGGCACATGCTGTGCATGAGTTTCACTCATGAACCTCACTTAAAGTGTCAAGAGTCCCATTACACAGGCAGGAAAGCCTGCAAGGGAGGGAGTTTGTGTCCTTGCGGCAACACCTGCCTTCATGCCTCCCTGCTTACAGGAGTTCTGCTGACTTCAGATCTGCTGGGCTGAACTCCTGAGCCTTCTGTTCCACTTCCCTAAATGCTGGGGGTTAGAGGCCAAGGCCACAATGCCTGTCACAGGAGAAGCCTGTCATGTTAAAACAAGAGTGCCACAGAATTCTCTTCAGGACCCTCCTGCAGGTGTGCTCTGTGCAGCTACCGGGCTATGGAGGCTGGAATGCACTGGACAGGGGAGCGATAGTGGATATTAGTTCTCAAACCTTCTCGTCTTTCATTTTTTTATCTGCTACCATTTCTCAAGGTCACTCCTTGCCCTTCATACTTCTGTTGGTTCTCTGGGTCAGGACCTCATACTTTAGACTCAAGTGTTCACTTCCTTATTTAGTTACTTCCAGCCTCCACTTCTGGTGCAGTACTGCCATGGAGCAAAGTGGGGAAGGATTCTTGACAAGGAAACACAAGACATCACTCCATGGAATATGCTGTTTGCCTTGTAACTACACCTGGTCCTCATGGCATGCAGGTGTCCAGTGAGCTTGAAAAACAAGATCAGAACTAAAGACTGTCTCGTTATTAGTCTCCCTCCAAGATATAACAGTGTGCTGTAAGGTGGCCTCCTTCCTACTCCCAGGAAGGCTAGAAGGCAGCACCTCAGGCAGACACAGACCTCAGGCATCCAGCCAGACGATAACAATCCACCTGCCTTAGCAATCATAAACCCTGGCACTTTGACAGCACTTTATTTACACTGACAGCTGCATTCAAAGCTGAGTGTCTCAAAAAGCAAAGCTCAGCACTTGGGAGGCAGAGGCAGGTGGATCTCTGAATTCAAGGCCAACCTAGTCTACATGGAGAGTTCTAGAACAGCCAGGGCTACACAGAAAAACTGTCTTTAAAAAAGGGTGAGGATGGGGCCCGGAGAGATGGCTTAGTGTTAAAAGAGCACTGGCGGGCTGGTGAGATGGCTCAGCAGGTAAGAGCACTGACTGCTCTTCTGAAGGTCCTGAGTTCAAATCCTAGCAACCACATGGTGGCCTACAACCATCTGTAATGAGATCTGACTCCCTCTTCTTGTGTGTCTGAAGACAGCTACAGTGTACTTATTTATAATAATAAATAAAAGCTTTGGGTTTGGAGCGAGCAGGGACTAAGTGAGCAGGGTTGACCAGAGCCAGCAGAGGTCCTAAAAGTCAATACCCTACCAGATGAAGGCTCACAACCATCTGTACAGCTACAATGTGTACACATATACATAAAATAAATAAATAAATCTTTAAAAAAAAAAAAAAAAAAAAGAGCACTGGCTACTCTTCCAGAGGTCCTGAGTTCAATTCCCAGCAACTATATGGTGGCTCGTAACCATCTATAATGGGATCTGATGCCCTCTTCTGGCATGTAGGTATACATGCATTAGAGCACTCACATACATAAAACAAATAATTAAAAAGGGGGAGGCTGGGGATGGGACCCTTGAGATATAGCTCAGTTGAGAGTACTTGCTTAGTATCCATCCTGACACCTGCCTGTGATCTCAGCACTCTTGGAGACAAGGGATGAGAGGCTCAAGGCCATCTTAACCCTTGGCTACACACTATATAATTAGAAATTAGCGTGGGATCCGAGAGACCCCCTTGGCTACAAAATCAAAGTTTTACAAACAAAAATGTGTGGGGTAGGGCTTGCGCCCACCTTCAAGTAAGTACTATTGTCACTATTTAACAAGGAAATGGAGAAATTTAAAGTTAAGCAACTTGTCAAAGGTCACACAGAGGTTGAGTAATGGGAGCCAGGACCTGGACCACAGTTAGAAAGCAGTAGAGCATAGGAAGAAGATGGGAAGGGGATCACAGGACAGGCGGCTAGAGTTCAGGGACCAGTAGCAGGACACAACTCCCAGCTGGCAGAGCAGAGGATCCTCTCCTGAGTTCACTTGACAAACCCACTGTTGCTAGCTCCATATACCTGACCCAGCCCAGCCTTCTCATTTTACAAATGAGCACACATAGGCCCAAAGGTGAAGATCATGTAGCTAATTAGTAGCATAGCTGGAGTCATAGTACCTCAAACTGTTCCTGCATTTAAAGCTACCAGCTTGCTTAGACTAGATCACATACACGCACTCGCGCACACACATGCACACACACACACACACACAAAATAGGCTTCCATGTCTCCTACTTTGCTCCTGCATTAATACTCAAATACTCCCCACTGTAAGGCATCAGCTACCTTACATGAATTTTCCAGATGCCTGGGGTGCTCAGCTGGAGAAAGTACCACATTTAACCACATTTTGGTCCACAATCAAAACCTGCCGGAGACACTTTCCTGCTGGGGTACACCTGCCTCGATAGCGGCACCTGGCTTGAATTTTCCACATGGAGATGGGGACAAACTCTGCGTCCCAAAGCTGCTCAAATGGATATGCACTCAGATCCTAGGTAAAGTGCCCAGTTCTGCTTCCTGGGAACCCCTCCCTCCCAAGCTTTTTCTGTCCTTTCTCCCTATTCCCTTTCTACTGCCCAGGTTAGGACCAAATAAATAGCCACCTCCAAGCATTCCTTTCTTGACAGTATAGGACACTCCCTGATGGACGGCCACTTCAGGGCTCACTTTTTGGTGACTTAGCTGAACAGAGGTTTAGATAGACAAGACTGCCCTAGATTTCCCTCCCGTGGCTGCTTGGCTGGGTCCCCTAAAAATAGCTACTCTTTTCTGCCCCCAGTGCCCAGTCCCCAAACCTGTAATCCCAGCACCTGGGAGGCTGAGGTAGAACTACCAACGGTTCAAGGCCACCCTTTCTCAGAAAAACAGAACTAAGCAAAGCAAAACAAAACACACACACACACCAAGAACAAAAGGTGTTTTGCATGCTTGTAATCCCAGCATTTAGGAGTTAGAGGCAGGAGTATCAGGAGCTCAAAGCCAGCCTGGACTACATATATAAGTTCCCCCATTCTCCCTTTGAAAACTTAAATAAATCTACCAACAAAGCAAAATAATTAAACCAATAAAACCTACCAAAAAACAGGGATGACAAGATGGTTTGGCCCACATGGTACAGAACTGATTTCTAAAGGTTGTCTTATAATCTTTGCACATATGAGACACACATAAATGTAATTAAACGGGAGTCCAAAACTATCCAGGCAAAGTTCTGGCCTTTATTCTGTTACTACCCAACTCTAAACAATCCAAAGGCACAGTATATTATTCTAGCTCTCCACAGTAATAACTGAGGCATGGAAACCTTTAATAGCTTGAAAAAATTCATAAAGACAGGAAGGCCGAGCAGACCCCGCCTGCATGTCCCTGGTTTCTGTTCTTAACATTCAGATCCCTAGGGACACCGATTCCAAATAATCTGGGAAGATAACTGTTGTGGAATTTTTGGGTTTTGTTTTGACCCCATGTCTCACATTTTTAGTTCAGGCTGTCTTAAAAGTCCCAGCAATCAAGCTGGAGAGATGGCTCAGCGGTTAAGAGCACTGACTGCTCTTCTAGACATCCTGAGTTCAATTCCTAGCGACCACATGGTGGCTCACAACCATCTGTAATATGATCCGATTCCCTCCTATGGTGTGTCTCAATACAGCTACAGTGTACTCACATACATGAAATGTCTTTAAAAAAAAAAAATCCCAGCAATCCTCCTGCCTCAATTTCCTAAATACTAAGATTACAGATACGAGCTACCATCCTGAGAAAAAAACAATAATTCAGAGACAGGAGCAGCCTATGCCAAGTACAGAACCAACTTGTCTGTCTTGTCCTCTACCCAAAACGGCTTACCTGAGCATGTAGGGCGGCAGCAGCAGCAGTGGCAGCTGGGTAGGTGAATGTGGTATGTGAAATGGCTGGGCTCAGCTCTGTGGTGTAGAGAGGGTAAGGGGCCCAGGCCTCTGGGGATGCAGGAATCAGAGCAGTCCCCATCAGGTCATCTATAACAGGAGACAACAGTCTCCACAGTCAGAACACTGGTCTCCCCTCCCACACCCCCTTCTAAACAGAACAGGACCCAGCACTCTAACTGAACCATAGTTCCCCTTCCTCAAGACCAGGGAAAGAAGCCCCGTGAACGTGCTTGGCATGGTGGATACCCAACTTCGTGAAGATCTCAAGTAGACCACAGATAGCCTATATTAAACAAGAGAAATCACAAAAAGGCTTCAAGGAAATCCTGCAGCCCTCATAAAGCCTTAGAGCCCAGCCTTCTTGAGTCTAGAAAAGGCTGTACAGGAAGAAGTGGGCTGCTAAGTTTCAGGGTAAGTGGCTATGGGTGATAGATAGAAAGTCCCAGAAAAGGAGACATGACTGATCTTAGGATCTGAATATATAGAGTTTAACAAGAGCCTGCTGGCCTAGGCTGAGCCAGAGGGCAGGAGAAGGAAGGTCAGGGCCCCACTCACAAGGGTCCCGAGCGATCAAGTGTGCTCCTAGGGCAGGGTGGACACTGGTAGGATTTGGTGTTGCTATTAGTTTGCTCTTGGCCATCTTGGTGTTGGCTTTGGCAAACTCTAGCCTCAGGGTCTGTGGGTTCTCCGGATCAAAGCGAATACCCTAGATGGGAAGAAAAGAGAGACGTATGCAAGAACCCATACTGTCAGCAATCATCCATGCAGAGGGCCCCAGAAGCAAGCTTGGCTGTAAGACTTTTCCACACAGGGCTACAGCAGAGGGAAAGGGGCTGAGATGTGGGGTGATGACACTTTCACAAACCAGGCAGCCAAAGATTCTGCCCAGGGAAGGTAGGAAATAAAAACCCACATGTTTATTGGTGTGCAGTAGGGGAAGATCTGCAGTGGACAGAACAGGGCCAATCACCTTGTCAGAGAAAGGCCAGCCCTCTGTCTACTCACATTCAACGCGTTTTTGGCTGCTTCTGCTCCCGCCCGACTGTCAAAGATCACAAAACCAACAGGCTAGTAGGAAGAAAAAGAGAAAACAGCCTTGCATCTGCACCCCAGGTCCAGCACTTGCCTAGCATGTATAAGACCTTAGGTTTGACCCCCACAATAGTGCAAACACAAGAACATAACGACAACAACAACAGGAGGAGGAGGAGGAGGAAGAGGAAGAGGAAGGAGGAGGAGGAGGAGGAGGAGGAGGAGGAGGAAGAGGAGAAGAAGAAGAAGAAGAAGAAAAAGAAGCAGCAGCAGCAGCAATAGCAGCAACCAACACAATTGAAAACAGTATTTGACTTGCTGGTTAGGGAATACAGAAGAAATAAAGCTCTTGCCCATACCCTTCCTAAGGTATGTCTGGAAGATTCACAATTCACAAGCATCTAAGTTAAGTGTCCCTTCTAAGTACCACACTATTAAATAATTCTAAAACAGCACTGGCCCATGGACCATATTAAAGATCACATTTTCTGTAAGTCTTTTGTTGTTGTTTGTTTTTGTTTTTGCTTTTTTAAAATTTAAACCAGCACCAAGAACTAAAGCAAAGTCTGGCATGCGTCAGGCAGGTACTCTATCACCAAGCTGTAACCACACCCCAGAAGCATTTGTAAATACATGCAGATAAGGTTGAAAGCTTCTGACTTGACACTCCTAATGGCCTCCAGGAGGCCAGAGCCCAGCTATCATCTCTACTGTCTTCAGCCACAGGACCAGGCAGTCTGTGTTTCCAGAATGCCAGAGCCAGACAGAAAGGAGAGAGGCTGACAAGGCCCAGCTGGCTAGAAAAGGAGAGTGCTGTGGAGGCTGTCCTTCTGCCAGGGCAGAAGCAAGACAGCAAGTAGTGGGTCTCCTTCAGAAGCCTTCAAACAGTAGGACAAACAGCAGTTAGTCTGGGTCGAGAGGAAAAACCTAGGAGAGAAATTACCTGTCTTGAGGTGAGCTTGATCAGGGACCCTTCATAGCCCTGTGGAGAGAGGTGGCCATTTCAGGGGGTCAGAAACTGTTGCTGTGCTAACCCAGCACTGTCTCCCCCATCAGCCTCCTGTTTCTTCAGTGAGCCCCTGAATCATTCTGTAATCATCCAAAGGCAACCTTTACACTGAGGCTGAGTTTCCTGCTGCCTTGGTGTTCTGAATCACATGGTATAGCAATGCCCAGGGCATTCCCAGGGCTCTACTAACTTGTCATTGGAGAGCAAGTCCCTTATCCAGTTTCCTCAGCTTCAAAAAAAAAGACTATACCGAATCTCAAGAATTCCTCACATGGCAAAGACTGTTAAGACTCTTTACCATCTCCACTTTACAGATGAGGAAACAGAGGCTCGGCAGGGCCGAGAAACTGGCACAAGATGAGAGTCAGCAGAACCATCGTAGATAAAGGCAGATCTGTGACCCCAGTTTCTGAAACACCTTTCTGCAGTTCAGTCCACAGCAGAGATGCATTCTTGCTGCTCAGTCCCGATCCTAGGCTCTGGGGGCTCCTGGATCCTGACTCACCTTGAAAGGCCGGAAGAGCAGGTAGAGTTCTCTAGGTTTAATATCCACAGGGAGGCCACTGACAAACAGTGTCCGGACCTAGAGACAGAGACCACAACGGTCAGGGTTGTTCATTCATGAGGTAGGGCTTACAGAGAAACAGAGTGCAACCCAGGCCTCCTGTACACATGCCGTTCGAATACACATAGCTGTACACATAGCTTCGAATCTATCAAAGTCTTCTTTAGGCTTCACACAACACTGGAGCACATCTCCAGGCAACAGACGCAAGGCGGAGGAGCCCCTGTGCATAAATGTACCATCCTTTTCCAGACCCATCAAAGGCCACCAGCCCACCTGAGAGAGAGAGAGCACCCCACCCCATAAACAAGCACATGAAAAGTGGTGGTTTTGCACTTGCTACACAGTCATAAGCATCAGAGTTTGGATTTGAGTACCCACATAATAAAATAGATATCCCACGAACACTTGTAACCACAGCTTTGAGAAAGATGGAGACAGGAGGATACCGGAGTTGGCTGGCTTCTAGTCTAGGTTCAGGAAATAAGTGGAGTGACCAAGAAGACACGAATACCCTCTTCTGGCCACTACTCATCTCGTGGACACAGACTCATATATGTGTGAGCACGTGCGCACACTCTAATAAATCTTTTTTTAAAAAAGTTCTATTTGCCAGAAGATAACTCATAAGCCCTTGGTGGTAAAGCTCTGGTCCGGAGAGGCAAAGACACTTGAGGAGTTTTTCTTCGAGGGGGATTGGGGAGAGGGGGGGGCCATAGACTGCTAAGTTTTCTGCACTCCACTCCACAGTAGCTGGAAATGAGTTATAATTTTATCCTTAAACCTAGATAGCACTTAGCAAATGCTATTAAAAAGTTACTAAACTTAGCTGGGCGTGGCACATACCTTTAATCTCAGCACTAGCGGTGCAGAGGTAGGAGGATCTAAGTCTGAGGACAGCCTAGGCTACACAGAGAAAATCTGTCTCAGAAAAACAAAGACCAAACCAACTTTACAGAGCTGGGTATTCTGGCACTCACATGTAATCCCAATGCCGGAAAGGTAGATGCATCAGGATCAGGAGGTCATGGTCATCCTTGGCTACAGTGACTTTGGGCCAATCTCAGCCACAAACTTACTGGATATGGATACTGGTAACAAGCTGGAAAGAAAACTATTGCTGTAGTGGATTAAAGGCCAGCCACTGTGTCCATCTGGCTTTGTTTGTTGGTTTGTTTTTGAGAAGGTCTCTGTAGCCCTGGCTGTCCTGGAACTTGCTATGTAGACTAGGCTAGTCTCAAACTCACACAGCACCACCTGATTTTCACCTGGCTTTTAAAAAATATATTGTGTGGGGGTGTTTTGCATGCATATATATGAATATGCACCACATGCATGCCTGGTACCCTTGGAGGCCAAAATAGGGTTTTGCATCCTTTGGAACTAGAAATACAGAAGTTTTTGAACCACCATGCGGATACTGAGAATTGAACTCAGGCCCTCTGGAAGAGCAGCCAGTGCTCTTAACCAAAAAGTGATATTTCTCAAACGCCCAACCTGGCTTTTTAAGTGGATCTTAACTTCAGTCCTTGAGCATGCAGGGCAAGTGTTTTGCCTACAGCCTCCAACAGCTCCATATGTTGAGCTTGGAAAGTAAAATATTGCCAGGTTCCTACAATACGGTTTGATGCTGTAATAAGTGTTCTTCTTGTGGTCACCAGTTGGTAATGAAGTCAGATCTAAACACCAGGTTTTATCCTATGACTCCTGGCCTCCAGAACCACAGGTAGAGTACTAGAGAGAATCAGTACAACTGTTTACCTCACCTAACTTCTATTTCTGTTTTGTTTGTTTGTTTGTGTGGTACTAAACCCTATACATGCTAGGCAGGCATTCTACCACTGAGCTACAATTTTAGTTTTGTGTGTGGGTGGGTGCATGAGCACAAGTACTCTTGAGTTCGTGTATTTGTACTTTGAGACAGGAGTCTCTTTACAGAGCTCTGGCTGTCCTGAAACTCTCTATGTAGACCAGGCTGACCTTGAACTCAGAGATCTACCTGATGCTCAAATTTAAGGCATTTGCCACCTTGCCCAGTCAATTGCTACCTTTTTTAGAAAAATCTTTTTGAGATAGCATCTTGTTAAACAGCTCAGGCAAGTCTTAAAACTTTCAATCCTTTCACCTCTGTCTCCCAGGCATTGGGACTCGTGTGTCACAAGGGCCTCCGCTAGGTAAATGATGCTGGCACCTGGTGTTAAAGAAGGTATAGCACTTGGGGGCTGTGGTGGGGAAAGAAGGTCCTCTAGCCAGGCAGTGGTGGCGCACGCCTTTAACCCCAGCACTTGGGAGGCAGAGGCAGGCGGATTTCTGAGTCCAGCCTGGTCTACAGAGTGACCCTGTCTCAAAAAACAAAAAACAAAAACAAAAAACAAAAGAAGGTCCTCTAGCTTATTACAGGTTTTGCTTTGCTCGTCTCAAGATGGGGCCTTCTCTGTGTAGCTCTGGCTATCCTGGAACTTGCTTTGTAGACCAGGCTGGCCTTGAACTCACAGAGATTAAGAGTATGAGTCACCATTTCCTGTCTATAGCTTTTAAACTTATTTTATGTTTGATTTCTGGAATCCACAGAGATCTGATAGTCATAAGTTGTCCTCTGATATCCCCCCCCATGTACATCTGTGGCATATTGGTAAACACAGGTGTATACACACACACACACACACACAGGGTCAGGCTCAGCAGTTAAGCACACTTGTTATTTTGTAAATGACTTGGGCATGGTTCCCAGCACCCACCTGAGAGCTTACAACCTTCTGTAGCCCGATGCCAGAGGACTTAATGTCCTCTTCTGGCTTCTGAGGATACGATACACGATACTCATAAATACAAACACACAGACATATAAAATACATCTAGAAATTGTTTAAAACAAACAGGACAGCCATGTGTTGGTGGAGCATGCCCTTAATCTCAGCACTCTGGAGGCAGAGTCTCTGAGTTCAAGGCCAGCCTAGTCCTACAGAGAACTCGAGGACAGCCAGGGCTACATAGAGAAACCCTGTCTCGAAAAACCTGGGGGGAAAAGTGTACAAGTAAATTCTCAGGCACAAGTGACTCACCCAAGGTCACAGAGAGGACCACAGACTCAAAATCCAAGTCTCTCTGCTACATAGCCTGGCTCTGGGGCACCAGGAAAGCTAGGACCTCAGTGAGGACAGGGTCCGTCCCAGATAAAGGGACCACAGCAGTCATCTTGTCTTCTTCCCTAGGGCAGCCCCACAGAAACTTCCCCCTCAGCCCTCTTCAGAGCACGCCTATCTCAACTCAGGCTAATTTTAATCCCTCCCTCAAACGGCTTTTTGGCCAGACCTCCCCAGAGGCCCCTTAAATAGCAAGTTCTCAGCACAAAGTTTCCTGCTTGGTGTGGGAGTGAGGCATGAGTTCAGGGATCTTTCCTCATCTCCAAGCTCTGACCTGCTCCCTCTGGTGTCAACTGTCTATGTTCTAAACCTCCTCAAAGGCTACAGCATCGTTCCCTGCATATCCCTGACTACCCTAACAGAAACAAAGCAGGTATGGATTAGCTGACTGGTCCCATCTACAAGCCACAGGTCCTCGGCTGAAGCCAAGTGCAGAAGGGTAAGTCTGACCAAGTCATGGGAAGTCTTACCTGAACACTTTACCCCAGCCAATTACATCCTTTTATCTCCCTTGTTAAGAGAGACTCAGTAAGATGAGGAAGGATCAATAACTTGTTTCTGATTTTGGTTTTTTTGTTATTGTTATTTGTTTGTTTGTTTTTTGAGACAGGGTTTCCTCTATGTAGCCCTGGCTGTCTTGGAACTCAGAAATCCACCTGTCTCTGCCTCCAGAGTGCTGAGATTAAAGGCGTGCGCCACCAACACCCCTTCTTTTTTCTATTTTCCTGAGACGGGTCTCAATATGTATTTAGGACTGACCCAGAATTCAAATGTAGCCCAATGTGGCTTCAAGCTCATAGCAATACTCCAGTTATCACTCCCCAAGAACTGGGATTGTAGGTATGTGCCACCACAATCAGCTTCGCAAACAACTTGATTGACCAAGAAACAGAGCTGAGTGAGACCCAGGTACTCAAGATTTCAATGTGCCTACAGCAATCCCCTTGGGCAGTTGCACTATAAGGCCCATAGCTGGGTCTCCTCCCTTCTCAAGCTTTGTATTCCAGATGATAGGAAAAAAACAGAAACTAGCAAAGAAACTAGGAGGAGGAGGAGGAGGCATGAGCTCAGCAGGCTGGCTAGCAGCACACAGAAACGAGGGGCGTCTGGAACCCACCAGTGGACTGCTTCCACCAGATTCCACAAGACCCCATGCACTCCAGGTCTTCACCTCAAAGCAGCTACTGTGCTATTCCCTCCCGCCCTGCCCTGTTCTCACTCATTAGCTAGAGAGCATCCATCCTTTAGGCTGGGTTTCCTCAGTCCTCATTCCCTCCCCTGAAGTCCTGCCATGGCCTTGGCACCCTTGCCTTCTATTGCTCCCACCAGTGTGAGCTGTTCTGGCATGCACTACCTAAGGCCTTAGAGACAAGAACAAGCCTCAAAACTTGTCCACCTTTCCAAGCATCTACTCAGGCCCTGTCACTCAAGATCTCTCCCTCCATATTCAGTTCCTCTAAAGAAACTTACCCAGAGACATGTGACCCAGAAAGGCAAATGACACTATAAACAGCCAAGAGAACTGGCCAGTTGGATCAGAGTTTGTATCCCACCTTTAGGTTTTGGCCCAGGGAAGCAACTTCATCTTTCTGAATGTTTCTTTTTTTTTTTTTCCTTTTATTTTTTTAGTTTTTCGAGACAGGGTTTCTCTGTGTAGCCCTGGCTATCCTGGAACTTACTCTGTAGACCAGGCTGGTCTCAAACTCAGAAATCTGCCTGCCTCTGCCTTCCAAGTGTTAGGATTAAAGACTTGCGCCACCACTGCCCAGCATGAATGTTTCAATCTATACAACAATCTATGCAACACAGACACTGAGACCAAGAGAGTGCTCCTTACTCCAGCACACACCTAACAGTCAACAAAGCATGAAATAATTTACCTCTGCAGACTCTCACCTGTCAGCTACCAAGGACCATAGGCCCCGGAACTCCCAAAGTCACTCTTCTTACACAAGCCTTACTCTAGATCTTTGCTCTACAGACCCTGGAAGTGCAGCAGAATTCTAGCTTCCACTTGCTAAGTCCACACCACAGGCTGTGGTTTGATGTTCAATTTCTTGGGACTCTCTAGGCCTTCACTGTCCCTCAGAGAGAAGGGCCTATGTACTCCTAGGCTCTTTCTGTCCTGCCAGTGCTAGTCTCAAACTCAGTATCCACAGGCACAGGGCCAGGGCAGTTCCCATCTTAAATTCTACAAGGTGGAAACTCCTCCTCCTAGTAAATAGGAGATTACTATTTACTCCCTAGTTAATGGGAGATTTTTGTTTTGTTTTGTTTTTGAAACAGGGTTTCTGTGTCACTCTAGATGTCCTGAAACTAGCTCTGTGGACCAAACTGGCCTTGATCTCAGAGATCTGCCTGCCTCTGTCTCCAGAGTGCTGTGATTAAAGGTGTGTGTCACCATGCCTATGAAGGGAGATTCTTGACCATACTGTTTAATGCCATGGGACAGGTGTCTTCTTCATGTTGTATGTGTAGCTATTCTGGACAGAAGAAGTCAAGTCGTTGTTTTGTTTTTGTTTGTTTTTAAGACAGGGTATCATACATCTAAATTCTGGATCTTCTTGCCTTGATTTCCAAAGTACTGTATTACAGGTGTATACAACAAGTCTGGCTACAGTTCACTTTCTGAAGCAAAATAGGAAGGGCTCTAATGAAGTCCATTCACATCTAAGGGTCAGTGAAAATCTTCCTTCAAATAAACTCACTCAGACAAAACACCCATATACATACATAAATATATCTTTTAAAAAGAAAGAGCCGCCAGGCGGTGGTGCACGCCTTTAATCCCAGCACTTGGGAGGCAGAGGCAGGCGGATTTCTGAGTTCGAGACCAGCCTGGTGTACAGAGTGAGTTCCAGGACAGCCAGGGCTACACAGAGAAACCCTGTCTTGAGAAAAGAAAGAAAGGAAGAAAGAAAGGAAGAAAGAAAGAAAGAAAGAAAAGAAAGAACAAGAAAGAAAGAAAGAAAGAAAGAAAGAAAGGAAAGAACAAGCCAGGGGATGGAGGCTTTTGCCTTTAATCTCAACACTCTGGAGCTAGAAGCAATAGGATCTCTGAGTTCAAGGCCAGCCTGGTCTACACAGTGAGTTCCAGGACAGCCAGGGCTACACAGAAAAACCTTGTCTCAAAAAACAACAAACCAAAATACAAACAAAAGAAAGAAGAAAGAAAAGACTAAACAAACTTTCAGTAACAAAGTACTAGTGTGCTTCTAGGTAAGGCATGGTCAGGCTGAGACATACTGGAGGCAGCCTAAAGGTCCAGGCTCAAACAGTAACTGCTCAGACTTCCTCCTCTGAGGAGATCACAGTCCTAAACAGGAGGTCCTCTTCATTAGAGAACCTGTACTCAGGACAGGAACCCAGAGCCGACACTGTTCAGGATTGGGAGAAATATCCCAGTCTTTTTTGTTTTGTTTTCTGAAATGGGGTCTCCTGAACTTAAAACTGGGCTCCACAACCCCATGTGGCTGAAGATGACCTTGAATTCCTGACGACCTGCTTTCATTTCCCAACTGTACCACTCTGTTCAGTTTCTACTTTACACAACTTTTTAACACCCCAAAAGACCTCCTTCATACCAGGCATTAAACGCTCGCTGCTCAATTACTGTGGCTAAGAGGATGGGCTCCATAAACGCCAGATTTTATTACAGATGGAAAGGGTAAACACTGCTTTCAACAACAATGTGACACCCATGGCCATTAAACCCTCTTACCCTTTAACTTTGAAGGACAACCACAGCCTCCCTCAAACTCCAGCCACAGAGGAGCCAAGACAGGACCTGGGACTCAAGGGACCTCTGTGTAGAGATTGCTTCCCTAGATATATTGCTAAAGAACACCAGGGCTGCCCTGGACCTCAGAAACCCTACCAACCCACTTAAGCAGTAGTATGCCCTGCCATAAATCCTTGCCAACAGGATGGGACTCAGGGAGAAGGTATGCACAGGAAAACTTTGACTTTTGGCAATAAAAATATCCTAGAAAAGAGATCAAATCAAGAGAGAAAAGAGGCTAGTAGGCATGCACCACCGCACTGGGAATCTCAGTACTTGAGGCAGAGGATCTAGACTACACTGAGACGCTGTCTCAAGAATCCAAAACGACAAGAGGGTCTGGGAGACGGCTGTGTGGCTAAAAGTGCTAGTGTGCATGCTTAGTGATCTAAATTCAACCTCCAGAACCCAGTGTTGTTCATCATGAGACAGGAAAACGGCCCTAAAGCTTGTGGGATAGCTGGCCTGGAGAGATTCAGTGACATAGAAACAACAGAAATCAAATCTTCCCTCAACAAAGGGAAGGCAAGTGGCTCCCAGCAGGTTGTCTCACACTTTGTCTGTTCTCTCTCTCTCTCTCTCTCTCTCTCTCTCTCACTCACACACACACACACACACACACACACACACACACACACACGAGTAAAAATTGAAAGACAGTAGTAAAAGGGAAAAATTAAAAAGAAAAAAAGAGAAAATTATTTCTGTAAATCCTTTTTTGTTTTTGTTTGGTGTAGTCTATTTGCAGTTCTAGAGATTGAACCCAAGGCTTTGTCCAGGCTAGGTAAGTGCTCCCCCCTACTGAGCTATCTCCAAAATAGCATCTTTTAGCATCTCTTAAAGTTAAAATTCAAGCTGGAAAGGAACTATTGCCTAACCATCCTTTCCATCCTCAGTTCAAGTTAACTCTCACTCAAGTCCCGCCTACTCACGGCTGGAGCTAGGGCTCCTGGAGTCATCTGGATGGAAAACACTACTTAGGAGGGGGAGGGGAGAGGAGGGAAATCCAAACTGGGAAAAACAAGACTCCTGTAAGCCCTTCCCACATCCTTCCCCCACTCTGAGTTCTCAGTAGTAGCCTAAATAAAGATTTTTTTGAGCTGGAAGATACTGTATTTTTAGATGAGAAAACCAGGACCCAGGGGTCCAGTGAGCTGCTAGCAGCCATTGCACAAGTTAAAAGTAGCTTTAAGGTCCCCAAATGCTTGGCTCATAAGTCCCTTTCCAGACCTTAATCTTACTATACTAGTCTGTTTAGATCCCAGTGTGAAGCAGCCTTAGGCACCCAGGAACAAGTTGCTTTCAGCTTTGACCAAAGGAGAGAGAGAGAGAAATAGTACCTTGAAGAACACTAGGATGGGTAAGGTTAATGCTGTGGTTAGTCCTACAGAGCACCGGTTTTAAAACGGTGAAAGGAGCCAGCAAGCTATGACGGCTCACACCTGTAATACCAACACTCTGGAGGCTGAGGCAAGAGAATAGTCATGAGAATTTGAGACTAGACTGGGAGTTCTAAGACAGTCCAAAGATGGGCCTGATAGAACCTTTGTACCCAGCAGTGGGGAGGCAGTTACAGGGCAGCCTGGTCTACATAGCAGGTTCTAAGCCAGACAGACCCACATAGTCACACTCTGTCTCACAAACATATGAGGTAGGAGGTAAAAGGGAAGACTGCCATCTCCGTCCTCTGTTAGTAGCACTGCCTTCACTGTTCCTGCATAGGTGTTAGTCAACTGACAGAACACACTCGTGCGCGCGCGCGCACACACACACACACACACACACACACACACACACACACCCTGTCTACACATACAGTTTTCCTGACACAAAAATACTCAACATCCTATAGATATGCTATAATCCTGGGACGTGAAGTGTTCTCTGAAGCAAGAAACTGGATTCAGGTTTCACCTGATCAGAAGGCAATCATAAAGAACAACTCCCCCACACTCCAACATTCTAAACACCCAAGCTTCTCCTTTCCTTCTTCCTTTCTCGATGGCCTGTCACCAACCATCTCAAGGAGGCACTGAACCTAGCTACCTAAATAATTCTCTTCTCTCAAAGCAACTAGGATGACATGTCAGATATGTACCACTGAACTCATGTTACCAGACTTTCTTTGCATATGCAGTGCAAAAAGAGTGGTACGTGTAGCTGTAAAGAAAACCACTTGCACTGGGCGGTGGTGGCGCACGCCTTTAATCGCAGCGCTTGGGAGGCAGAGGCAGGTGAGTTCGAGGCCAGCCTGGTCTACAAGAGTGAGCTCCAGGACAGCCAGGGCTATACAGAGAAACCCTGTCTCGAAAGAAAAAAAAGAAAAAGAAAAAGAAAAAGAAAAAAGAAAACCACTTGCCTGGACTCCTTTTATAAAGGGAGAATCGAAGGTAATTAAGACTCAGAGTAAGGGCCAGGTGTGGTGGCACACACCTTTAATCTCAGCACCCAGGCCAGCCTGATCTACAGAGTGAGTTCCAGGACAGCTGAGGTTACAGAGAGACTCTGTATAACTACTCTGAATAAGATGTGAGCAATGTTCTTTATCCCTCTCCTGAGAGTCTCAGTGCCCACAAGAAAGCAAAGAGTGACATATAAAGAGACAGACAAACCTACCAGTAAGGCAAAAGCTAGGCGGTGTGCCTTGAGGCCACCTTGGGCCCAGGACTATGGGGAGCGGGGTGGGGGTCACTGCTGGACCAAGGCTGAGGTTGCCAAGTAGAAACCTCAGGGCAGCCAGTGTGAGCTCAGTGGCCATTTTTATTTTGGTGTGCTTGAGGGTGAAGTAGGATCCTGCTTGGGTTTGGCACAGGGAGTTAACTCCCACCCCTCCCAGGGAAAGAAGGCTCTGCATAGGGCCACTTGACGCGGGGTGGATGGAATGTTAGCAACATGGCCTGCAGACCCAGGACTTATAAGGCACTAATCGAGGGCACAAGGAAAGAGCAAGCTGCACCGTGGTAAGCAGTGGCTATGAACCTAGAAACACGGGCTCCCTGGAGTCCAGTGCTCTGAGGACAAGCTTCCTCTGCTTTCTGTGGAGCTAGGAGTGGCTCAGTGGCTCCCTAACACACCAACCATATGATTTTCTAGGTAGTTCTTGATCACATGACACCTTATCCCAAAGCTTTTGATCACTATCACTAAATCAGACCGGGTAGAAAGTCTCAGAGCTCAGTGTCTGTCCCATCGTTGTGCCCGCCCAGCAAACTCCAGCTCCCAATTACATGTCATCAGAGGTTGGCTGTGAGGCTGTATTCTGAACCACACTTTGTAGTTACACTCATTCATATGAACCAATCACTGGCTTGTGCGCTTGACACTCTTTTTGATATAGCAGGTGAAACAGGTATGGGCTCCCATTTTTTACAGACAAGACAGCTCTGGGGTTAGATAGCCTGTAGTCAAGAGCTGGGGTAAAGTTTAAGTTGCTTGGAAGGTTTGGGGCTCTTACCCTATAGGCTGTAAAATATACCTAAGTACTGACTATGTGCATAGGAAGTAGGAAGAGCAGAGACTGGGAACCATCATAAGCTAAGGTGTTAGCAAGTTATCTAATGGGAGAAACTGGGCTGGTCATATATGAAGTACTGAGTGAAGCTTCAGGCTTCATGCTCTAAGCTGTTCCTAGCCTCAGGAGAAGGCTTCATGTTTTATGAACACAATCAGTCAAAGCCTGTCATGTGCACTGACCTATGCCTCATTTAGAAAACTAAAGCTGACAAGAAGTGCCATGCTGTGCAGAGTTGGGGCTACAGCAGGATGCAGGAGACAGATGTGAAGGCCACGTGGCTCCAGGCAAAATCAGAGGCCACACCCAGAGGCAAGGCTTCCTGGGCATTCCCAGCATTAAAGAAGTCTCACAAGTCCACCTACCTCTCCACCCCCATGCTCCTTGCTGCTGTGATGGGCTATCATGATCTATCACTTGCCTTCATTCATGCCTGGTGTCTTAGTCATTGTTCTATTTCTGTGAAGAGATACCATGACCAAGGGAACTCTTATAAAAGATAACATTTCATGGGGAGTTTGCTTACACAGTTTCAGAAGTCTAGTCCACCATGGCGGGAGCATGGCATGCCGGAGGCAGCAGCTGAGCGCTACATCCTGATTCACAGGTTACAAAAGACAAACCCTGGGCTGGATGTGAGCTTTTGAAAACCTCAAAGCCCACGCCCAGTGACACACCCTCCAATAAGACCATGTATCTCCAAATCCTTTTAATCCAATCAAAGAGTTCTACTCTCTGGTGACTAAGCATTCATATGGCAAGGGGTGGGCACAGTCAGATCATAGAGCTGACACGGAGCTCCATGTGGCTACTGCCTATATAGGACTAACAGAACAGAAACAGACAGGTCATACCACCGCACAGCAATTTAGCCCAGTTCTGGACAGCCCTGAACCAGGGACTGACTCTCCCTCCTCTCCATCTGCCCAGGACCCAATGGGATAAAAGGCAGCACCCCAGCCCTTGCTGTAACCCTAATCTGGAATTCAGCAATACCAATCCAGAAGATGGGAAAGTGGTGAACCAACATGTCCAACACTGAATGGGATTTAACAGCTCTCTCTGGAGCAAACCAGCCAGGATGCCTACATATAGAGAAGGGAGAGAGAAAGAGTTCCAAGAAAATGTCTCTAGAGTGGCAGCAGTCACTCAAGAGCAAGACTGTTCATTTCTTTAATTAAGATGCTCACAGTGGTCTGTGGCAATGGCGTATGAAAACAATCGGCCCCATTCATAGATGACTAAGGGTGATGACTCCTGTGGAGAACTTAAAATATAACTGAGTCATTTTCATAATTCCCAGACAATGGCAATTCTAAATGAGTATGATAAAACAGAGCTTTTGGCTAGAGGTGATTATTCATCATCTACTACCAGGTCTTAGGTTGCCACCAGACTAAAACAGACAGCCTGATTCAACCACTAGGTTTTTCTACTCTAGGGACCCAGAACTCAACCGTCAAATTATTTGGTTGCAGCTGGTCATGGTTACACTTTAATCCCAGCACTCGGGCATTGGCAGGCAAATCTCTGTGAGTTTGAGGCTGATCTGGTCTAACCTGGTCTACTTAGCAAGTTCTAGTACTATTAAGTCAAGGGCCCTGTCTCAAAACAAAATCATATTCCTTTTCTTTAGCTGCAAGTGTAGAACCTGGGACAGAATATTTGAATAGCAAGCACAAGGTAAGTTTGACCACCGGTACCAGGAAAACCAGCAATTGATTAGACACTTTTTTCCTCTCCACACTACCACATCCCCCCAACCCTAATGTAAAACAGAGGGGTACATGCAGTATGTGGTTGAGCACTGACTCTAGCCCTGTAATGTAAAGACCCTGCAGTGCTACTCTCAGAGGAGGGATTCAGATGGATACTTAGCACAATGACCAAGACAACACACTACAGACAAGTTTACTTACTACTAACAACCTAGCTGCTTCACCCAAGCAGAGAAGACAGCTACGTTCATAACAACCCCGAGAGAGTAGAGGAGACTAAACTTCCTCACAGAATCCTCCTGGATCCATTTGCCTGTGCCATTCTTCCAAGTCAGTGCCTAAAAGATAGAACTGACTGACTCCCCTCATATTGAAATGCTTGCCGACAAGCACCAAGGCGGTCTTTCAAATGTGTGTAGGTTTATGTTGGTAGTTGGGGGTGGATGGTTGTTTTGTTATGTTTTTCTGTGGTTTTTTTCTTTTTCTTTCCTTTTTCTCTATTTATCCCTAGTTGGCCTGGAACTCACTATGTAAACTAGACTGCCTGCCTCTGCCTCCCAAGGGCTGGGATTAAAGATGTGCAGTAAAATATGCCTAGCCTTTTTGGGCCACTCTTTAGGTAGTCCAGGATAATCCAGCTGCAGTGGTTTGAATAAGAATGGCTCCCATAGGCTCATATATTTGAATGCTTAGTCACCAGGAAGTGGCACTTTTTGAAAGGATTAGGAGATGTGGCCTTGCTGGAGGAAGTGTGTCACTGGGGATGGATGGGCTCTGGGGTTTCCAAAGTCCACACCAATCTTAGCGTGTCTATCTGTGTCTCTCTAGCACCATGCTGCCATGCTTCCCACTATCATAATGGACTAAACATTTAAAACTGTAAACAAGCCCCTGATTAAAATGCCTTTTTTTTTCTTTTGTAAGAGTTGCCTTGGGGTGTGGGGGCTGGTGAGATGGCTCAGTGGATAAGAGCACTGACTGCTTTTTCTGAAGGTCCTGAGTTCAAATCCCGGCAACCACATGGTGGCTCACAACCATAATGAGATCTGACACCCTCTTCTGGTGTGTCTGAAGACAGCTATAGTGTACTTACAATAATAAATCTTAAAAAAAAAAAAAAGAGAGAGAGAGAGAGAGTTGCCTTAGTCATGGTTTCTCTTCACAGCAAGACTTAAAATATAGCCAATGATCTTGAACTCCCGCCCCTCCTTGCTCTTTCCCAAACGCTGGGGTTTGAAGCATTCAACACCATATCCAGCTTTGGTTGGTTTTGAGGTATGTATTGAGATAGGCTCTTGCTCTGTAGCCTCCCTGGTTTAAAATCCCTATGTAACTCAGATGTCCTTGAACTTAAGACAGTCTTCCTGGCTCAACCTCTTTAGAGCTAGAATTTAGAATTTAGAGCTAGCACGACCCATCCACATTCATCTTTAAAATGTGTCTGGTCTGATGTCAGGGAAAAGAAAAGGGAAATGGAGGGCTGGAGAGATGATTTGGTAGTTAAGAGCCCCTACAGAGTTTGCCTGGTTCCTAAGTTCAATTAGGTACCAGATTCCACCTAATTGAAGTTCCAGGGTACGTGATGCCTTCTTCTGGCCTACATGGACATGGGCATGGCACTCACATACACTGACACATATAAATATGCTGGACATAAATAAAAACTAAAATTTAAAGAAAGAAAAAAGAGGGAAAGATGCCCACATCATACACTGTACTCTAGAATTCCTTTGCATTCATTTAGACTAACCTTGGGCCTGCCCATCACTGTAAGCCTAATATTCTCCTACTTATCCACACCTCAGAGAGGAGAGTTAAGCTCTTAACCCCTCAGAGGTGCCAGAGACCTGTTTCCTGTCATACCGTGAGGATACATCCTCTTATCCCAGTTACTATGGGAAGGAATGGTAACAGTCATAGGTCCAAATGTAGATACCCTGGCTACCATTACTCCTGACTTTTGTTTTGTTTTGTTTTGCTTTGTTTTTTTCTAGACAGGGTTTCTCTGTGTAGCCCTGGCAGTCCTGGAACTCACTCTATAGACCCGCCTGCCTCTGCCTCCCAAGTGCTGGGATTAAAGGCATGCACCACCACTGCCCCGCTACTCCTGACTTTCTACACTTTACAATTAGGTTAACAGAAAACTTCTTTACAAGCTAGTAGTGATGGCACATGCCTTTAATCCCAGCATCAGGGAAGCAGAAGACAGGAACTCTGTTAAGTTTCAGGTCATCCGGGGCTAGGTAGTGAAACCCTGTCTTAAAAACTAACTAACTAGCTAGCTAACTAACTAGCTTCTTTCAGTCTTAGAAACTTAAACGTTTAACTCAGGAATCCAAATACCACACTTCAATGACCTAAGGATGCTTCCTCATTAAAAATTACTGTAGGTTAATCCCAGCACCTGGGAAGCAGAAGCTGGCCAAGTTCTAGGCCAGCTAGGGCTCTAAAAAGAAAATTACTGTAGGGATGGGATTCAGCTCAGTGACAGACCACTTGCTTGCTTAGTTGGCATCAGTGATGGCTTGGGGATTAATCCTTAGCACCAAAACCAAAACAAATACAAAAAAGTAACTATAGCTAAGTGTCCAAACTCATCAAATTACATGTTGAATGAATGTAGCTTTATCAGTGTCAATCATACTGCAATAAAGTAGCTTTAAGTAACATTGAATAGTAGTAGTAGCACATATCTGTAATCCCAGTAATACAGTAAAGCCAGTGTTCAGAAGGCTGAAGCAGGAGGATCAAGAATTTGAGGTCATGGTAACTAAGCTACATAGTTTCAGGACATGATAACAATCCAAAGCCGTGCAGTAGTGGGATAGCCTTTAATCCCAGCACTTGGGAGGCAGAGAAAGGCAGATTTCTGAGTTCCAGGCCAGCCTGGTCTACAGAGCGAGTTCCAGGCCAGCCAGGGCTATACAGAGAAATCCTGTCTTGAAAAAAAAAAAAAATCCTAGCCAGCCTATGCCATGCAGCAGGACCTCTAAATAAGTAAATACCACACACATTGCTCTCCAGAGACACTACCTCCCCACCTAGGAGAATCACTAGAATCTAAGCAGGATTTTCAGGGTCTATGTAACAACATCTGGTGCTCCATCAAGACCCACCTGGAGGAGGGTATAGCCTTCAACTAACAGGAACTTTGGCTTTTCCCTTAATTCCCACTGTCTTCCTTCAAAGGGTATCAAGGCTTTTAACACATCTCCCCAAGTGCAAGAAAATGGCAATTTCCTCCCTACTTCACATGCTCTTAGGCCTTTCATAATGTGGCTTTGGCTCGTTACTTCTCCACATAGCAAACTACTAGTAGCTGTCAGGTCCCATAATCCACAACAACCCTGCTCCCTTCAAAAGCAAAGCTTTTGAAACAAAGCCTCACTCTATGGAGCCAAGCTAGCCTTGAACCTAGGATCCTCCTGCCTCTGTCTTGGGAGTCACCCTTTGATGCCTGCCATACATTCTGGGATGTCTTTTCCATACTAACAGTGTCTTACTCTACTCAGCCTCATCTCAGGGAGAGCTAACCCCTAACTTCCTAGTGTCACTATGGTAGACACACCACCACTGCCAGGCAAGACCTCCTCACTCCCCACCCCTGCCTGCAATCTTCTCATCTATATTCCAGAGAAGAAATCTGAGGTTCATAATACAGATGAACCCCACAGGTTAACCGGACTATACAAAGCAGTTCAAGTTGAGCCAGGGAGTCATTCCTCCTAGAATCAAGAAAACATATCTTTCTCCTGCAATCTGGTATCCTTAGGAAGTGAGGTGTTAAAGGTAGACAGTAGCCTTTACTTTCCTAGGCTTGTTATAGCTAATCAATAGATGATTGGGAAGAGCCAGTTTCTGCCGCAGCAGTAAGTCGCCAGAGCTAACAGTATTTTCTGGATGACGGTGGTGCTTAGGGATTGTAAAACTGACTGCTTGCGACCACCTACACTAAAGGAGACAAACTCCTGCCAAGCAGCCAGAAAGAGATGGAGCTGAGAGTTCTTGGGCTACTGATCAAAACGCTGTTGAGGGAAGCGACTCCTGTTCTCACCAGACAAGAGCAGACATGGGGAGATCCCCATGCCCTCAGTTTTCTACTTTCAATTACTTTTTAATTTGTTTTTATGTGGTTGTGGTGGAGAACGAGTGCCAGGGTGCACTGTGGGGACTAGAGGACAACTTCCAAGAATTAGTGTGTTCTCTCTCTCTCTCTCTCTTCCCCTCTCCCTTGTGGATTCCACAGATCAGATAGTCAGGCTTGGTAGCAAATAGCCATTTTACCAGTTCTATTTTATCTTTCAATATGAAATGCCTCACAAGTTTGTGTCACCTTTAACAGAGCCCATGCTAATCTATCTTGTATTCTTATCTTAGTGTACATGCTACCCAAATAAGAACCTACTGCTTAGAACTCTGCTAAAAGTTAAATTCAAGCCCACGCCCCTCTCCTACTGGTAGCACTCAGTAATCTCTGAACCACCAAGCCACCACCTGTCCCTTAGGGGAAAGAGCAGTGGCTTTACTTTTTGAACACCCTGCCCTCTCTCCCAGAAAGACAAATTTTTGTTTGTTTGTTTGTTTTTGTTTTTCGAGACAGGGTTTCTCTGTGTAGCTCTGGCTGTCCTGGAACTCACTCTGTAGACCAGGCTGGCCTCAAACTCAGAAATCTGCCTGCCTCTGCCTCCCAAGTGCTGGGATTAAAGGCGTGCACCACCACTGCCTGGCTAGAAAGACAATTTTTAAAAGTAGCAAAGGCCCACACACTTTTTCCAATTCTTTCGTGTGGCCATATGGCTAGTTCCCTTCCTAGAACAGGTCCGAGGATCTGGTCAGCCTTTAAGTGTGAAGTCCCTACTGAGGGCCAACCTTTTAATAGATGCAGAATTTGGGGGTCCTGGAACAGCTTCAGGAAGCACTTGCCCTCCCTCAATTTCAGCACAAGGGAGTGGGAAAATAGAGATCACAGACACAATAGAAAATAACACACTCTTCACTCCCAGCTCTGAGGAGGTTCTAAAAATCAAGTAGATCAGGATGGGGTGAAGGACCCCAAAGGTTCAAAGAAGACAAAGCCAACAGAGGCCAAGACCAGCTACCAAGCCAGAGCTACTAGCAGAGACGTCAGGAGCACCCCTCCTCCCCCCACTTTCCATCATTTGAGTGAATCATTGCATATAATTCCCTCCCTCCTTGTTCCAAGATCCAAACCTAGATTACCAAGATGTCTCAAGATGTCATGCCACTGGTGCACTGAAGCTGGTAGCAGGCCTCTTGCTGGCCCAGCCCAACCGTGGGTCATTCTGCACCAACTCATTAGCACAACCAGTAAGAAATATCAGGGCCTCTGTGCCTCTGTGGTTTCTACCCCAGACCAAGGGGAAGGGCGCTAGGGCTGGATAACTGACCCTTGGTTTCCTGGGCAAAAGTTTACCAGGGCGGGGCAGGAAGGGTCTCTCAGCCCTGGAGTGACACAGCATACGTCAAAGAGCTCGCTAGGAGCCTAGAACCCATAGTAGTTAGTTAGGCTGGTCTGCTTGCCTGCCTGCCTGCCTGCCTGCCCTGCCTTGCTTCCATTCGCTGCTACCTTTAAGGTTTTTTTATCCCTCACATGTGCGTCGTCCTCACCAGGCGATGAAACCACAGGCACTGATGATTCCTTGACGCGGTCTCATAACCCCCTTTTTCAGCACAGGGCAGTTGGACAAAATTATGTCACCTCTCCTTGGAAGACCCCACCCGGGTCAGTTTGGGGTACTGGCTCGGCTACTAGGTCAAAGGGCGAGGACAGGGAATACTCAATGCTTCTAACTTCTCTCTTTTCCGACTTTAAATTGCCGGCTCAACTCTCTGAAGAAGCCCAAGTTCGGAGACAGGGAAGAAAGCCCGCCTGCCCACTGGGACCACAGCTCTAACCTAGGCGCAGGGCAGCTGGCAAGGCCTCCAAGGTCACGGGGAAGGGTCGAGGTGGAAAGACCGGAGGGCGAGCAAGCCTCCCGCATGCCCACCGGGATAATCCCTCTCAGCTCCTTCTAGCCAGGGCGGGGGTCCCGGCCACCCAGGAGGTGCGCCCGGGGCGAAGCGCAAGCCCGACCCGGCTTGGGGAGCGAGGGCAGCGGGCGTAGGACCTCAGCGGCGCCGCAAGCCCACCAGGGGGACAAGCGGATGGCGGCCGACGCGCGCCCTCCTCGAGCCCCGGAGGGCGGGGAGACAATGCCGGCCCCGCCGGGCCAGTTCAGGCCGCACGCCCCCGCCCGCTGGACCTGGGCCGCTCCTCCCCGGGGCGAAGGGCAGCGGCGGGAAGGCGCCAGGAGCGGTGGCCCGCAGGTCCTCGCGCCGCCTGCGGCCCCGCGTGCGCCTCACGCGCGCCGGTCCCGGGGCCGCACACCCACCTCCTCCTCCAGCGGGCCGCTGGGGCCCGTGCCGCTGCCCGCGCCCGTGCAGTGCTCCACGTCCGGCTTCAGGTTGCTCATGGTGAGGGGGACGCGGAGAGGGGAGCGGGACGCTCCGTCCCGCGGTGGGCAGGGGCAGGGCGAGCCGTGCGCCCCCGAGGCGAGTGCGAGCTGGTGAGGAGACCGGCTGCTGCCGCGTCAGGCGAAGGAGAGAGTGGGGGGGGTCACATTAAGTTTGGCGGGTGCGGGAGGCGGCCGGAGCGGGCAAGGCACCGGGAAGCCGAGCGGAGCCCGTGCGGCCGCCGCCTCCGGCTTTTCACTGCGGCCCGCGAGTGCGCTCGCAGTGGCGGGGGGCGGGCGCCGGAGGAGGGGGCGGGCGCCGGAACCGGCCTCAGCTGGGGCCCGTCCCGCCCCTCCCCCGCCCCGCGGTCTCCGGGGGAACGCGCAGCCAATCCCCGCAGCCCACTGCGGGCTCGCCCCGGCCTCGGCCGCAGTTGCGGCCGCGACTCTCCGTCCGGCCTCTCTTTGCAGTCCTCCGCTCGGGCGTTTTCCCGTCTCCGCTTCCTTGCTTGCTCGACCCTCCTCTCCCCTTCCTCTCCCCGACCCGGCTCTCTGCAACCCGCCGTTCCCTTCTCCAGGACAACTTTTTAAACTTTGATGAACTCTATCAGAGAACTTTTTCTTAAAGGAGCCGCGCGGGGTTGGGTGGAGCTCGGGGTGACCCGCGCGTTGCATCCGCAGGCAGGGCGGCGGCGGCGGCTGGGCTCCAGGTTTCAGGCTCCGATGTGGAGGTGTAGGCGAGCACACCGTTCGCCCCCCAAATTCCGGTCGGGTCCGGGTCAGCCAGCGCTTCTCTTAGCGCGTAGCGGCTGGGGACCGGGTTCTGGAGGGGGAAGACGGGTAAGGGGAGGGCGGCAAACACCTGATCTTGAGCGTGGCACCGAGTGGTTTTGCTGCGTGACCTTGAGGAAATCACTTCCACAATCTGGCCTGAGGATTCCAGCCCAGTTGGTGGGAATTCAAAGAGGAGGTGAAGGGAACCTAATCGTTTTCAGCTTCAGGAAGGGGTACCTCGACTAACCTAGAAGGTTCCGTTCGTTACCTCCACCCCGCTTTTTATTTGTTTGTTTGCTTGCTTGTTTGTTTTTCGAGACAGAGTTTCTCTGTGTAGCCCTGGCTGTCCTGGAACTCACTCTGTAGACCAGGCTGGCCTCGAACTCAGAAATCCGTCTTTCTCTGCCTCCCAAGTGCTGGGGTTAAAGGCGTGCGCCATCACTGCCCGGCTCCACCCCGCTTTTAAGACTTCTCACAGCTCGCTGTTTTTCCGCTCCAATTCCGAACCCCAGAGTGGGGGAGGGAAGAGCCGGCTGACGCCTAGGGCGGGGTCGCTTAGACTCCCACCCAGTGGCGGCGGGGCCGCCCGGCCATAGGGCCGGATTTTCCCCCCTGTCGAATAAATGTTGACCAGCATCCTGTAAAAAACCCGCACCTACCTGAAGTCGCGGTACTGGAAGTGTAGCGGCCCTGACTGCCCTGCGAAGCCGCCAGAGCCCTGGGGTTTTTTCGTGCGCCCCTGCCCATGAGTTCCTTTATATGGACTGAGACATGCCAGTCACAGTCCCCGATGATCCTTGAGCAGCCATAGCTGAGAGGTGAGCGGATTGGGCTCGGCTCAGGTGTCTCCCGGTGGGATCTTCTGCCCCGATTTAAAGCACGGAACATAAGTCTTCGTAATGGGATTTGGGGCGAGAGGCCGCGCTCAGAGGCGGTCCACATGAAAAGCCTTGGGTTTGCAGCCCCCGTACTAGTTAGGAACCTTGACCTTGGGCAGTGGCTTAGTCCCTGGGAACTTCCCTGTGTGGACCTGCCAAATAGAGTTAGCTCCATCATGCGTGAGAGCTGTGCTGTGGCTCCCTGATAACTTGTCACCTCACGGGTAAGTAAATTGAGGTTTTTGCCAGTGATATAATCACCTATTTGGGAAGGAATTGTTGAAGCCCTACTGTGGCCTGGGTTCAGGGAGTAGTTGACTATACTTATTGGTAACACAGAATTGCCACTACACTCTCGCCAAGGCACAGACAATCAGGAGGTAGGTGCTACACTTCCCCAGACTTTTCAAGGTTTTTCCAGCTTCCCGCATCTCCAGGTGGTATCAATCCTGTGCGTCCTCAGATACAGCCACCACACTTTCCCCTCCTGCAAATCTTCCTCTTAAGTCTCTTGAAGTCTTCCTCCTTCCTTTGCCAAAGAGGAATTCCCCTTTCTTCCTCCCTTTCAGGATCCTGCTGTAGAATTCTGCTGTAGCTCAGGCTTTTTCCAGAGGAGAAACCCAGTCAGTTTTCTAAACTTGGGTCTCCCCTATAGGGTTGATCTGAACTTTTCTAATACAGAGGGGCATCTTGTAGTTAAGGGTTCCACCTTACAGATGAGGAAGCTGAAGCCCAAAGAAGTGACAGATGAGATAGGGGCCCTTCTTGGGCCCCAGTTGCTGCATTTCTCACATTAGGAAACTGGTGATACTTTTAAAAAATAATACTTTTCTAATGCTAATACTTCATAAATGCTGAAAAATACGAAATGGAGAACAGTCCAGCCGTTTGATGCACAAGATTATTAAATTCTTCTAATCCTTCTTCTATGCATTCTTTTAAAAACCAAACCCCACAACCCCTGAAAGTATATGTCCAAACCTAAAGAGATTCGGAGATCTGGGAGACAGACCGGAAGGCTCTGCCCAGCCCACTTTTCCCTGTGTGTCATTAGGATCTTTGATACTGCCTATAGAGTCAGTCCTCATCTGGCTAGGAAGAGGAATTGTGGTAGTACAGGTTTGGCTTCCCGCCTGGAGAATGGGAGCTTTCCCTCTAACTATGCCAGTCTTTCCTCCCTGGAAAGGTCACCTCTGACCTTCTCACACTTCTGTCCCCTGCAGTCTCTCCAGCTTGGCTTTCCTCAGTTTCCACTCTCCTTTCCATATGCTCACAGTGCTGCCTTCTTTCTTTTGAGCCTGGGAATACCTTGTTTTGGAATCTTCCCTAATTCTAACAAGTATCCTACGGAGGTATAGTATAGCCTCCGTGGCTTCAGCAAAGAGCTTGAGCAGTGGTTTTTTTTTTCATTAAGAGATCTTCAGCAAACTTTCCTTGAATAATACTGGGCTGCTTTGGTAGGAGGCTTCAGGGTTGTCTGGTGCTTGAGTCCCTTTCTCTAATTTTCTGTACGTATATTTCTTGTTTATCTATTTACTCATCTAGTTTGAGACAGGGTCACACTCACCTGGAGCCTGCTGTGTAGACCAAGCTGTCCTCAAACTGAGAAATTTTCTTGCCTCTTCCCCCGAGTTCTGGGATTAAAGTTGTGTAACACAACTCCCAGCCACAGTATTTCATTCTTTTTGTGTTTTGTTTTTCAAGGCAGGGTTTCTCTGAGAAGCGTTGGCTGTCCAAGAAGTAGCTTTGTAGACTAGGCTGGCTTTGAACCTATAGAGATCTGTCTTCTGCCTCTAAAGGCATGCACCACCACACCAGTTCATTCTTAAGAAGTAGAAAAAAAAAAAATCAGCTGGGGAGATGGCTCAGTGGTTAAGAGCACTGACTGTTCTTCCAAAGGTCCTGAGTTCAATTCCCAGCAACCACATGGTGGCTCACAACCCTCCGTAATGAGATCTAATGTCCTCTTCTGGTGTGTCTGAAGACAGCTACAGTGTACTTACATATAATAATAAATAAATTTAAAAAAAAAGAAAAAAAGAAGAAAAAATCAGATAACCTCACTCCTGAGAAATACCTTCCTGGTGTGTCTGGGCACTCCCAAGCAGATCTTAAGAATTCTGACTTCACCAGGCTGTGGTGGCGCACGCCTTTAATCCCAGCACTCAGAAGGCAGAGGCAGGCAGATTTCTTGAGTTCAAGGCCAGCCTGGTCTACACACTGAGTTCCAGGACAGCCAGGTCTACACAGAGAAACCTTATCTCGAAAAGTTCTGGCTTCAACTTCACCACAAGATATCCTGGGCACTAATAGCACTGGTCAAGGACCTTGAGACTCAGAAGATGGGTGTTTCTGAGGCTTATTTTCTTGGTTGCTAGTGAGGTTTAAGCTCCAATCTTTCAGGTGCAAGAGGTCAGGGTAGAGGGTGGGAGGTGAGGGGGCAGGAACATGATGCCGCTCTGTACTGTTAATATCCCCCTGCTGTTCCTGCAGCCTCTAGTTACATATTAAAAAACATAGGCTTAGAACAATTGGAGGAGTTCTTCTAGGCCTTAGTAAATATCATTAGATGTCAGGGAAAGGTCCTGAGTTTCATTCTTCAGCACATAAAGAGCTCCTTGGTAATCCCTATAGGAAGCAGCAGAGATAGTCTTTCTGGGTCCCACTAGCCAGCCTAGCTTTATCAGCCAGCTCAAGTCCCAGTGAGCCGTTCAAAAAACAAGGTGAACTGTTTAAGGAAATGTTCATGCACAATTTAGTCCCAGCAAAAGCAAGCAGATCTTGGTGACTTCAAGGCCAGCCTGGTCTACAGAGCAAGCTCTAAGTCAGCCAAGGATATGTACATGGTAAGATAGAGTCTCAAAACACCAGAGAGGTGGTGAGGGTTCTGATTTCGGAATGTTGAGCAAGTCACTAGCCAAGTATCAATAAATAAGCTATAAAATTGGAGTAATAGTGCTCCCTTGTAAGAATGCCAGCTTGCTATATTTGCAGGTCAACTTCCACCTGGGTCATTTTTTGTCCCAGAATCTCTCTGATATGTCTTTTTATTTATATATTTATTTTTTCTGAAACAAGGTTTCTCTGTGTAGTCCTGACTGTCCTGGAACTCACTCTGTAGACCAGGCTGGCCTCAAACTCAGAAATCTGCCTGTCTCTGCCTCCCAAGTGCTGGGATTAAAGGCATGCGCCACCACCACCTGGCGTTTTTTGCTTCTTTTGTTCTGAGCCACTCTGTGAACCTAGATCTCTGGTTCGAATCAGAAACAAACACTACTAGTCCCAGAGTAGCCTTACCATGGACCAGGGTCTGCAGCCAGGTGACCTGGTAACTGTGTGCCCAGGCAGGACTTTGCTTTCCTAAAGTAAAATTAGAGCTACCTTTTAGGCTACCAAGAGGGTCACTCTGAGCCAGGCAGTGGTGGCGCTCGCCTTTAATCCCAGCGTTTAGGAGGCAGAGGCCAGCCTGGTCTGCAGAGTGAGTTCCAGGACAGCCAGGTGCCGCGGACCGGGATTTCTTGCGGGGTCCCTTGTTCCACGGGACTAGGGGTTCTGGCCAGGTGGGCACAGGATTCGGCTTTGACAAACAGACTACACACGAGTGGTGTAAGATCTGAGTGTATTTCTTTAAAAATGAGGCTTTTACAATCATTGCAAAAGAGAAATGAAAAATCTGGCAGCTCAACAGTTGAGGTACTTCTGAGGCTATCTGAAACATACTGGGTCTAAAGCAGCAGCTATCGCCTCTGAACTGGTGCTGCATCCCCCGGGCCCAAGCACTCTGGGCCCAGGGGACTGCGAGAGATACATGAATCTGAGTCCTAGCCCATCTAAGTTCTAGTGCTAGTCCTGCATGTGAGTCCAAGTCCTTCTTCTTCCAGTCCTAGTGCTAGACTGAAGTCACGTAGGCAAGCGACCCCCACACCCCGGTCAGCAGGGTCTGGTAGCTAGGTATGAAACAGGAGGAAGAGGGGTGGAGCCCTCCCTGTTGAGGTATTCTTATGCTAATTCTCTGGTTCTTGCTGGTGGCAGGCAGAGGGGAATCTCCACCTAACGCTTTCAGCTAATGTCTTAGAGTGAGAGAAACCTTTCAATTACTCTCTAGTACTTAAAACATTAAACTAGGATAGTTGGAAACATTGGTGAAGGTCAGAAAGCAATGTCCGAATTTTCTCTTGCTAGCTGTGAAGAAATGATATCTTGGTGAGTTCCTAGCACACCAGTACGAGGACATATCTGGGCTACCTCTGAGTTTGGGGTGCCAGGCGACAATGCGGAGGCAGGAGACTGATTTTCCTTGAAGTTTATGCCTCAAATACCGCCGTCACGCAAAGTGTGCGTGGCAGCCAGGGCTGTATAGAGAAACTCTGTCTCAAACCACCCCCCCCCAAAAAAAATTCAGGGGCAAAGTGTGCAGTTCAGTGGAGTGCTTGTCTAGCATGCTGTGGTGGTTTGTATGTTTGTTGGTCCAATAGGGTAATATATTTGGGTGCTTGGTTCCCAGTTGGTAGGTTATTTAGGAAGGATTAGGAAGTGTGGCCTTGTTGGAGTAGATGTGTCACTGAGCTTTCCTGCCTGCTTCCTGCAGATCAGGGTGACCTCATCATGCCTGCCTGCCCACATGCTTCTTGAAACTATAAAGCAAGACCCCAATTAAATACTTTCTTTTAAAAGTTGCCTTGCTCATAATAATATAATGACCAAAGAAATATAATGGTCAAAGAAATAATATAAGCCAGTTGTGTGGCATACACCTGATTTAATCCCAGCACTGGGACACGCAGAGGCAGTGGGATCTAACGTTCAAAGCCAGCCTGGTCTACAAAGCAAGTTTCAGGCCAGTTAGAGCTATGTATACATTGTTTGTGTGTGTGTGTGTATGTGTGTGTGTGTGTGTACAGTGACACCCTGTGTCTGAGGCAACTTTTAAAAGAAAGTACTTAATTGGGGTCTTGCTTTATAGCAATAGAATAATAACTAAGTCATGTGCCCAGTGTGGTCTCTAGCACAGCATAAACTAGGGTGTGGTAGCATAGGCCTATTATTTTAGCAGTTCAAGATCAACCTCAGCTGTATAGTGAGTTTGAGCCAGCCTGAGTGACATAAGATCACATCTCAAAAAAACTTTTTTTTTTTAAAGAGAGAAAGAGGAATGGAAAGGAATGTTAGTGTTCCAGTGGGAAAATTCCTAGAAGTGTTTTGTTTTATTTTTTAATATATATTAATGTATCAGTGACAGTTTTCCCCTACTCTAAAAAGAGAGAGACTAGAATTCCAAGAACCTAAGTGGGAATATTAGAGGGGATAAAGAAATAATATAAGCCAGTTGTGGTGGTACACACCTTAATCTTAGCACTGGGACACGCAGAGGCAGTGGGATCTCTAAGTTCAAAGCCAGCCTGGTCTACATAGGAAGTTTCAGGCCAGTTAGAGCTATGTATACAGTGTGTGTGTGTGTGTGTGTGTGTGTGTGTGTGTGTGTGTGTGTGTACAGTGACACCCTGTGTCTGGAAAGAAGGAAAAAGAATCCAGAGAAGCCCCCCGTAGGGGTGTCTGAACAGGCCAAAGGTTTCTGGCCTCAACCCTGACAACCTTACTTATACCTCTCAGCAGCCAGCACCCAGTTCTTCTCCCCTGTGAATTCCTGTATAACCACGGTGGTTTTGTAGATAGGGAAACAGAGGTTCTGTGGTGACACACAAGCTACTGAGTACCATTTTATGTTTCTGTTTCCTCAACGGAAACAAAAACAACAACAAAAAATGTTTTTTTCAAAGGTCAGTTCTGGTGTCATCCCTCATGAGGTGTTTCTCTTGTTGTTTTTGTGATTATTGGCCTAGGCTGTCTGGCCGTGGGCTTCTGTCAGCCACTTGTCTTACCTTCCAGCCATGAGAATATAAGCATGTGACACCACACATGGCTTTTTACATGGGACCTCTAGAGCTTTTTTGTCAGGATCTTCCTGTGTAGCCCAGGCTGGCCCAGAACTAACAATCTCCTTGTCTCTGTTTCCTTTCTATCTAATATCAAGAGTGATAGTAGCTGGGCAGTGGTGGCGCTCACCTTTAATCCCAGCACTCAGGAGGCAGAGACAGCCAGATTTCTGAGTTTGAGGCCAGCCTGGTCTACAGTGTGAGTGAGTTCCAGGACAGCCAGGGCTATACAGAGAAACCCTGTCTCAGAAAAACCAAAAAAAAAAAAAGAGTGGATAGTAAGTACTATGATTTTAAAGTGCCCCACTCCCCAATTCATACATTGGAAACTTACTCTACAAATTCATGTGACTCCCACTTGTAGGTAATGCAGCCCTAGGCATTCCCCAGATACTGAGCAGATTTTGATGCCAACTTCCTAGACTTACTGATCCCTAGAACCATGAGCAAAGTAAACCTCCATTCTTTGTAAATTGTCCAGTCTAGGGTATTTTGTTACAGCAACACACAATGGATTGAAAGGGTAACTAGAAGAATGGATGAAAATGATAGATTTTTTTTCCTCAAGAGGTGAGTCAGAGGGATCTTGAGTTTAGGCTAAGAAAGACATTTCCAGCTGGGCGTGGTGGCGCACACCTTTAATCCCAGCACTTGAGAGGCAGAGGCAGGCAGATTTCTGAGTTCGAGACCAGCCTGGTCTACAGAGTGAGTTCTAGGACAGCCAGGGCTACACAGAGAAACCCTGTGTCGAAAAACCAAAAAAATTAAAATAAAATAAAATCACAGCACACAGGAGGCAGAGGCAGGTGGATTTCTGTGAGTTTGAAGCTAGCCTGGTCTACAAAATGGGGTTCCAAGATAGCCAGGGCTATTACACAGAGAAACCCTGCCTCGAAAAAACAACAAAAAGAAAAGAAAGAAACTTACTTTCTAGGAAAAACTAAAAATTAATCAAAGATCTTTTCCTATGAAAATTTTTGTTCAAAACCTCTCTGGTTTTGTTTTTGTTTGAAATGGGTTTTAAGTTCTGGCATCCATTAAGCAGCACTTGGTAAACTTTTACTGGCTGCTGAGTCCTTCCTAGGGAACCAAAGGTCACTGAGAATACCTCTCTGGCCTGCTTCACTGCCTGACTCCCAGACCCTGGGAGAGGGCGCCTCTCGGCCAGACAAATTATAGAATTGTTCACCAAGTACGGTAGGCTGACCTACTAGCCCAAGGTACCAAGGAAGGCCAAAAGGGCTAGACCAGTGTCCAGTGTGCCAAATGGCAAGTTCTTTGGGTCCTGAGGCACTCTGTAAAAGACGGTGGTGCAAGGATGTGGGCACACCTACCTTAGCTCTGAAGGTGTGAGTGTAACTCCAATGCCTTTTATCTTTACTGCCCATGAAGGGGAGGAATGTTACATTCCTCTTTAAGGACTTAAAGACAGCTGGGGAGTGAGCTGTACCCTAACCCAGATACCTCCAGTGATGGCTGCAGACAAGTGCAGGTCATAGAATCTGTCAGAGGAACCATAGATAAAACATAGGGCCCGCTGATCAGAAAAAAAAAAAAGTTTTTACTTATGTGTATATGTCTCTCCTGGAGCTGGAGTTACAGGTGGTTAAGAACCACCTGATGTGGGTGCTTCAAACTGAACTGGGGTCCACTGGAAAAGCAGCAAACTCTCTTAACCACTGAGCCCTATCTCCAGCTCCCAGAATTAGTTTTTGAAAAAAGGCCAATTCCCAGGACACATCCAAGAATACACTTAAATGCCTAGTACCTCAGCACCCAGAACCCTAGGACCTACCTGGATCCATTTGTCTGCACTAAGTATTTGAATTTCCACCAAGTGTCAGCTGGAGATTGGGGAGTTCACAGTCTCCACGCCAAGTCTCTCACTGCTGCACCTTCAGCCATGATGACAGCAGACTTTCCAGATGACACTAAGAGATACTAGCATTTGAGCACTTCTCCCCTGACTTCTCTTTTGCCTTGTTGAGTAGGGGGGTGTTCTTGTTTTTTTGTTTTGTTTTGTTTTGTTTTTTGAGATGGGGTTTCTCTGTAACAGTCCTGGCTATCCTGCAATCAGATTTGTAGGCCAGAACTTGCAGAGATCCTCCTGCCTCCCCAGGGTGCTAGGATTAAAGGAATGAGCCAGCAACCCCAGCTGTCCATTGACATTTTTTGTTTTACCTTGTTTTGTTCTTTTCTTTTGTTTTGTTTCCAAGACAGGGTTTCTCCATATAGCCTTGGCTGTCCTGGAACTTGCTCTGTAGACCAGGCTGGCCTCGAACTCAAAAGATCTACCTGCCACTGCCTCCTGAGTGCTGGGATTTAAGGTGTGTGCCATCACCACCTGGCCACAGTGCTATAGAGTGAATCATGTTCTCTGCAGTAAGATGGCCCTCAGACAGCAAGCCATTTTCCTAACATCTAACCATGATCTCCGTCACCCTAAAGCATAACTGTTTACTCTTCTGAACTTGCAATAAAGAGGAGAAATACTTTGTGAGGAGGATTCTGCCAGTTCCTTGAGAGTACCGGCACCAGAGCAGCTGTAATGGCCTGTAGACAGCAATGCTTTCCAGAGAAAAGATCGCTACTATGCCCTGCTAGTGGAAGGCCACTGGTGTTTATCTTTGCAACTACAAAAAAAAATACACATGATATTTGCATACATGTGTATACATGCACATAATGACCTACAGTCAGACCTAGCAACAGCTGGTTCTAGTGAGTATTTTCATAACAACTCTTGGGCCTACAAGAGGACTCAGTACTTGTAGAAAGCCTTGGGGACACAGTTGAATTTCCATACCCTCCTGGTGGAAGCAGAGGACCAGCTCCCACAAAGTGTCCTCACCCTTCCACATGCATGCTGTGGCACACACTTTGAATAGACCTTTTGTTTTATTTATTTATTTTGAGACATGGTCTCTCTATGTAGCCCTGGCTGATCAGCTTTCACAATTGTCCTCAGACCTCCCTGTGCATGCTGTGGCACACCAAAGATATGTTTCATTGGTTTGTTTGTTTAGAGACAAGGTCTCTCTATGTAGCCCTGGTTGTCCTGGAACCTTCTGTGTAGAATCCTAGGCTGGCCTCAAACTTACAAGATCTGCCTGCCTCTACTTCCTGAGTGTAGGATTAAAAGTTCATTACCACAGCCAGAAGAAAAAAAAAATTAAGAAAAGTTAAATAAAGCAGAATACCCACAGTCAAAAAGTTAGGGGCTTCTTATCTCATTCTTTTTTTTTTCTTTTGGGGGTGGTGTTTGCTTGTTTATTTAGGTTTGATTTTTTTCAAGACAGAGTTTCTCTGTGTAGCCCTAGCTGTCCTGGAACTTAATCTTTTTACCAGGCTGACCTTGAACTCAGAAACCCACCTGCCCCTACCTCCCAAGATCTGGGACTAAACACATGTACCACTATGCTGGGCTTGGATCCATCTTGTTTTATGTTGGATTTTTCTCGCTGTGATAAAACAGGATGGTCAGAAACAGCTTGGGGAAGAAAGTGTTTATTTCATCTTACCCTCCCAGGAACAGTTGGCTCATCACTGAGAAAGTTAGGACAGGAACCTGGAGGCAGGAACTGAAACTGAGGCGGAGGTGGAAAGCGGCTTACTGGCTTGTTCAGCCCAGGGCCACCTGCCAAGGGTGGCACTACCCACAGGGGGCTGGAGCCTCTCAGATTTGAAGACAGGCCAGTCTTAAGAAGGCACTTTCTCTAAGATTCCCTGTTCCCAGATAGGTCTAGGTTTGTGTCAACTTGACAAGAACCAGCTAGGACACATCCATATAATTATCACCATGAAGAGCTCATTTCACAGGACTCCGTGAGCCACAAAACTACATGTCTGTTACAGCTACTACAGTTAGCCCTTGTAACTAGAGTAGGAAAGCAGCCACGTGTAATCAAAAGACAAGTGGGCATGGCCGTGTCCCAGTAAAGCTACCACCAGGCTGCAGGGTCAGCGTGTGTGTGACACAAGAGTGGTCAGGTGATTAACTCCTTTATCACGAGAGGCTGAATCTTAGACCACATTGAGAGTTGGGTAGTTGAGCTGGAGAGGTGGCTCAGCAGTTAAGAGCACTGACTACTCTCCTAGGTATCCTGAGTTCAATTCCCAACAACTACACAGTGGCTCACAACCATCTGTAATGGGATCTGATACCCTCTTCTAGTGTGTCTGAAGACAGCTACAGTGTATTCACATACATAAAATAAATAATACTAATTTAAAGAAAGAAGGGCTGGAGAGATGGCTCAGTGGTTAAGAGCACTGACTGCTCTTCCAGAGGTCCTGAGTTTGATTCCCAGCAACCACATGGTGGCTCACAACCATCTGTAATGGGATCTGATGCCCTCTTCTTATGTGTCTGAAGACAGCAAAAGTGTACTCATATACATAAAATAAATAATTTCTTTTTTTAAAAAAAAAAAAAGATAATTAAAGAAAGAGAGAGTTGGGTGGTATTTTATCATGCCTTCTCCAGAACATGAGGTCTGTCTGGAGAATGGAGCTTTTGCTTGTTTGTATTTGTTGTCTTTGAGGCAGGAGACAGGGCCTTTCTATGTAGCCCTGACTATCCTGGAACTGTTATGCAGACCAAGCTGGCTTGGTACTCACAGAAATCTGTCTGCCTCCCAAGTGCTGAGATCAAATGTATGTACCATCACGCCCATCTAGAAAGCAAGTGTTAAAAGCCTAGAGACTAGGGACTGGAGAGGTGGCCCTGTGGTGAAGACTGCTTATTTTTCTTGCAGAGGACCTATATTTAATTCCCAACACCCACATAGTGGCTCATAAGCATCTGTAACTCCAGTCCCAGGGGGTCCAATGCCCTCTCCTAGACTCAGTAGGCACTACATGCATGTTGTACACAGACACATGCAAGCAAAAACAAAACCCTAAACACATAAAATATGAAGGGGAAGAAAAAAAATTGTTTTTAATGTTTGTATCTTTGTTATTTAGGGATATCTTACTATACTATAATTTCTTTCTTTCTTTTTTTTTTTTTTTCTTTTTGGTTTTTCGAGACAGGGTTTCTCTGTGTAGCACCGGCTATTCTGGAACTCACTCTGTAGACCAGGCTGACCTCGAACTCAGAAATTCACCTGCCTCTGCCTCCCAAGTGCTGGGAGTAAAGGTGTGTGCCACAACTGCCCAGCTCTTTTTTATTTTTTTAGCCCTGACTAACATAGAGTTCCATATATAAACCAGGCTGGCCTTGAAGTTATAGCAATCCTCTGGCCTCATCCTCCTAAGAGATGAGATTATAGGCATGTGCCACTATGTACCACAGACGTGCACACACACACCTTTTTAAAATAGAATCTCATATACCCCAGGCTGGTCTTGAACTCACTAAGAAGTTAAAGATGGCCCGGCAGTGGTGGCACACGCCTTTAACCCCAGCACTTGGGAAGCAAAGAAAGATGGATTTCTGAGTTTGAGGCCAGCCTGGTCTACAGAGTAAGTTCCAGGACAGCCAGGGCTACACAGAGAAACCCTGTCATGAAGTTAAGGATGACCTTAAACTCCTGATCCTCCTGTCTCTACCTGCCAAGTGCTGGGGTACCGGGTCCATGCCACCGTCTCCATGTGGTCAGCTGGCTGGTTTCCATCATTGTGTGAGACCAGCCAGCAGGATCTTCATTTACATGCTTGCTTTATGTCTATAGTTTCCATTTAAGTGTTTCATGTCATTTTTCTGTTTGCAATGCTGAGGTTGAATATGAGGCCTCCAGTGTCACGAAGACAACTCATCACATGACTATAGAAGGAGACTGGCCACAATTTGGAGTAGGAGCTAAGATTTGTGCCAGAATTATGAAAGGCCCTGCATTCAACTTCCTTGATGCTCCTGCTGTTCATGTCACTGGTACTGATGTCCCCATGTTTTACACAAAGATCCTAGAAGACCACTCCATACCTCAGGTCAAAGACATCATATTTACAATAAAGAAGACTTTGAATGTCTAATCTGGACCTTGAATGTCAAGGCATTTAAAATACTTGTGGATTCCACCTGATATGTACTGAGAGACTTACTTACTAGTCATAGAGTTAATGCTGACGTGGCAGCAGGTGTCTCTGTACTGGTAAGACATTTAAATGTGCTTATGAGTGGAACGTTTTTCACTCTCTACCCTAGATGCTCTGCTTTCTTTGTTACTGTAAGTTAGCCTTTGAATAAGATTAATATTAAAATTTGCCCTCTTGCCAGGCAGTGGTGGCACATGCCCTTAATCCCAGCACTTGGGAGGCAGAGGCAGGCAGATTTCTGAGTTTGAGGCCAGCCTGGTCTACAGAGTGAGTTCCAGGACAGCCAGGGCTTTACAGAGAAATCCTGTCTTGAAAAACAAAAAACAAACAAAAAAAAAATTGCCCTCTTTCACAAGAAGGAGCAAGATAAAAATGTCCCTACAGAAGATAACTTTTTTTAAAAACTTTTTTTTTTTAAGATTTATTTATTATTATATGTAAGTACACTGTAGCTGTCTACACCAGAAGAGGGCATCAGATCTCATTACGGATGGTTGTGAGCCACCATGTGGTTTCTGGGATTTGAACTCAGGACATTCGGAAGAACAGTCAGTGCTCTTAACCACTGAGCCATCTCTCCAGCCCAGAAGATAACTTATATGTCTAAAAAGTATATTATCTGCATTTGCTGTTTAATTGTTTTGACAATTCCTACCTAACCAAAAAAAAAAAAAAAAAAAAAAAAAAAAAAAAAAAAAAAAAAAAAAAAAAAAAAAAAAAGGCCTCTCATGTTACACAGTGCTTTGGCCCTACGCTCCAATTTTTTTAAAAATATAGAATATGTACAACTGTGTACATATTCTTCCTTTTTAGTTTTCTCTCAATGAAGAAGGCTTGCTAGACTTCCTCAGAGTGCTTCCTCCCCAGGCTGAGCTCTGAAAACTGTTCAGGCCACATGGTGGAACATTTGTAGAATTTACCTTCTTGTTTCCTACTAGTAGTCACTGGTTTTCCTTGTCTGGCTTTCAGGGTCTAGAGAATCCTTGTTTCTTAAATACTCTAGGAGGAAATGGTACTTTATGTGTCTTATGTGAGATTATAAGGTATCTAGACTGGAAGCAGAAATACCTAGGTGTTTGTGGGTTTATGGTCATTTTTGTTTGCTGTCATTTTCAGAAATGGTCTTGCTGTATAGTTCAGGCTAGCCTTGAACTTGGGACTTTCCTGACTTGTTCTCTGAGTACTGTGATTGATTATAGGTGTGTGCCACCATGTCTGGCTGTGATCGTTTTTTTTTGATTCACTCAACTGGCATTTATTAAGAGGGAGTTTGCCACATGACCACTTTACACTGGTCTTAAGATTCTGCACACATCTAAAACTTCCCCATCAGCACTTTAAATAAAGCCTTTTCTGGGCTGGAGAGAGGAATCTGCTGATAAGAGCACTCACTGCTCTTCCAGAGTTCCTGAGTTCAATTCCCAGCAACCACATGGTGGTTCACAGTCACTTGTAATGGGATCTGATGCCCAATCCTGGTATGTCTAAAGGGTGTGACAGTGTACTCAAATACATTAAATAAATAAATAATAAAACCTCTCCTCTGTTTAAAATATTCTTTGTAGCTATGTGTCACTTTCTCAGCTCAAAAGAAGCCTTCTTAGGCAATTCTATAGTACTGAATTCCTCTATTTTTTAACACATTTCTGCTTTCTTTAACTGTTATTTTTTTTATAAAAATTTATTTATTATATGTAAGTACACTGTAGCTGTTTTCAGACACACCAGAAAAGGGCATCAGATCTCATTATGGATGGTTGTGAGCCACCATGTGGTTGCTGGGATTTGAACTCAGGACCTCTGGAAGAGCAGTCGGTGCTCTTACCCGCTGAGTCAGAACTTACTATGTAACCCTTGGACCCCTAATCCTCCTGCCTCCTGAATACTGGGATTACAAGTGTGCAGCATTGTGCCCAGCTGCTGAATATTTAATTTATTAATACTCAGATGAATGAGTAAGTGTGTGAAGGAATGCATCTGAATTCTTCCCAGTGCTTGTCGCATAGAGAACAGTCAAACTGGGGATGCTTGGCCCATAGAAGCATGCCTCTAGACTCTCATCACATCTGACTGTCCTTCAGCCATGCTGTTTCTAGTGATAACAGCAGACCCCTGCATACTGGCTTGAGGAGGTCTGACAGGTGAGGCTGACAAGTTCCAGATCCAAGCCTTGGGCCTCACATAGTCCCACAGAACCGGATGCCGGGCAGAAGCCAGAGCTAAGCTTCCATGATGTCACTGCCTTCAGGAGGCACATCCTCCCAGGCCTTCTCAGTGTTGCCTGACACCCTTGAGAAAGAGTCTCAGCCGGACACAGGGGTAGAGACCTGTGATCCCAGCACTGGAGAGAGGCAGAGCAGGAGAATCACTGAAAAATTGATGCCAGCTTATTCTTTCTAGTGAGCTCAAGCCAGCCAGGCTCTGTAGTGAAGTGAGACCATCACAAAACAAATGAAATGGGGCTGGCTAGATGGCTCAGAGGTTAAGAGCACTGACTGCTCTTCCAGAGGTCCTGAGTTCAGTTCCCAGCAACCACATGGTAGCTCACAACCATCTGTAATGGGATCTGATGCCCTCTTCTGGTGTGTCTCGACACAGCTACAGTGTACTCACATATGTATAAAGTAAATAAATAAAATCTTAAAAAGCGGCATCTTTTCACGTTCACAGGTGCAGATCCATTTGTGACTATTGACAACTGTTAGAATAGATCAGGCCCTGAGTTCATTCTTCAGGACCAAAAAAACAAAAACAAAAAAACCCAAAAAACCAAAAAAATAACTATTAGAGTGTAAACAGAACAAGGCAGAAGTTCTTTGATAAAGTGAAATGTGTTACTTTAAACTTTTCTTTACTTTTTTGTTTTTTTAAACAATTCTCAGTGAATTGAGGGGACTCAGAAACACCCATCTCAAAACTCCTAACTTTTGACAGAGGAGGAAACATCTCTGTAAGACAATACATGCTAGACTGTTTTAGCACCATGTTTGAGACTTCGTGTTTTTTTGTTTTTTTGTTTTGTTTTGTTTTGTTTTGATTTTTTCGAGACAGGGTTTCTCTGTGTAGCCCTGGCTGTCCTGGAGATCACTCTGTAGACCAGGCTGGCCTCAAACTCAGAAATCCACCTGCCTCTGCCTCCCAAGTGCTGGGATTAAAAGCGGAGACTTGGTGTTTTTAACCTCATCTTCTAACCCCACGAGTTGTCCAGAGCAGTAGTAGAGTGTTTGCTAACATGAACTAATACCCTGGGTTCAATCCGTAACATTGCAAAACACCCCAAGAGCTTTGCCTACTAGTTTCTGCTTATTTATGATGAAATGTTTTGTTTATTTACATGGTGGTAGGGCACATGTGTGCCGTAAGCCTAGGTGACTTATATTCCCATGTTTATTTACATGGCGGAGGTCAGGATAGTGTTACTTTCCACAGCCAAGGCTCTCAGGACCTTTCTTGTTTCTGCTGCTGTGCTGCGTGCTTCAGGCTGCTTGGCCCAGGAGCTTTCAGACAGTTCTGTCTCTACCTCCCATGTTGCCTAGGAATTCTGGGATTATGCCACATCAATGTGTTCAAAGGCCTGTGTCAATTGGGGTTTTTTTTTTCCTTTAGATTTATTTATTTATTATATGTAAGTACACTGTAGCTGTCTTCAGACACACCAGAAGAGGGTGTCAGATCTCATGGGTGGTTGTGAGCCACCATGTGGTTGCAGGGATTCGAACTCAGGACCTTTGGAAGAGCAGTCAGTGCTCTTACCTGCTGAGGGTTTTTCTGTGTAGTCCTGGCTGTCCTGGAACTCACTCTGTAGACCAGGCTGGCCTCGAACTCAAAATATGCCTGCCTCTGCCTCCCAAGTGCTGGGATTAAAGGTGTACACCACCACCACTCGGCAAGATTTATTTTTATTTGTGTGTGTGAGCGAGCGTGTATGTGCATGTGTGTGTGTGTATGTGTGTGCGTGCGCGCGCGCGCGTGTATGTGTGTGTATGTGTGTGTGTGCGTGTGTGTATGTGTGTGTAGGTGAGTGCGTGCACGCGCGCGTGTGTATTTGTGTATGTGTGTGTGTGCGCGCGTGTGTGTATGTGTATGTGTGTGTGTATGTGTGTGTATGTGTGTGCGTGCGCGCGCGTGTATTTGTGTATGTGTATGTGTGTGTGTATGTGCATGTGTGTGTATGTGTGTATGTGCATGTATGTGTGTGTGTATGTGTGTGTATGTGCATGTGTGTGTGTATGTGTGTGTGCGCTCATGTGTGTGTATGTGTGTATGTGCATGTGTGTATGTGTGTATGTGCATGTGTGTGTATGTGTGTATGTGCATGTATGTGTGTGTGTATGTGCATGTGTGTGTATGTGTGTGTGCGCGCATGTGTGTGTATGTGTGTGTGTATGTGTGCGTGTGTGTGTGCGCGCACGTGTGTGTGTGTATGTGTGTGTATGATGGGAGGCAGGGAGTTGCATGAGCACGTGTATCCAGGAATGAAGGGCTCTCGAAGGCCAGAAGAAGGTATGGGCTCCTTTGGAGCTGGATTTACAGGAGGTTGCAAGCTGCCTGGTGTGGGTACCAGGAGCCAAACTCAAATCCTCTGAAAGAACGAAAATGCTCTTAAGAGCTGCTGGTCCATCTTCGGACCCCAAGCAAGGGGCTGTTACTGCCCCCTGGCAGGGGAGGAAATTGAGTCTAGGAGAGCAGGTTAGATGCTGGATGCTGATGTAGACTGTTCTGAGGAAGGCTTTGAGAAACCTAGAAGGTTCTAAAGATTCAGGATCTAAAGCACAGGGTCATGCGTGGGGCAGCTTGTCAAAAGCAGAAGACTGGTAGCTAGAAATATCAGAGAGGGGTGGAGAGATGGCTCAGAGGTTAAGAGCACTGACTGTTCTTCCAGAGGTCCTGAGTTCAAATCCCAGCAACCACATGGTGGCTCACAACCATGAGATCTGACGCCCTCTTCTAGGGTGTCTGAAGACAGCTACAGTGTACTTACATATAATAAATAAATCTAAAAAAAAAAAAAAAGATAGACTATAGAAGGACTGCCCAGGATCTATGTAGCTCAGTTGGAAGAGTGCTTTCCAAGCATGTATGAAGCACTAAGTTCAGTCTCCACTGCCTTATAAACTGAGTGTCTTGACGCACGCCTGTGATCATAGCACGCTGGGGAGGTAGAGGCTGAAGAATCAGAAATTCAAGGTCGCCATTCACTACATACAGAGTTAGAGGCCGGCCTCTGCTATATGAGATATTATCAAAAACAAAACATCTCTGAAGTGGAAACTTAAGGGTTTTTTGGAAAGTCAGTCGTGTTAGATGGTGCTTTGCTGGGGCAGACACATGAAGGAGCTTTTCACTGAAGTGGACACCGATGAAAGGCTAAGGCAGACTCATGAAGGAATGTTTTGAAGCAGACACGAGTGAAGGGCTATTTTACTAAAGCAAGCACAAGCAAGCATGTGAAAGGACATGTGATAAAGGATTCTTCACTAACAACAAGGATGTATTAGTTCGCTTTACATGCATTGTTGAGCTCCATTTATTGAGACTCCATAGAGAGAAGCATACCAAAAAACTTCTGGTGGTGTGCTGTGGTTTTTTTTCGGCTTCCTCAGACTCAGGCTGATTGGCAGAGTAATGTCAACTGAGACAGACTCATGGAGTTTTGCTAAGTCAGACTCACATGCGGATGCAAGACTCGTGGAGGACACGTGGTGTTTGGAAGGAGGGTAAATAGGACTCAGTGGACTGTGAGAGGAGCTCGCTTGACTTGCTAAATGCTTATCGGTCTCAGGTCTTCACTTCTTCGAGAAAGGCGCAGCCAAGAACTTTTCCTGGTGTTCCTGTTGGCTCTGGTCACTCCTACTGGCTTCTGAAGATTTGGCTGAAGCCTGGCTATTCTTGCTAGGTTGTGCCACCTTGAGAGTTTGCCCTGGTGACGTGTGTGCAGGAGAGCTGGCAGGCTGACCAACTCAGCTACCATCTAGGCCTAGATCCAGGATTGTGAGTTGGCCCACCCCTACATCTACCCCATCTATGAACTGCTGCAGCATGTGAAGGGGCTGGTCTTGCAGATTCAAAGCTGAAGGATCTCCATGACACAGGGCAACAACAGGATGTCCAAGAGGAGTCCCAGTAAGAATCCAGTAGCAGAAGCCAGAGACTTTGAACCATTACAATAAACATTTAGAAGTAAAGATGTGCCTGGCGGTGGTGGCACACGCCTTTAATCCCAGCACTTGGGAGGCAGAGGCAGGTGGATTTCTGAGTTCGAGGCCAGCCTGGTCTACAGAGTGAGTTCCAGGACAGCCAGGGCTAAAGATGTTTGGACAAAAGAGTATACTGTGAGACACATTGTGACACACAGCAGCTTCCACTATAAGATTTTATTTTACTTTTTTCAAATTTTTTCTTTTAAGGGGGTTTTTCAAGGGCAGAAGGTATATATGGAAGAACAAGAAGATAAATAGGATTGGGGTGCTTCATGTGAAGTTCACAAAGAGTAAAGTTATAATCCATCAGTGTGACAGAGGCCCAAAGAGGGAAATAGGTTTGACCAAGGATGTAAAGTGGCTCAATAGCAGAGCCAGACTAGAAAAACCTCAGCAAAGCACTGGGTAGTGGTGGTGCACCCCTTTAATCCCAGCACTTGGGAGGCAGAGGCAGGCAGATTTCTGAGTTCGAGGCCAGCCTGGTATACAGAGTGAGTTCCAGACAGCCAGGGCTATACAGAGAAACCCTATCTTGAAAACCAAAAAAAAAAAAAAAAAAAAAAAAAAAAAAAAAAGAAAGAAAGAAAGAAGAAGGAAGGAAGGACTATCCTTCTCTACATAGGCATTAAGACTGGCTGAATCTCCTTCAGTGGACTCAAGGGATTGAGGCTCACCTGAGGTTATCTGTGGTTCTAATCAGACCCACCTAAACTTCTTTCTCACTTTGGACCCCAAGGGTTTTCCTCCCCATTCTTGGACTACAGCCCGTTCATGTGTACTCCAAAGTGTAGTGGATTGGACCACTACGACTCTTTCAGCTTCAAGTATCCAGAAGAAAGCCAAGCTAGGGCCTCTCCTTCCTCCTCTTGTTCCCTAGCCCATTGGGGCTCACACACCTGTGAAGTGCCTAGTCCCTAGCAGGCAACATGATCTGTAAGAGATCCCCGATGTCTCCTTTTGAACATTGGAAAAGGTATTTCAGTCATTCAAGGACCTTAGGGGTTTGGAAACGCAGAGACGGGAGGAGGGGTGCTACCTGGGGGAAAAAATATACCAAGAGCAAAAGGGGAAAAGAAAAGAAGGAATTCAGGTAGTGTAGGGCAGAGATACAGGCAGGAGAAGCAGTGACCTGCAGAGCCCACAAGGAGCTATAAAGACAAAGGTGGTGTGTCAGTGGGCTTTAAAAGATGCCTGGCCTGCGATAAGGACTACTGTCATGTATCCCAAGCAAAAGAAACCTGTCAGGGCAGGAAAGAAACATTAATCCTTGTGCTCACTAGCTGTGTTGTCCTTGGCAGGTCTCTTGGATTCTCTGAGCCTTGAGTTACAGAATCCAATAGCAGTTGTCTTTCATGAGCTGGGCTGTCAGTGAGATCAGTCAGTGGTCCGTCCTACTGCAGACTCCCCCACTTTCTCTGCTGGCCACTTTGGTTGGGTTCCTTCACCCGGAGGCTAGCTGTGTATACATCCCTCCTGCATCCAGAATCCTACCCACCCGGACCCCAGCTAGGACCACACATTCTGGGAGGGCCTCCCTCCAGGATTTGAGCCGATCCTGAGAACCAAATAGAATGCTGGAAGTGGTGGGCTCAGATCAAGAGAGAACACATCTGCACCCCCACTCCTGCTCTGCCCCACCCCGTCCTCTGAGAGGTTAGTGCCCCACCCCCTTTTCCTAAGCTCTGGCCTGGCCTGCCTTCTTCACAAGGAGCGAATGTTATTTAAAAGATCAGGAGATTTGCCTTAAATAGGCATGGTGTGTTGTGCCAGGGCCGAGGGTGAGGGGTGGGAGGAGGCAGCTCTGGTGGAGGAGAGAGCGGAGGAAAAGAGCGTCCCCAGGGCTGTGAACAGCCGTTTTATACCGAGCACAGCCTCACGGTTCCAGCCGATGGCATGATCTTTAAACCCCAAGGATGGAATAAAAAGTATAGAGGGCAAAACAGACAGTGCTATGGCTCCCTCACACCAGTTCCTAGGGCTTTGGTCCTCCCCTTGGGGCTGCCTGCCCCTGTCTGCTCTCCCTGCCCCAGCTTGTAAACTGGATGAGCGCCTCACTCTGAATCTCCCAAGGTGAGCTGCTACTCTGCTTATTGAACCCAACACCAGTAAGGAAAAAGGTGAACGGCCACCCTGGGGGTGTGGCAGGCATCTGGTGGGATGCTCAGAGGCAAAGGGAGGGAGCTGGTCACAACGTGCTGAGGAGCGAGAAAGGTGGGTTATCCTGTACAGCCGCACATGCGCAGCTAGCCGCTGGGACTCATTCACCATGCAGCCTCACTGCTCCCATCTGGGCTTACCGAGACTACAGAATGCACTAATGGGAGTCTTGACTGGGCGTGGTGGTATAGACCACGATGATCCAAGCACTTGGGAGGCAAAGGCAGGTAGATTTCTCTGGGCTTAAGGCCAGCCTGGTCTACATAGTAAGTTATAGGTCAACCAGGGAGACGTTGGGAGACCGAATAAGCCAACAAGAAAGAAAGAAATGGGAGTTTTGCTGGCATGGTGTCTTAGCAAACATCTGAGATAGAAAAATAGATCTTCTCTTACCCCCCTTTCTCTTGCCCCTTGTGCGCCCTCTCTCTCCATTTCCTTCCATGTGGTCGTGGCTGGCCTCTACTTCGCTCCTCTCTTTTTCTCTCTCTATCTTTCTCGCCTCTACTACTCTCTTAACTCCCCTCCCTGAGCCCTAAATAAACTCTATTCTATACTCTAAAAAAAGAAAGAAAGAAAGAAAGAAAAATAGATCTTACCTGTGGAATTTAAGGAGACCAAAACAAAACAAAACAAAACAGGTCCTATTGCCAGGTGGTGATGGCGGCGCAAGCCTTTAATCCCAGCACTTGGGAGGCAGAGGCAGGCAGATTTTTGAGTTCGAGGCCAGCCTGGTCTACAAAGTGAGTTCCAGTACAGCCAGGGCTACACGGAGAAACCCCGTCTCGAAAAACAAAACAAAACAAAACAAAAAAGGTCCTATTTGTGGGTGCCCATCTTGGCTCTGCCATTCACAGCTTTGTCCCTTTGGACCACCCAGTCGTAAGCTGTAAACTAGGTTAGAGTCTCTACTCAGTGGCATTGTGGTGGGAAGGTGGCCAGAGGAAAGAGGGGCTTTAATATATAGGACCTCCCATTTGTTGGGGGAACCGGGGAAGACTTGCTACTCTCCACCCACAGTGGGTGGGCGCTGCCTGGCCCTACTGGAGGCAGATGAGAGGGAATGCTTTGTCAAGGATGGCCTTCCTTGACTCCAGGCTGCTGCCAATTCTTTTTGTTATTCCCAAGGCCACCTGAGTGGTGTTTGAGGAGGAAAGCTTACGTATATGAAGTAGGAATTAACCCCTTTAGGTAATAAGGCCAATAAGAACCAATCTGGTGGGTTTGCCTCTCGCTGGTCCCAGTCTGGCCCTCCTTACAGCCTTTCGGGAATTTAATTTGTTTAACTGAGATAAGGTATCTCTACATAGTCCTGGCTGGCCTTGAACTTTCAGAGACTTATCTGACTCTGCTGCCAGAATGCCAAAGTTAAAGGCATGGCGCTCTATGGGCTCTAGGTCCAGGCGTTCTGATTCTGCTGACTGGCTGATCAACAGATTTAAGCTGAACCTCTAAAGTCACAGCTGAAAAAAGGGGAGAGTCAGTGCTTAAACGCAGGAATCGGCCTTTGTGAACCCTGTAACTGGGGCTCGTGTTAGACCCAGTTACCAAACGCAGCCCTGGCCGAGGCACGAAGCTGCTCATACATCACAGTGCTTTCTCCATAAGGTAGAAACAGTTGTCCCACCCTCCTCTCAGAAAAAGAACGGGGGGGGGGGCTAAAGAACCCCAAATATGAGCTCCTGTGCACACCCCCAGTGGAAGATTCTGAACAAAAAAACCTAGCTCAGCGTTGACTCCCTCCCGGCTCCTGAGGTGAGGGTGTGCCCCACTCAGGCTGGAGATTTTGGGACAAAGGATTTGCAGGCTCCAGAGAAATGTTGGATGACTCCTTGGTGCCCTCTAGTGGTATAAGTGCTTAGAGTAGGAGAGCCTGGCTACCATTGACCGGTAGGGATGAGTAAGATATACCGGGGTCTAACAAGGCATAGTGTCCTAAATAGTTGACCGCCCCACCCAGGCAGGAGATGGGATTATACTCTCATAGTCCATGGAATGTTCAGAATGTCTCCCTTCTTTCTCTCTTCCTTCCTTCCTTCCGTCCTTTCTTTTTTTCTAGACAGGGTTTCTCTGTAAAGCCCTGGCTGTCCTGGAACTCACTCTATACACCAGGCTGGCCTCAGAAGTCCGCCTGCCTCTGCCTCCCAAGTGCTGGGATTAAAGACGTGCGCCTCCAACGCCTGGCACCTTATCAGTTTTCATGCCACCCTCTTAAGGACAGATCAGCTTGAAAGCAGACCATCACCCAGCTAGGCATGCAGCTCAGCTGGCATTCAGGAGACCCAGTGTTCCATTCCTAGGCTGCATAAGCTCAACATGGTGCTGCACCCTGTAATCCCACCATGCCAGAGAATGCAGAAGGATCAGAAGTTCAAGGGGGCATAGAGGGTTGGAGAGATGGCTCAGCGGTTAAGAGCACTGACTGCTCTTCCAGAGGTCCTGAGTTCAATTCCCAGCAGCCACATGGTGGTTCACAACCATCTGTGATGGGATCGGATGTCTGATGCCCTCTTCTGGTGTGTCTGAAGACAGCTAGAGTATACTCATATATGTAAAATAAATAAATCTTTTAAAAAATTATTTTCTCTCATCCACCTGACATTGTGCAGTCCTCCTATCAGAGAGTGGGACTGGGAAATCCCATTAGTAGGATGGAGACAGGTAGGAGAGGTGCCCCCTAGAGGCAGCAGCATTCTTTAGCAAGTGTAGTCTCCGACTGCATTCCTCCCTCCTCTCATTCATTCATCCCCTGCTGTTGCCTACTCCTTCGCTGTCCTGAGAGGCTTTCTGATGAAGGAAACAGTCCTGTGGTTGAGGACAGTCCAATGTGTGTGCTCAGACTCAGGAATAGACCATTCTGCCAAGAAAGCCTAAATGGAGCATAGTGCTGGAGCCAAGGCTGGAAGGGCTACTCTGGACCGTTCAGTCTAGAAACAAGTCCAGGCCAGAGAGGGCGTCCAGAACACAGGCTCCCTCTGCTGGGCCCCTGCCCACTCTGCTTCTAGTCTTGGGTCAAATGTCCCCTCTTCAGTGACCATCTGTGATAACAACTCTTGGTTTTCAACTTTGACTCCATCAGGAATTAACTAAAACCCAGGGGTACACCTGTGACAGATTTTTTTTTCTTCTTAAATTTGATTATTTAAAGTGGAAGACTCACTTTTAACCTGGGTCTTGTTTGGTTTGGTTTGGTTTGGTTTCGTTTGGTTTGGTGTTTCAAGACAGGGTTTCTCTGTATAGCCCTGGCTGTCCTGGAACTCACTCTGTAGAGCAGGCTGGCCTCGAACTCAGAAATCCATCTGCCCTTGCCTCCCAAGTGCTAGGATTAAAGGTATACTCCACCACTGCCCGCCCTTAACCTGGGTCTTTTAAGGTAGGAAGATCCACCTTTAATCTGGGCCATACTTCCTGCTGGCAGCCTATGTAAAGGAAATGGAAGAAGGAAACTTCTTTGTCTTTTCTCATTCTGACAGTTCCACGCTCTCACTGGCATTAGATCGACTTCTTCAAGATCCCAGCATATACTAAAAAGCAGCTGAGCATCCAGCCTCATACACAGAACAACTACTGGGCCTTCTATTGGTAGGCAGCCACTGTTGGACTAGCTGGACCACAGCCTGGAAGCCATTCTAATACTCTTTATACGCACACACACACACACACACACACACACACACACACACACACACATACACATTCTATCAGTTCTGTTCCTCTAGAGGACCCTGAACTCCTTTTCTGGTTATGTAGCATTGTCATCGTTTCTGGGACCATCTTCCAATTTGTCCCATTGTAGTAGATCTCCTTCAGCACCCTGAGGTGGGCTATGTAAGCCTGTGTACTATGGGATCTACAGTGCACAGCTCAGCACCTTACACATGAGGGATGACTGATCAATATTTATGAAAAAAAAAAAAGAAAGAAAGAAAAGCAAGGATGATCTCACAAGGTAGTTCCCGTCATCACCGGGTAAGAGGCACTGAGAATATGTCTGCTTATCATTGGGTGAGAGGTACTGAGAATATGTTTGCCTTCGGGTTGCTTTTTGCTCTCCTCCTGTCCCTATTCTAACTCAGCCCTCATTCACACTGGTGCCTTTGTTTAAAATCCTGAAACTGCCCAAGGCTTAGCGGGATTTGCTTTCTAGACCCACATCTTTGAGATGATGCTGTGGGGGAAAAAGCAGCAAGGAGGGTCCTCGAGATTGAGGAGAGTCTCCTGGGAGCATCCAGGAAGGTGACAGGATTACCAGGGTGAGGCACCTTGATAGGCTGTCCCTTCTCCTTCTACACCATAGACAGTGTGTGTGGTGTGTGTGTGTGTGGTGTGTGTGTGTATGTGTGTGTGTGTGTGGTGTGTGTGTGTGTGGTATGGGGTGTGTGGTGTGTGTGTGTGGTGTGTGTGTGTGGTGTGGAGTGGTGTGTGTGTGTATGTGGTGTGTGTGTGGTGTGTGTTGTGGTGTGTGTGTGGTGTGTGGTGTGGT
>NW_022196906.1:60060681-60108344 GCF_008632895.1 Mastomys coucha | reverse complement strand
TGGTGGGTGGTGTGTGTGTGTGTGGTGTGTGTGTGGTGTGGTGTGTGTGTGTATGTGGTGTGTGTATGTGGTGTGGTGTGTGTGTGTGTGTGTGTGTGTGATGTGTGAGACTGTTGCTTGTGGGTCATTGCATGTGTCAGCAGCCACTGAAGCCCTGTGACATCATCCCCAGTGTAGACAGTCTGGATTCCTCACTCAGGTGAGGTTTCACTAGAGCCCCCAGGGATATATATTCCAGGATAGATCAAATTAGATGCCCCCCAAATAAAGAACTGCTAGGTTTGCGCACCCCTGCCTCAGGGGCAGTGGTAACTGCAGGCCCCTCGGGGAGCACACCTGCCTTTGTTGTCCAGGCCTTCCAGGAGCAGCTTTACAAGAATGCTTAAGGCAGGACCTTCAGGCACCCCGGTGGTCTAGGCAGATGGGAAGCAAGGAAACATCTCTTCAGGGGTGAGAGGGATAGCTCTGTGGTTAAGAGTGTGTACTGCTTGTTATAAGATGTTTGATCACACTATGAACCTCAAGATTGTGTTTTGTTTTGTTTTTTAAGATTTATTTATTATTATACATAAGTACACTGTAGCTGCCTTCAGACGAACCAGAAGAGGGCGACAGATCTCATTACAGATAGTTGTGAGCCACCATCTGGTTGCTGGGATTTGAACTCAGGACCTTTGGAAGAGCAGTCAGTACTCTTACCCAGTGAGCCATGTCACCAGCCCAAGATTGTGTTATTTACTGGAAAAACATTGCTTTTTTTTTTTTTCTTAGTTTTTCAAGACAGGTTTCTCTGTATAGCCCTGGCTGTCCTGGAACTCACTCTGTAGACCAGGTTGGCCTCAACTCAGAAATCCACCTGCCTCTGCTTCCCAAGTGCTGGGATTAAAGGCGTGAACCACCACTGCCGGGCCAATAATACTTTTTCTGTTGCCAAACAAAACAAAACAAAAAACCATTTTGCCCTAGGAAAGATACATGCTTCCAAAAAATAACCCCTGAGAGTTAGTGTGGGAGCATGGTTTGGCTTTTATCTTTCCAGGAGAATAAACACATCTAAGTAAGGAATCTTGAGACCACTGGACAAGTAAAACATCTGAAGAAAAAGAGAAAATGTCCCAAGAAAAAGGGTAAATTGGCCAAGTGGTATCACCTCCAGCTGACTGGTCTGAAATCACAGATCGGAGCCTCGGACTAGCACCCGCACCAATGCCACCATCTTGCCCGAGTAGCTAGCTGCCCCTTCCCACTCGACAACCACCGAGGCGGTGTTGGTGGAAGGGGTGTCAACCCCGCAGAAGCGGTTCGGGGTGGGGGAGGAGCAGGACAGCCCGGCAGGCATTCCTTTCTTTTTTTCCTGCCATGCAGCTGGCCCTTGGCGGATTCCCAAATGCTTGCCTCTGCTGCCCTCTACAGACACAAGTGGCAAATGGGCTTTATGTGGTCCCAATTCAAGTAAAAAACTAAAGCTGGCTTTGGGATTGAAGTGCGGCTCCCTCATTTTCTTCTTTCTTTCTTTCTTTTTTCTTTTTGGTTTTTCAAGACAGGATTTCTCTGTATAGCCCTGGCTGTCCTGAAACTCACTCTGTAGACCAGGCTGGCCTCGAACTCAGAAATCCGCCTGCCTCTGCCTCCCAAGTGCTGGGATTAAAGGTGTGCGCCACCTCCGCTCGGCAGCTCCCTCATTTTCTCATAAAAAAAAAATAAATAAATAAAAAATAAATAGATTAAAAAAAACCAAACAATAAAAAAACAACACCACCACCACCAAAACCCAATTGCTACTGGTAAGGACCTGAGTTCCATTTCCAGTACCCAGGTCAGGTGTCTCACAGCTGCCTGTAACTCCCGTTTCAGGGAGATCTGACACCTCAGGCCACCCTGGACATGGAGTTAAAGGTGGCTAGATCTATAGCGTGCTTCATATCGGTGCTGGGGACCAGCCTGCAGTTCTCTGCGAGAGCATACTAGGCTGTTAACCACCGAGCCCCTCTCTCTAGCCTCTCCATCATGCTTTTCGATAAACTGAAGGTAGTTCGTTGATGGCTCCGTCCCTATCAGAACATCAAAGCCAGGGTCTCACGGTGAGCTGGACTTGAGAACTGCTCTAGAGTATCTTTGTCTTAACTTGTGGGTGACAGTTATTCTCCTGGTTGGCCCATTGTTTGTCTCCACCTTCAGAAAACTCAGTTTTCCAAATGACAGTTGCTACAAAGAGAACCTCCTCCCATCAGGCTGCTAGGGTCCTTGAGGTGGCTGAACACGCACCTCCATGTGCACTCCCCCAGAGAGGGAGAGAGACCAGGCAGGAGGCACAGTTACCCCGTTCACAATGTTATTTGGCTTAAATAAATACAACTGAGAACGTCCATCTCGGTGTCCTAAACACGACCTCTCCCCTGAAAACAGCACATTTTGCAGCGTCTGTTCTCAGTCAGGCTCAGCATGATGTTTACTTGGGGCTGTGTTAGGCTGAGCTCAGCTGTGAATGTAATTAAACTTCTATCTTGGGCTTGTGTCTGGCCTGAATCCCCTCTAGGCTCCTGCCATAGTTCGGATGGTTTTCCTTATAGGTTTATATGCTGGAAGCTTAGTCCCTAGTGTAGCAGTGTTAAGATGATGTAACCCCGGGGGCTGGCAAGATGGCTCAGCGGGTAAGAGCACCGACTGCTCTTCCGAATCAGATCCCAGCAACCACATGGTGGCTCACAACCATCTGTAATGAGATCCGATGCCCTCTTCTGGTGCATCTGAAGACAGCTACAGTGTACTTATTTATGTATAATAATAAATAAATCTTAAAAAAAAAAAAGATGATGTAACTCTTAAGAGATGGAGAGCATGGGAGGTAACTAAGGCAAGGGGGTCCTGCCCTTATGGATGGATTAATGCTGTTCTCCACAACTGCTGTCTTCAGTTGTTTGTCTCGCATGATCCTGCCAGCTCGTGTCCTTGCCATGTGATGCCTGCCGGCTACCGTCAAGCCCCAGCAAAGCCGATCCTAGGCTGGTTCCATGTTCTTAATCTTCTAGAACTGTGAGCTTATACTAATTAAAAATAAATCTTTTTTTTATAAAGTACTCAGCCTTATCTATTTTCTTATAATAACACAAGGAAAATTAGAACTGACCCTGGTAGCAAGATTGCTCATCAGGTGTAAGGGCCTGCCACCAAGCCCTGTGACCTGAATTTAACCCCCAGAACACACATGGGGAAAGAGAAAACCAACTTCCTCAAGTTGTCCTCTGATCTTCACATAGACGCTGTGCTGTGCATGCACGGGCACACAAAATAAATAAAGGCAATGTCAATAAGACAGGCCCCGTGGGGTCGAGGGGCTGCTGCTGCCAGCACTGTCTCTTCGGTCTGCAGCTAGGAACTCTGTGGCTGTGTGTTCAAGGCCTCTTCGGTCTGCAGCTAGGAACTCTGTGGCTGTGTGTTCCAGCCTTTGTAGAGAACTTTGCCCTCTGGTAAACATTACCCTGTCTAGCTTCTAACCCTGGAAGTCATTTCTCCAGGGAAATAGGTGAAGCTGAAGCAAAGCTAGTTAAGTAGATGGGAAACTGTCCATTAACCCTACCAGAGGCTGGATGAGGAAAAACACGGGCCTCTCCCCAGCTAATCCCTTGACCCATGAAAAAGCTAAAAAGCTTGTCTTCTCTTTCAGCCGAGGTCAGAGGTTTGGGTCCGTGTTCTCCAGATCTGAGTTTGCCTCCTCGTCATCTTGGGATTCCTAGGTCAGACCCAGAAAGCCAGTCACAGGTTTGCGCCAATCCCCAGAGCCACAGCCTGAGGACCCATCCATACCTCTCTCCTTCTGCCTTCACCAGAGAGGAGTCAGTAAAGATTCACTGCTAGGCCTCCTTCTCAGCCTGCCCACACCTGGGAGGTCCATCTTTAGGGGACTCCTTACCAGACTGAGGTCCCTGCCCCGCCGAAGGGTGGCGTAGAAGTGCAGCACTCGGGAGTCACATCGAACCACCATGGGATCGAAGTCTAACACACGTAGACCCTGGAGGCTACGGGCCCGGGAGAGAGCCACATAGGCTTGACCACTGGCAAACACACGGCCCAGAGAGATCTCCACACAGTCCAAAGACATTCCCTGGGTGATAGAGGGTCAGTTAAAGGCAACTTTGCCTGAAGTCTCTTATATTCAAATGACTTTCACCAACCCAGCTACTGTGCCCGGAAGGCCTTGCTCATGCAGAGTCTTTTTTTTTTTTTTTTATTAAAGATTTATTTATTCATTATGTATAAAGTGTTCTGCCTGCATGTATGCCTACCAGGCCTGTAGAGGGCACCAGATCTGAGTATAGATGGTTATGAACCACCATGTGGTTGCTAGGAATTGAACTTAGGACCTCTGGAAGAGTAGCCAGTACTCTTAACCTGAGCTATCTCTCCAGCTCCCATCCAGAGTCTTAAACATAGGAGACCTTGAGGGACAGAGTGAGAGAAAGAGCTCAAACAATAATCAAACAGGTACAGAGGTACACTCTGCCTCTCCCCTAGCTGTGTCCCTGGGAAGCTTTCTCAGCACCTTTATTTTCTGCCTGTGAATCACCAACTATTACCAGTTGTATCTACACTTCATATGGTTGTTAATCTGTTCTGGTCATGGTCAGGAAATAGCAGAGGAGGGTCTAGAAAGGGAGAGAGGAACATGGAATAGGAAGTACACTAAAGAGGAGTATAGGGCTGGGGGCGTGGCATGGCTGGGAGCATGCTTGTCTAACAGGGTTCAGATTGAACCTCAGCACACAGGCATTGTGTTGCAAACTTGTAATAAAAGCTTCTAGGAGACAGAGGTAGAAAGATCAAGGCCAACATTCTCTATGGCTACATAATGAGTTTGAGGCCAGCCTGGGCTCAGCATAGCCTGCCCACTCTGTCCTATTTTGCTCACCCCTGCACCAGAAAGTCACCTGGCTTTTGTGGATGGACATTGCCCAGGCCAGCTGTAGGGGAAGCTGCTGCCGGCTGAGGTACTGTCCCCCGGTGACCTGTACTGTCCAGCGGTCAGTTCGGATGACCTCGGTGATGCCACACAGGAACCGTACCCGGGGAAGCCCTGAAGAAGGCATGGGGAAGTCCCACCTTTTAGCAAGCCTACAGTTTGTCCTGAAATAAACCCAAGGAGCATGACCCCTCCCTCCACCATCACTCACCTCTCCCTTCTGACTCAAATCCAACTACGACTCCTCGGGCACCATTCACCAGGCCCCGAGACACTGCCAAGTTCTTCACCAGCATGACCTGCAGAGGAGGAAGTGCAGGGATGGAGAAGGACCCTCTCTGGGACTGACTCCTCTAGCCGTTAGGATTCAGAGAGAGGGTAGGGAATTCTTAGCACAAGGACCACTGTGGTGATGGTGACCTGTGTGACAAGCTACCTTATTTTCCTGGAACTATCTTGGCCTTATCTTGTATCAAAGGGCTTAGTAGTCATCAAATTGCCCAGAAAGAAGGTGGTAAAGCCAGGAGGGTAACCTTCATCACAGGACTTTGAAAAGAGACCCAGCTGGGTTTGGTGGAGCCCTGTTTCTACTCCAGCACTCAGGAAGCAGAAGCAGGCAGATCTCCAGAGTTCAAGGCCACCCTAGTCAACATAACAAGTTCCAGGCCAGGTGGATCTACAAAGTTATCCTGGGTTTTGTTTGTTTGTTTGTTTGTTTTATTTTGTTTTTGTTTTTGAGACAGGGTTTCTCTGTGTAGCCCTGGCTGTCCTGAAACTCACTCTGTAGATCAGGCTAGCCTCAAACTAAGAAATCTGCCTGCTTCTACCTCCCAAGTGCTGGGATAAAAGGTGTGTGCCACCACTGCCTGGCAGTATCCTGTTTTCAAAAAAGGCAAATTAAGGGATTGTGCCTGCCTAGAAGACCACAAAATTTGAGGAATGACACAAGGCTTGCATTTCCCACATGTGCCCAGTGGACTCTGAGGAAAATCTGCCATTCTTGGCCATTCCCACAAAGGAGGAGTCAGGAGCTGCCCATCTAGGTATACCAGGTACACATGGAGGATGTTACCATGGGGAGACATTTCACCTAGGAACTGAGCTTCAGTAAGGAAGAGACTTGTCTAAAATGGTGTTGCTTGACAGGGCACCTTGATGAAGAAACGAGAGAAAAGCTGAAGACAGAAAACGGGGCGAGAAGTGGTCACAGTAGGTCTCAACTATCAAGGGGCCTTGGTAGAGTGTTAATAATCGGGGATCCATCTCCCTCCCACCCCATTTCCCACTCACCTGAGCCCCCAGCTTTAACTGAAGGACACGGTTTACAGGACACTGAGCATCCAGGGTCCGGCTTAACTCAGGGTCACTGTCTATAGCCTCAAAGCTGTGTACATCACCTGGAAAAGCAAGAGTTGAGAAAGCAAGTTATATATTGATTTGTGGCTCAGCTTCCACAAATGTATTAGATCAGGATGGTTGTGGGGGATGAAATGTGCGGACAGCTCAGGTCTAGCCGGGGCCTTGGAATCAGCTCACCATAGCTTTTAGGTTACAGTTTCATCTGTAAATGTATATAGAGCTTGGGCCCAGTTTGGCAGGGGTGGGCGTGGGGGGAATGTCACACCTGTTTGATGGCCCCTCCCCAGCTGGTTTTGTCAAGCCCAAGGATTCTATTTACCTGGCAGCTCCTTCAGCCGCTTCTCGTTGGTAAGGGCCACATCATCCTGATGGGTGCATAGTCTCGTGGCTACAATTCCATCTCGTCCCACCTTATGGGTGGCTGTGGCCCTGAGCTGGCGGGTCACTTCATCCGAACATCTGTGGGGGCTGCAGTGTCAGACTAGAGATCCTCTGGATACCAGAAAAGGTGAGGACAGTATGGCCTGCTGCACAGGCCAAGTATTGGGACTCAAAAGGGACAACAGGACGAGCTTTGCTGCTACCCAACCCCCAGCCCGTCGACCTGTCCCTCAGATGTGAGCATGGGGCTAAGGATGCTGGACTCTGAACACAGGTGGACCTACTGCTGTATCTGCCCCCAGGAACTGGCCACCTCTGAACCCAGTGTTCCTAAAGAAGCAGGATATCATGAGTGACCTCAGGCTAGAGGATCGGAGGCCTGGAATAGGATGCTGGTGTTGATACACAGGAATACCAGCTATCCTGTCATCAGATCAGCCCCTAGGGTACAATCTTCTAGCCACTTGCCTACTTTTGTTGAAATAGCTAGCCTGAGTATTTTTTTTTTCTTTTTCTTTCTCTTGCGTGTGTGTGTGTGTGTGTGTGTGTGTGTGTGTGTGTGTGTGTGTGTGTATGCACATGCGTACACACAAGCGTGTACACACACACATGCACACACACACACACACAAGCTAGAAGTTAATGCTGAGTCTTCCTCGGTTACTTTTAGCCTTAGTTTGGTTTTGTTTTTCGAGACAGGTTCTCACTATGTAGCCCTAGCTGTCCTGGAACTCACTCTGTAGACCAGGTTGGCCTTGAACTCACAGAGATCCATTTGTCTCTGCCTCCAAAGTTCTGATTTAAAAACATGTGCCACTACACCCAGAACTTTCTATCTTTTTTATTTGATTTTTGAGACAGAGTCTCTTACTAAATAAACTTGGAGCTTACTCACCAGGCCAGCAAACTGAAGAATTCTCCTGTTTTGACCTCCCTAGCTCCCTAGCACAGGAATTTATGGGCATCTGCTGTCAATCTCAACTTTTTACACTGGCACTGGGGAAACTCAGGTCCTCATGCTTGTGTAACAAGTACTTTCCTGACTGAACTGTCTCTCCAGCCAGCTAGCCTGTGTTTCTGTGTGAGGTATGGTATAAGGAGTAGGTTTGCTGTTGTTGTTGTTGTTGTTTGTAATAGTGTCTTCCGAAATAGCCCGAGGTGGCCTCAAACTCACTCTCCTACACCCCAGCCTCGAACTCACTCTCCTACGCCTCAGCCTCGAACTCACTCTCCTACGCCTCAGCCTCGAACTCACTCTCCTACGCCTCAGCCTCTTGAGTCCTGTGGTTGCAGTTGTGTGCCACAATGCCCAATACCATAACATTGATTGATTGATTGATTGGTGTTATGACATTCTTGGATACATTCTATCCTAAGTTGTTCCAAACCTTGTTTTCCTATACAGACTGCTCAATCCTGAGGATAAACATCTCTCTCCCTCTTCCCTGGACTAGGTATGGTTACCAAAAGCCTGCAAATCCTAGGACTGAGGAGGGTAAGAGGATCAGGAGTTCAAGGTCATCCAAATTCTCCACCAGCCTCAGCTACAGGAGGACTGCCACCCCCAAACAAAATAATATAAACCCATGCATGGGGGCTGGTGAGATGGCTCAGTGGGTAAGAGCACTGTCTGCTCTTCTAAAGGTCATGAGTTCAAATCCCAGCAACCACATGGTGGCTCACAACAACTCATAAAGAAATCTGGTGCCCTCTTCTGGTGCATCTGAAGACAGCTACAGTGTACTCATTTATAATAATAAATAAATCTTTAAAAAAAAAAAAAAAACCATGCATGCATCCTCGTCCCGTGGCCCCTTTCCCAGTACCCACCTGCCTAGCCTCACCGCCTGCAGTAGAGAGATGAAGGTCTGGTCTGCTTGTCTCCACACCTCAGTCAGCTCTAGAATCACTGGCACACACCTCCTCCAGGTCTTGGCCTGGTGGAGAAAGGACAGGGGTGAGTTAGAGATCAGAGAAGACTTCTCCCACAAGCATACGATCAGAATCAGGGTGTAAGTTCCTCACAAGCCCAGGTCAGGGTTAGGGTGTGACCAGTACCTGAAAGCAGAATCGAGGGTGCTGGGAGCCTTTGGTCACTGGTGGCAACTGTAGGAAGTCCCCACAGATGATGAGCTGGATCCCTCCAAATGGCTTCTTCTGTTGCCGGACAGCTCTGGATGGGAGCAGGGAGTGCTTTAGAGATAGATGCTGGGTGGCAAAGAACCAGACTCAGACCTCAGTGACTGCCCTTGCTGAATGGACTGACCTGGCCACAGCTTCCAACTTGTCAAAGAAGTCTGCCTCTACCATGGAGATCTCATCAATGACCAAACGTTGGCAGTTCAGCCAGCCCTGCCGCACACCTGGCCGATGGGCCAGGGCCACACACTGGGCCAGGGGAGCCTGGCCTGAGCCGATGCCTAGAAGTGATACTATTCAGTCCATGCTGAAATCCCAGCCCCCCTCATCTCTCCCTCCTTTGCCACAGGTCTGGCTTGCTTTTTAACCCAAGCCCAGGGAATCCCACTTACCTGCAAAGGCATGAAGCGTGGTGCCCCCAATGTGGCAGGCTGCCACCCCAGTGCTGGCAGTGGCCACAGTGCCAGTAGGAGGCAGGGAACCCAGGATATGTTTCAGCAGGTAGGACTTTCCTGTCCCTGGGTAGTAGGCAAAGTCAGAGTTGCCTGCTCCCCGACGGCAGCCTAGGGCCGCCCACCACCTTGTTCTTTCTCTATATTACCTGCACTCCCAGTAAAGAAAATGCTCTGGCCTTTCAGAACCATCCTCAGCACCGCAGCTTGCTCTTCAGAAAGCTTCGGCTTGGTGGAGGGCATGCGCAACTTCTTCACAGGCAGGGGCCACCTTGGAGCGTCCTGGGAGGAACCGGGCTGTCTCAGAACCTCCTGCCAGGCTGCTTGGTCTGTATGCATTGCAAAACAGTCCTTTGCTTTGCTCTTGACTTCACTTGGAACTTTGAGCAGATCTGGGTCATCAGAACTTAGTTCCAACAGATACTAGCTTCCATTTCCGGCTTTCCACCAGCTCAATGCCAGGCCAATTAGATTGGTGACCACGGCTGATCAAATCTAAAAGCTCTGTCAGACCTACCTGATGGTTGTTTTCCTCAGGAGATTGGGTTATTGCCTGTCCCTGACCCCCTCCTTTTCTATTCTTTCCAAAAGTTCCTCTCTTCTGAGGCTTAATAGCCGTTGTTCTTCCTTCTTAAGTTTCCTTGCCTTGTCTCCTCCGCTGCTATTTCTCTGGATGTAGCCTGGATCCTGTTCTCAACTTATCTAATCTTGGGAATTACTGGCGGAGAAGCATGGATGATTTACAACTAAGCGTCACCATATTCAAATGATGTACGATGGGCATTTCAAATCACCAGCTGTCTCCTTAATACTGCCGACTATCTTCCCCCAACCTTGGCTTCCTGGGTTCCTACTATCCTCAATAATAGCTCACCCACTCCCTTTCTGGTTCTCACCGTGCTAGGCTGGGATTCCATTGGCCGCTTTTCCAGCGCAGAATCTGGAGCCTTGGTGGCCGCAGCACGCCGCAGTTCCTCTGGCTGCACTGGACTGATGGTGACAAAATCTCGAGGCCGCGGGCCGAGCAATTGTGCGCGGGCAGAGGCGGGTCCCGGTCCAGGGGCGACCGCCAGCTTCAGGCGCAGCATGCGCAGGAAGCGGCGCAACCGCTCCGGGGGACAGTCGGAGAGCAGCAGCTGCACTGAGCCAGCCCCAGGCAGGCCATCGGCGGGGACCCGCAAGGTGCTGCGCCCAGCCGCAGCAAAGCGGGTGAAGAGGCGCACGGCGCGCAGCGGGAAACAGCGTGGCCGCCCCGCGGGTCCAGGTGCCTGCAGTCGTAGCATCAACTCGCGGCGTTCGTTTCGACCTAGGCTCAGCTCTGCAGCGCGCAGAGCCTGGCGTTTTCGAGGTTGCCCCCCAGGACTTAGCTCCTCCACGGCTACCCGGCACTGGAGCTCCGCGTCGTCACATTCACCGGTCGTCGCCTCGGTGCTAGAAGGCATCTTCAATGCCTCTGCAGGCGTGCAGAGACCGTAGCACACAAGTCACAGAAAATAGGGATGTAATAGGTGGGATGGCTGCCGTGGCGGAAAATCCTGTCCAGACCTCTTAGGGTCAACAGGTAGTCACTGTCGCCACCAAGATATTCCAAGCACTCTGGAGCGAAAGGAGAAACGTCCTCTGCTGCAGTTCTCGGGGCGGTGGAAGGTGGCGTCAAATGCACTTAGGACTGGCGAGCAATTTCCTGCAATGGCCCACATTAGAAGGTGTTCCTGCTCAGAAAAGAAGCTCGTTGAGGAGACCCACCCAGGCCAAGTCCTCAGGGACTTCTACCCAGGAAGCAGAACAATAATCACACTTTGGGCGATGGGAAGGAGACAGGCACACCCCCTTCATAAACCAATTAGTAGTATCACGGTCAGTGTGATTCCAGTGAAAGGGTGAATTATTAGGGAATGTACGGAACCTTCGGGCCCAGGAATCCATTGTTCCTCCGCCTGACCCACGAATCTGTACCTCTCCCAGCGAGGATCACTAAAATAATCTCGTTCTTTGCTTCCCACCTCAAGGATCCGATAGACTCGTTGCTTTCTGATGAAAAAAGCCGATTCGAACCGGCCGGCAGCAAAGCTTCAGCACTAAGAACATTCAAATGCTAGGAATAGAAAAATTACCCTATCACCGGCCTGGTCTTTAAATTCTCTGGCCAATCAGAGGCAGAGGCGGGGGCGTGTCCATGGGCGGGCGTTTCTTCGGCTTTCCAACCCTCTGAAGACTGGATGGTACAGTTAGCCAGAACCAGGCTTTTGGTGTCCGGATTGCGTGCGTTTTAGAGTTCCACGAGTGGGCGTGGTGGGGTAGGGAAGGGGCTGCGGTGCGTGGCGTACTGTCCCCCAAGGCGGCTCTGAAGATTTCAGAACCCTTCTATCTACGGTATTTGCTTTTCTCACTCTCACCTCCACCACGTGACTGTGCTTGGCCTTGGGGGGGAATCCACCTTTGCACACCACGTTCCCACCCACAGAACTACTGCCTGTCATTCCCTCGCCAGCCAAGTCCCCTTCCCTGTTCCCCTAATTCTTTTCCCTTCTCTGCCCCCTTAAGAATTATTCTATACACTTGTCTCTTTTACCCTGCTGAGACCAGTGTCAGGTGTCCAGTGGTTATAAAGGAAGCCAGTGAGTCCTTGTTCTCAGACAATTCTTACTCCTCTTGTTGCTTTGACTGCTCAGAGAATTTATTCTTTTTCAGTTGGGGCCTTGTTACATTGTGTAGGCTTGTCTTATATTCCTGGCCTTAAGAGTTCCTCCTTCAGCCCCCTAAATAGCTGTGACTACAGGCACCTGACAAGATCCAGCTTTGAAAACTTGCTTTTAGCTGGCAGTGGTGGCGCATGCCTTTAATCCCAACACTTGGGAGGCAGAGGTGGGCAGATTTCTGAGTTCAAGGCCAGCCTGGTCTACAGACTAAGTTCCAGGACAGCCAGGGCTATACAGAGAAACCCTGTCTCGAGAAACATAGAGAAAAAAAAAAAGAAAGAAAACTTACTTTTAATTATTATTTTTCCTTCACTGAAGTTTGACATTATACAGGATCTTCTGGGTGGGCCCAAACACCTCATTTTACAGATGTAAACACTACAGACTAAATTCTCTCTCTCTTTCTTCCTTTCCTTCCTTTCTTTTTTCCTTCCTTTCTCTCTCTCTCTCTCTCTTTCTCTCTCTTCCTTTCTTCCTTTCTTTCTCCTCCCCCTCTTCCCTCCAAGATATTATGTATCCAAGGCTGGCCTCAAATATCTCTAAGTTGCTACTTACAGGGACATAACATTGAATTTCTGATCTTTCTGCCTCCACCTAAATGTTACAATTCCATGCATCTAGCACTGGCCAGTCAGTTATGAAGACCAGAGTGTACAACCCACAAATTTGATATGCAAAATAAGAAATATAAGAATTGTTAAGAATTATTTTTCTTTATGTGTATGAATGTTGTGCACCACTTGTGTGGCTGTTGAACCCCTTGAAACTGATGCTTGTGAACCACCATGTGGGGTCTGGAACTTGGAGATTCCCTGCAAGACCTACATGTGCTCTATACTGCTGAACCATCTCTCTAATCCTGAAAATGTTTTCTGAGCCATTCACCGGAGAAATGGCTCAGTGGTTAAGAGCATTTGTTCTCATCTATTACAGTGGCTCACAACCTTGTGTTCCAGGAGATACAACACCTTGTGGTACACATTCAAACATGTAGGCAAAACTCTCAGGAACATATAGATGTGTATACATATGCACATATGTTTAAATAAATATTAAAAAATTAAAAACTATTCACCACCTCACATAAAAACTCTGTACTTACTGAGATAAAAATTTGCAGTTCGCCGGGTGGTGGTGGCACATGCCTTTAATCCCAGCACTTGGGAGGCAGAGGCAGGCGGATTTTTGAGTTTGAGGCCAGCCTGGTGTACAGAGTGAGTTCCAGGACAGCCAGGGCTATATAGAGAAACCCTGTCTCAAAAAACAAACAAACAAACAAACAAAAAATTGCAATTCTTTATTCTCAGACCCTGGTATCCTAACATTTTATTTATGAAAATATTCAAGCAAATACAATGCAGAAAGGTTAAAAATTTTTACTGTAGGGCCCAAATGATCACTCAGCAGTCAAAGGCACCTGCCACCAAGCCTGACAACCTAAATTTGATCCTACAGACCCATTTGGTGGATGGATAGAACCTACTCTTCTAAGTTGGTCTCAGACCTCCACTTTTGTACCTTGTCTGTCTGTCTCTTTCTCTAACACACACACACACACACACCACACTTGTTTTGTTTTTTCACAACAGGATTTCTCTGTGTAGCCCTGGCTATCCTGGAACTCACTCTGTAGGCTAGCCTCACCTGCAAATCAGAGATTGCCCGACTCTGCCTCTAGCTTCTTTTGGGTTTTTGAGACAGGGTCTTGCTAGACAGTTCAGGCTGGCCTAGGACATGCTATGATATGGCCCCAGGTGGTCTTATACTAGCAATTCTCCTGCCTATGCCTCCTGAGACCTGGGTATACATGATGCCAACACGCCTGGTCCTGGTGTTTGTGTGTGTGTGTGTATGCATGTGTTTTTCTGTGTAGCCCTGGCTGTCCTGGAACTCACTCTGTAGACCAGGCTGGACTTGAAGAGTTTTTTTTTGTTGTTGTAACGATTAGACTGATTCATTTTATTTTGTGTGCGAGTGATTTGTCTGCAAGTACAAATGTGTACCATGTGTCTGCCAAGGTCAGAAGAGGGCATTGGATCACCTAGAACTAGTTACAGATGGTTGTGAACCACCTTGTAGGTGCTTAGAATGGAATCCAGGTCTTCTGTAAGAGTCATCTCTCAGCTAGGCAGAGATGGTACACGCCTTTAATCCCAGCACTCTGGAAGGCAGAGGCAGGTGGATCTGAGAGGCGAGGTTGGTCTTCTTCTAGGTAGCCAGGGTTACATTGCCTTAAAAAACACAGAGAAGCTGGGCAGTGGTGGCGCACACCTTTAATTCCAGCACTTGGGAGGCAGAGGCAGGCAGATTTCTGAGTTCGAGGCCAGCCTGGTCTACAGAGTGAGTTCTAGGACAGCCAGGGCTACAGAGAGAAACCCTGTCTCGAAAAACCAACCAACCAATCAACCAACCAAACAAACAAAGAAACAAACAAAACCAAGCCATCTCTCCAGTTTAAGCATCTATGTTTTCTAACATATATATATATATATATATATATATATATATATATATATATATATATATATATTGGTTTTTCAAGACAGGGTTTCTCTGTATAGCCCTGGCTGTCCTGGAACTCACTCTGTAGACCATGCTGGCCTCAAACTCAGAAATATGCCTGCCTCTGCCTCCCAAGTGCTGGAATTAAAGGCATGCACCACCACTGCCCGGCTAGGATGAGGGTCTTAAAGCCCACAGCGACACACCTACTCCAACAAGGCCACAACTCCAAATAGTGCCACTCCCTGGGCCAAGCATATTCAAGCCATGATACACCTCTACCCTAAATCATAGATATAGACGACTAGTTACCTGGAGTCCTGGCTTCACTCTCATTATAAGCCATTCTCCAAACAGCAAGAGATGGGGTTTGTTTGTTTGGTTGGTTGGCTGGTTGTTTTTTAGAGACAGGGTTTCTCTGAGTAGCTTTGGCTGTCCTGGAACTCACTCTGTACACCAGGCTGGCCTCAAGCTCATAGAAATCTGCCCACCTCTGCCTCCTGAGCTGTGCAAGTGGGATTTTATTTTGAGTTGTTTATCTTTCTGTCCAAGGAACTCTGTGCAGGATGGAATGGTTTCAGTCTTGGAGGAAACTGTTACACAACACTGAGGCCCTGGCACATTTTTTTTCTGTATCCTTAAAAAAAAAAATTAAGTTATTTTATGTGTATGGGTGTTTTTCCTGCGGGTATGTCTGTCTGTGCGCCACTTACATTCCTGGTGCCCGAGGAAGCCAGAAGAGGGCTTCTGATCTTCTGAAACTGGAGTTACAGACAGTTGTAAGCCATGATGTGGGTGCTGAGAATCAAAGCCGAGTCCTCTGGAAGAGCAGCAAGTGTTCCTAACCAATAGGCCATTCACAACCCCTAGCTCCTCCCTTTAAGTGTAAGGACCAGGTCCAGGTTCGAGGGGCAGTGTGTTCCACCCTCTTCCTTGTTGAACTGAAAAGGACACGGGAGCCTGGCAGTGTTGGCACACACACACACACACACACACACACACACACACACAGGCACCAAAAAAAAAAAAAGAAAAGAAAAGAAAGAAAAAAAAGAAAAGGCCTCAGGAGCGCAAAGGCCAGCAGAGGGCAGTGAAAGAGAAGTTTGGTCAACTGGAGTAGCTGAGGTTATGGCAGCCAGAGTCAAAACAGGTCATCTCATAGTGGGATTTATTTTATCCATCCCACAAGCACACAATTCTGGGTGCTGTAGCATGCAGCACACCTTCCTAGGAAAGGTTGTGCGTGTGTGTGTGTGTGTGTGTGTGTGTGTGTGCGCGCGCGTGTGTGGTGCTGGAGGTTTGGATGTGACTGTCACCCTCCGAGCCTGTTTCTTCAAAATAAAATAAAATAAAATAAAATAAAATAAAATAAAAGGACATGGTAAAACTTAAAGGCTTTCTTCTAGCAACTTGTTCAGGTCAGGGCCGAAGGGAGTTAGGGTGATGGAGTCAGTTCACAACATGAGAACCAGAGAGGGATTGAAAGAGGGAAAGGAGAGCACAGAGTCTGGGATTTCAGAGACCCTCTATAAAGGAACCGAGTCCAGACTCTGATTCTGGTCACAAATTCCAAGCTTTCCGCCGGGCCCCACCCTGAAGTTCCACAGACCGAAGACCATAGCCACTACTCCGACTTGGGGGAAGAAGAAAGAGGACGAATCTCTTTGTACACTCAATTCTGAACTGTCCAGGCTGCTAGATCCAGTCCTGCAACCCAGGCCCACGGCTTAGGCAACCTCAAAGGCAGACATCAGCTACCCACCGCCTCCCTGGCTTGCCTAGTCAGCCGCGCCCCCGCCCAGCCCCGCCCAGCCCCCGCCCCCGCCCTGCCCCACCCCGCCAGCATCCCTCGCCTCCGCCTCCGGGCCGGAAGCCCCCTCCCCCTCCGTATCCCCCACCTCCCTACTTTCTACCCCCTCTCAGTCCCTCTCCCTGCTTTGGTCCGGGAAGCCCTTTCTCCGCCCTCTTCCTGCTACTTCAGCTCCGCCCAGGTTCTTCCGTCCATTCCGGGAGCTGAAGCCCGGCCCCGCCCAGGATCCGCCCTGGCCCCGCCCCCCACCGGGCGGTGCTCCTCACCGAGCTGCGGGCGGGGGCTTGGAGGCAGCTGCACCCCTCCCCGGCCCCGCCCACAGCCCCCGGAAGCCCCTCCCCGGCTCCAGCCCCGCCCCCCGAAGTTTCTTGGGCCCCGGGCGCCCGGCGGGACAGAAGACAGCAAGCCGCCGCCCGGCTGCGAGTCGATGGAGCAAGCGGAGCCCGCGCAACGCGGGCAGCAGTAAGCGGCGAAGCCGCGGGACCTCACAGACTCGCCATGGAGGAAGAGGTGAGGGCGAGGGCTGGGCCAGACGGAACGAGAGTACTGGGCTTCGGTCCTGCCCGCCCTACTTCCACGGGTCTCTCTGCACAGTCCTTTCCTTCCTTCAAGCAGAACCTGGAACTATGGGGTAGGAGCAGGGTGGAGGTCTCTTCTGCATCCCGCCAACAGCATCCTCAGTTATGTTTTAGGGCTTTTCTTGCCAACTGGAAACAGTGCCTGTCATGGTTCCCATTGGATTGATGGGGAGACTGAGGCTCTGGAGAGTTGGCTGAAAGTAGACTGGGTTGCGGTGCTTGAATCCCGTTACACTTTCTTGGCTTTCTTTGCCTGCCTCAGCCAGGTCTGCTTCTGAGGGGTGTGTTAGGGGAGGGAAGTTTTTCAGGATCTTGGGCCACTGTTCCAAGGAATCTGAGATTGTAACGGAGCCTGATTGATGGCAGGAACGAAGAAATTGCTTTTGTCTTCCTTGTGTAAATATCTCAGAGTCCCCAGTGCTCTTGAGCTGTGTCTCTCTGAGGATGTTAGTAGAAGGGTCAGGTCAACTGAGTCTCCCAGAAGCAAGGGTTGGATCAGCAATGTGCCTTGAGACTCCTCTGCCCTCTGCATACAAACTAAATTCTGGCAGCATTCTCATTATCCAGGGATTCAGTATACAGCAGTCACTTATTGCATAAGTAAAAAGAAGACGTTCTGATGCCTTGAAGGGCGGGGAAGATGATGAAGCCTTCCCGCCTGGACCCACCCAGGCCAGCTGGGGAGCCTTCAGTGAGCTCAGCCATCCTTATTCCTGTCAGTGTCCACTTGCGTATTTCCTGGAGCCACTGCAAGGCTGTCTGTTCTCTCTAGGCTAGACCCTGAGTTTCTGTGGGGTGGTAGATAAGTCACTTCCCCTCTCAGCCCGTGTTTCCTCTTCTATAAAACACAGGGCCTAGCCTCCTCCCCTAGACCTAATTGTGGTCCCTGCACTCAGAGTGTGTAAGGTAGGGGCAAAGTCAGGCTACTGTGTTTGCTGTGGTTTCTTTTCTCGCTGTCACGGGTGGGGCGGCTGCCTGCCCTCCGTTCCACTCCTGCCATGGCTGTGCTCTCTGTCCAAGGCCCCTCCCCGTGCTCCCAGAGGATGTGGGTCAGGATTACTCCATCTCCTGATCTGCTCTGGTCCCCAGTTAAAGGAGGTTCTCCTGAGGCTTCCTGGGCTCAGCGAAGTCAGCCCTGTTCTCCTGCTGGCCCCTAATCTCTAACATGGCTACTTTGTGACTCTCAGATATCAAAACCTCCTGAAGTATCTAGGTCATTAAAATCTTGTCCATGTTCCTTCCTCCCTCGAACTCCCGGGTCTCACCCACACAGTCAGGGGCTCTCTGTGACTGTCCTCTCTTCGGTGCCCCTGGCTCTTGTTGCTTCCTGCTTATAGAGTTCACGTGTTCACCTGGGTCTCTGTATCCATCCATCTCTAAAACACCTTTTAATTGTGGTCACTTATCTGCCCTTACCTCAGGCTACCTCATCTCCCTTTCACATACTTGTCTTCAGTCTTTCTGCTTTGTACTTCCTGGATGCCAGCCACCCCAGGGCCAGCCTCCCTTAGCCTCTGTGTAGGATATAGAATGGTGGCCCCTATCAGGCCGAAGCTTGGAGGAGAGCTAGTTTGGGTTCGAGCATCTGCCTATCTGGGTTTTCTGGTCCTCATTTTCCTGGTTATAAAATGAGAAGGGGGATCTAGAAATGTGATAATGTGTGCATGAAAGCTTTGAAAAGCCAAACATATCAATGGAGGTGTTGTTGCTGTCTGTGGAGTAAGGTTGGAGACCTTCACTCTGCCCCATTGCCCTCTCAAAGCCGTGCCTTTCCCTGACTCTAGACTGCCCACAGCCTTCCTCATCCTTACTGAGACAGGCATGGCAGTGTCCTGTGGCAGCACTGGCTTTATGATACTGGGCTAGGCTCTTGTTCTTACTGTTGTGCTTTTTGTTTCTGTGGTAAAGGGGTTGAGAATGTGAAGTTTGTTTTGTTTTGTTTTCTTCATTTTATTCCTACTGGTGTTTTGCTTGTATACATGTCTGTGAACCACTTGCCTGTGGAGACCAGAAGAGGGCATCAGATAGCCTAGAACTGGAGTTTACCACATTTGTGAGCTGCTGTGTAGGTGCCAGAAATCGAACCCAGGTCCTCTGGAAGAGTAGCTAATGCTTCTAACTCTGAGCCAGCTCTCCAGCACCATGGCAATAGGAAGGCTTTGGTACCTTTTTTTTTTTTTTTTTTTTTTGGCTTTTTGAGACAGGGTTTCTCTGTATATCCTTGGCTGTCCTGGAACTCACTCTGTAGACCAGGCTGGCCTTGAACTTAGAAATCCACCTGCCTCTGCTTCCCAATTGCTGGGATAAAAGGCATGCACCACCACCGCCCGGCCCTAAAGAGCTTCTGCACCAACCCCAGGCCCTTGTCCTAGCAGAAGGCTAGGATGGGGGACTCCCTCAGGGTAAGAGCCATGAATTTCCCAACAAACAAGAGCCCCCTCAAGCGGAAGATAGCCACCTATCCCTCCTGAAGCTTCTCACAGGCAGGCTGTGTTCTGTCTTCATTAACCTGGAAGATCCTTTGAGCTGGGGCCTGAATTATTTCCTCTCTGTGTTCTTTTTAAATTTGAGACAAAAATCTCACTATGTAGTCCTGGCTGGTGGCCTAGTACTCCCTATGTAGACCAGATTGGCCTTGAACTCAAGAGAGTTGGCTTTTTCTGTTGGCTTCTGTCTGTTGTAACTCTGTTGTAGCTTTTTGTCTAATTGTTTCCTGCACAGGGTCAGTGTGAACTGTCTTATCCCCCCTTTCCCTCCCCCTTGCTTTTTAAAAGAATAACCCTGAGACACTCCCGTGTCAGGCCGAGGTAGGCAGCAGGCTGATGCCATTGGGTACTTCAGGAGCTGCTTGCCCTGAAGTAGGCTGGAGAAGGCCTGCTGAGGATTGCTGGGAGGGGAACAGAAACAGTGGTCAGCTGGTCAATAAGAGAGGAGCTGGAGAAACTGGACTGAGCAAGACAAAACCTTCCCTGTGAATCCTGCCAAGGGGAGGGGTGCCTTGTTAAAACTTACTGGGGTGTAGCCAGCCCCCTGGTGGGAGGAGGTCTAGGGGGCAGGGATTGAGTTGGGTGGAGCATAGGGGCAAGTAGGACCCTGGCATTTAGCCAGACCTCCCATAGGATGACTAGACTTTGCTTAACACCATCTGTAACCCCTCAGCTCTCCCCTCCCTATCCCAAAATGCCCTCCTGCCCGGTCCCTTCCTGGTCCCACCCATCCTTACAGACCTTAGACCAGCTTTCTTAGCTAATAAAGGCTTGGTATTCGCTAGGCACTGGTATGTATTTCTAGAGTACTAGAAGGTGGCAACAGTCAAGGCCTAAGTCCCAGCCTTCGTTCTTAGAGCTTCCAGCTGATGTGAAGTTTTACATGTCAGGCACTGGGAAGTGGCAGGTAGGGGAGATCACAGAGATGTGTGGTCCTTTTTAAACTGTGGGGTGGTGGGGTTGGATTCCCTGGAATCAGAAGAAGAACTTGGTGCTCAGAGGTAGGAAATGTGAACAGCAGCTTTGTTCAGGAGACACTGAGAGCTTAGGACTTAGGAGGTGGCCAGCAGTGCTGGTATTGCTGATAGAAGTGTTTGTGCATGCAATGTGGGCATAGGGATTCCTCTTCATAGTTTTCTCCTTCCAGTCCTGGACTATGTGACAGCCTGCCCGGGTTGCTGAGAGACTTAGGTCCCTTGGCATCTCACAGCCTCTGGGAGCTTAGCACATCCCTATCAGCTAGGGAGAGGCAATTGGGTATGTGATTGAATGAGAGAACTTCCATGTTCTTGCCAAAGGACCCTGAAGTCCTTCCATCTTTCTCCGGTAGGGTGGCTCTAACTGTCCCGCAACTTCACTTCCTCATTCCTGCATTCAGGAAGATCATTTGGAACCAACCCACTTCCCCATTTCTCCTGCTGGCCACAAGTTAGAGAGAAGACCAGAAGAGACATCCTACATTCCTGGAGATCTGAGGCCAGCAGATACAGCTCAGCAGCCCTTGGTCTAAATTGAGAACTACCACCAGATCAGGAGAGAAGGTCCCTGAGACTCAAAGTGGGGCGGGCAGTGATAGGCAGGGACAGCAGTAACAGGAGTGACAGCTGCCAGTTACGAAGCTCAAGGTATCCTAGAAACTGCACATGTGCCTTATCTTCATTTAGTAACAAGCATGTGTCAAGCCCTTGACTGTGTGCCAGGCACAGTCTAGGCAGTGGGACAGCAGTTCACAACAAAATGTCTTGCCCTCAGTGAGCCCTGTGTATACATGATCTTAGTCAAAAGGCAGAAGAGCAAGATGGATTCCTATCTCTTACAGGAACTGTTAGCATCTCCATTTCCTAGTGAACAAACCGAGACATAGAAGAGCTGACGTCATTTGCCTCTGGTCCACGTGACTTGGGCTCCAAAGCCTATGGTCCCAGTGAAGCAGAATGTGTTCCGGGAGATAGAAAGGCCACAGAGAGAAGCAGCTGGATCTTCACTGCCATGACAGAAAAGCCAGGCCCTGCCCAGCTCCTGACAGATCACCACACTTATATCTGCCTGGGCTTGTCCTTCCAAAGACATCTGTGGCCACAGGGTATCTCTGGGGAGAGGCGTGCCTCTTAACTGGGGCCCCTTTTTGGTGCTCTATGTAAATTATAATGTAGCTGAAATTAGTCAGTGTTGATTTCCTTCTCGTGTCCTCTAGATTCTGATGCTGTCTTGATCCTTTCTCCACGGCCCTCCTTCACTCTCAGCGGCCCTCCCACCCCTGTACCTGCAACAGAAGGTTAGGTGCTTAGTACACACCTGGTGAATCTGACTCCATCCGCTAGGCATGTAGACTCGGATGTACCCTGTACCCAGCCATCTGGCAGGTCACGGATGGGGCATGAGATGTGAGTGGCAGGCCCAGAGGCTGCAATGTATCCACCTTGGACAGAATGATTTGAACTCAATTCCTATACCAGCCTGTGATCAAGAGACAGTTCTCCAAGCACTCATCAGAGGAAGTAGCCACCCCACGGCATGGGGACGAGATCTAAGGAGTCCCTGCTTCAGGAGAGGGAGCTGGACTGGGGTGGGATTCGGAAGGGTAGAGAGTCCAGTTGCCTTACAGCCTGTGTGATGGCTCCTATCCTCACAGGCCTCGCTTAAACATCCTCTATACCGGGAGGTCTTTCTTGGCCACTGAATCACAGACCAGGTTCCCAGTGTCCTCTTACACACCAGTGCCTGCTTGTGGCCTTTTCTTAATTTTTTTCGTTGCACTTATGTGCATGGGGGTGCGTGCGTGGATTCGTGTATGAGTGCGTGTGCACATGCATGTATATGTATGCACATGTATGTGTATACGGAAATTAGAAGACAGGTTATGAGAGTTGGTTCTCTTCATTTACCATGTAGGTTCTGAACTCACATCATTAGGTTTGGGGGCAAGGACCATTTCTGGGTGAGGTATCGCATGTGTCTCTTCATAGCTTTGGCAGTGGTTGATGTGTGCGTTTCTGGGTATTTGTCAGTTTAGCTGCTCTGTCTTCCCCCATGTGTACTCTGTGAGAGTGGGTTGTGTTGCTTTTGTTCTCCTATGACATATGACATTATATGGGCTCCATACATTTGTTAACCAGTTTAATAAATACCAGGAGGCACAGGAGTGGGAAGGAAATGGGTTCAGAGAGACCTGCTTTGAATTTTGGTTCTGTCTTTCTAACAGTGTGACTCTAGTCAGTCACCTTCTTTTTCTGAGTTTCAGTGTACCGTGACTTGTGGCTACGAGTGTCTCCACCTTGGATAGCAATTGTAAAAGCTAAATGGAACTAGGGGTGACATACAATACAGTGGCTCAGTATAGTTGGTGGTTGTTACTATTACTGTTTTAAATTAAAATATCTATCTGCTTTGAGGGTTCCTCATGATGTGTTCCGGTGCTGTCTTACAGAGTATAAAGGAGGGGAGCGAGAAGCCTCGTGGAGCACGGACTGCAGACAAGGCTGGCTGGATCAAGAAGAGCAGTGGGGGGCTTCTGGGTTTATGGAAAGACCGCTACTTGCTTCTCTGCCAAGCCCAGCTGCTGGTCTACGAGAATGAGGTGAGGACCTGCTGGGCCCTAACAGCAGCAGCAAAGCGAGGCAGGCGGGCCACCAGGAGCCTCCTAAGACTGCCTGGAAGACTCGAACATATTTGGTTTTGTTGGTTTATTTGGTTGCTTGTTTGTTTGGTTTAAACTATGATGCCCTTGGCTAACCTGGAACTTGCTCTGTTGACCAGGCTGACTGGCCACAAATTCATAGAGCCCCACCTGCCTCTGTCTCCTGAGTGCTGGAATTAAAGGTGTATGCCACCACACTGGCTCCCACTTCACTGACATGTTGTGCCACCCTGGGCAAGTGTCTTATCTCCTCTGGGTCTCTATGTGTAGTATGGGGGAGGGGTTCTGGAGTAAGGGTTCTGTGCCATCCATGCATATAGTATTTGAATCTCCTCAACTACCTACCTGTATGTTGGAACTTCCTGTTTGGGGCCAAGGTTTCATAGAAGACTTTGAGGAAACTGAAGGTGTTTCAGATAGCATTGGCACTAAAAATACCAATTAGCTCTCTTTAACCTTCATACTTTTTTGACATTTTATTTTTATTTTATGTGTATGAGCATTTGCATACATGTATGTAGATACACCTGATAGAGGCCAAAAGAGGGCCTCAGATTCCCGGGAACTGAAATTACAGGTGCTTGTGAGATGGGTGCTGAAAACCAAACTGGGTCCTCTGCAAGACTAGCCAATGTTCTTAACTGCTGAGCCGTCTATCCAGACCCTAATTATTTGTTCTTTCTTTCTGTCTATCTGTCTGTCTATTTATGTCTTTATTACTTATTTTTATTTATTTTTGAAACAAGCTCTTCCTATTTATTCCTACCTGGCCTGGAACCCCCTATATAGACCAAGCTGGCCTTACAGAGACCCACCTGCTTCTGCCTCCTGAGGGCCAAGACTGAAGGTGCACATCACCAGGATGGGGCCTATGCTACATTTTAAAGAAAGGATTGATGAGGGTCTGGGGTGGGGAGGTGGGGATGGTGAGAGTGACTTCACCGTCTCACAGAGCATGGAGGACTCCATCTAGAGCCAAGCCCAGTACTCTTTCTACCAAGAGACACCAGCAGGTAAACCTCAAATCTTACTTTTGTTTTTGTTTTTGGTTTTTTTTTCGAGACAGGGTTTCTCTATATAGCCCTGGCTGTCCTGGAACTCACTCTGTAGACCAGGCTGGCCTCGAACACAGAAATCCACCTGCCTCTGCCTCCCAAGTGCTGGGATTAAAGGCTTGTGATCAGCATCTTTTATCAGATTTTGGAATGGCCCAGGTGCCTTCAGCTTCCCTCCTCTAATGCTGAACAGGTTGACACTTATTAAACGCTCATTTGTTTTATATACATGTGTATGTGCACAACATGTGTATGTGTAAGAGTTCATCTGTGAGTGCTCCTATGTGCCAAGGCGCATGTATGGAGGTTAGAAGACAGCCTTGGGTATCAGTCCTCACCCTCTACCTTGTTTGAGGCAGGCTGTCTCTCTGTGTACTCAAGGTCTCTGCTCCCCATCTCATAGTAGAAATGCTGGGTTTACAGACACATGACCCTGTGTCCCGCTTTCTATGTGAGTTCTGGGACTCTGGACTCAGGGTGTCAGACAGGATTTCTCTGTGTATAGCCCTGGCTGTCCTGGAACTTACTCTGTAGACCAGGCTGGCTGTGAACTCAGAAATCTGCCTGCCTCTGCCTCCCAAGTGCTGGGATTAAAGGTGTGAGCCACCACTGCCTGGCTCCCTTTCCACTTTCAACAGGCTTAGCATTTGGACAACCAAGAACAGTAAAATTGCCAGCTTTACACCTCTAATCCCAACAGTCAGAAGGCTAAGTAAGACAGGAGCATTGCTCTGGGTTTTGAAGCCAGTCTTGACTATAGTGTAAGGCCTTGTCTCAAAAAAAAAAAAAAAAAGGCCACAATTGTTAGTTAAAGAAGCATCACAAATGCTGTTCTGTGAAGGCTTGGAGGGAAGGTGGCTTTTCCTGTTGGTGTAGGGTTCAGGCTACAGAGGGCCCACCTGCTGAGAATGTGATAGTACTGTATGCCTTCAGCAGGTGGAATCCATGAAGATGGAAGGCTTGCGTCTTGCCTGACCACCTCTCTCAGTCTCCAGTTAAGGAAGCTTGGCAAATTCCTAAATGCCTTGGGCCAAGAAGGCCTATAAACCCAGTCTAATGGCTTCAAGGAGTTGCCTTTGAAAAGCACCGTGCCTGTCCTGGGTGAGTCCCCAGGAGTCAGGACACGGGAGATACTGAGGAAGAGCAGGAAGGAACGGCAATATGCAGACAGCCACCCAGATGTTCTGTACTTACCAAATTAGGTTGTGCCACAGCTGGGAAAGTAGCAGCCAAGGGATATTTTTATTACCAAAAAAAAAAAAAAAAAAAAAAAACCAGTGTGTATGTGTGTGAGTGTGTGTGAGATATGACTTTTCCACTGCCAGCTGCTATAGGGGTTGAATGACTGGCTCTCAGCTGTCAGCCCACCAGGCGCTGCCATACATGTCCTAGACTGCCTCTCCACATCTGGCTGCAGCTGGGAAGCAGGGAGGGTTTCACATTCCCTAAACATGAAAAATCCAAATCACACTTTAAAAAAAAAAACTTATTAAAAACTTAACTCTTCCAAAAACCTACACCCAGGGACGGGAGCTTGCCCGGGAGAAGGAACTGAGTACTTTATCGGTTCAGTTCCTTTTCCTGAGGTGAGGAGCTAGGCGAGTGCAGAAGGCTCTTGGCTGTTTCTGTCAGAGGCTGATGTTCCAAAGAATGCTGCCCCCCCCCCCAGTGCCTCCTGCTTTATCCTTCCCTCTGAACTGCAGAAGGCCTTGGATGATTCAGCACTTGGAGTGTTGAATTGTCCCAAGCCAGACAGCCTTGGGGAGCTGGGTGGTAGATGGATGTAGAGTGTACCTTCGTCTGGTCCCCTGGGGAAGCTTGGAGATGGGTGGTGCTGTTGCTGTATCCTCTCCCAGAAGCCTGGGAAGACTTTGGAGGTCTTTCTCTGAGCTGGGTACCATTCTAGGCGACTGCTCCTATGCACTTTTTTTTTTTTTTAGGGGCAGGGTTTGTGTAGCTGGACTTGGCCTCCTCGCACTAGCTAAGGATGTCCTTGAATTCCTAACCCTCCGAAGTGCTGGGATTATAAGTGTGTGACAATGTGCTGACAAGTTGTTATGTCAACTTGACAGAGGCTAGAGTCATTTTTGGAAGAAGGAACCCCAGTTGAGAAAATGCCACCACCAGACTAGCCTATGGACCAGCCTGTGGTTCACTTTCTTGCTTGATTATTGATGCAGCTGGGTCATCCCTCAGTGGGTGGTGCCCTGCCCTGGATGCTATGGAAAAGCTCAGTAAACCCTGGGGAGCAAGCCAAGGAGCAGCACTCCTTCATGGCCTGCATCAGCTCCTATGTCCAGCTTCTTTGTTCCTGCCTTGATGCCCCTGAATGATGGACTTCAAGTTGTAAAATGAAACCAACCCTTTTCCCCCCAAGCTGCTTTGGGTCATGGTGTTTATCATATGATAAACTAAGATAGCTGCCAAGCTTGATGACCTGGATCCAGTCTTCAGGACCCACAGGGTAGAAGGAGAGAAGGGACTCTCTCAAGTTGTTAGCCCGTAGGACAGCCACCGTGCCTGGTTTGTGTGGTGTTGAGGTTTAAACCCAGAGCTTTGTATATTCTAAACAAGTGTTCCGAGGACCAGGGTTGTAGCTCTAGTCCCCCCTGTGTTCCTCTCTTGAGACCTAGTTTCTGTAGAGTGCTACAGGGTGGGGTGGGGGTGGGGAGCCTAAAGGAGACAGACTCTGAGAATAGCATAGAACCGTCCAGGCATGAGATAGGACTCTGTGAAATTTTGTGTTGGGGCTCAGTGTTCCTGGCATCTCACCTGGTATTTGTACCTGGCGGTGCATGTCCCCAGCAGTGGATAAGAACAAGAGCACTAAGGTTTGGTAGATCATGGCAGGTAGCAGGGAGCCTCACAGAATAGAATTTTTCTGCTGTGTATATTTCATGGAAGAACATGGATAGGATTGAGCCTCAGTGGTAAGAAGAGAAGCAAAAAATGGGGAATGACACCTAATGGAGTGTGGATAGAGAGATCAGGCCACCTTGGCCATGTAGATCAGTGGATAGCTACCTAAAAGTACTGAGGTCTGGGCTAGCCTCATCCCAATGTTGATTGAGATGTTACCTGGGTGTGGGGTTCTCATAAAAGTCTTTTTATCTTATTATTTACTTGTGGGGTGGGGGGACCTGTGGCGGTTGGAGAACAAATTGAGGGGTCACTTCTTCCACTGTGTGGGTCCTGGGCACTGAGTTCAGGCCATCAAGCTTGGCAGTTAGCACATCTACCTACTAAGTCATCATGCTGGCTCCCTGCTTTCCTTTTTAATTCTTTTTTTTGTTGTTGTTGTTGTTTTGTCTTGAGACAGGGTTTCTCTGTGTAGCCCTGGCTGTCCTGGAACTCACTTTGTAGACCAGGCTGGCCTCGAACTCAGAAATCTGCCTGTCTCTGCCTCCCAAGTGCTGGGATTAAAGGCGTACACCACCACTGCCCAGCTTTTTAATTCTTTTTTAAAGATTTATTTATTTTATGTATATGAGTACACTGTAGCTGTCTTCAGACACACCAGAAGAGGGCATCATATCCCATTACAGATGGTTGTGAGCCACCATGTGGGTACTGAGTATTGAACTCAGGACCCCTGGAAGAGTAGCCAGTGCTCTTAAACTCTGAGCCATCTCTGCAGCCTTTATGTATTTAAATGTACACACACACACACATGATCACACACATGATCACACACTCACGTACAACAACATTTTACTTTGATCATACCTCCCCCTTCCCCAGTTATCTGTATATCTCCCTCCAGCTCCCATCGAACTCTTTCTTTCTAAGAAGCCCCTCATTTATCCAGGAAGTGGTGGTGCACATCTTTAATCCCAGCACTCAGCAGGCACATCTCTGTAAGTTTGAGGCCAGCCTGGTCTACAGAACAAGTTCCAGGACAGCCAAGGCTGCACAGGCACTCTATCCCAAAACAACAACAAAAGGCCTTCATTTACTTCCATGGTTATTTGGAGTTTGTTTTTGTTACGAGACAATGTCTCACTATGTAGCTCTGGCTGTTCTGGAACTCACCATGTAGACCAGGCTGGCCTTAAGCTCAGAGATTTACCTGCTCCTACCTCACAAATGTTGACACTAAAAGCATGTTCTACCACTGCCCAGCAAAATAAGTCTTAAAATAACAATAATAACAATAACAGCAGCAGCAACAGTAAAACCTTGTCAAAGACCGTGCTGGTGAAGTCAGGCCCTAATTAAAATTGTTTTGCTTAAATAGACAAACTGCCTTTTAGATATATGTTTATGACCTATAGTTTAGTGTTGCTCTCAGCCTTGGTCAGGGAATGTCTGTTTACAGCAGCAAATATCAATGCAGAGTCAAGACTGATCAAAGTGTTAAGGATAAGTAACTGTTGAGTGCTCAACCTGAAACAGGACATCTGTATTGATCCTTTAAGGATTAGAGAACATCATGGAAGTGAAAGAGTGCAAGAAGCATAGGATGAAGAAGTGCTATGAAACACTGTCTTTTGGACATGAGATGACTGTTGCAGCCATAAATTCACAGCAGCAATGCCTACCAGGCCCACCAACATTCTGTCATTGGTGGGGTAGGGGATCATGAGGCCCCACCCAACTCTAAGGAGCTAGGCCAGTTAATGGTGGCTGGGCAAGGAGAGTTCATATTCCTGGGTGGTGTGGCTGTTGTTAATATATTCTTGCTCAAGTAAATAACATCCTACTATGGCCATGTAAGCAACCCTAGTTAAATGCAGTGGGGCACATGTAGACATATATATACACATACAAAGCATACTGGGTATGGTGGTGCACGCCTTCAGTATTATCACTTGAGAGAGGCAGAGGCAGGGGGATCTCTGAGTTTGAGACCAGCCTGGTCTATATACTGAGTTCCAAGCAAGCCATGGCTACACACAGAGAGATCCTATCTCGAAAACCAAAAAACAAAGCAAAACAAAAGTTGTGAATGAATTATTTTATGTGCATGAATGTTTTGCCTACATGTACATATGTTGTTTTGTGCCTGATGTCTCTGGAGTTTAGAAGTCATCAAATCTCCTGGAACTGGAATTATGAATGGTTATGAGCCACCATATAGATGCTGGGAACTGAACCCAGGTTCTCTGCAAGAGCAACAATTGTTCTTAACCTCTGATCCATCTCTCCAGACCATGACAGGTTTATAATACCAGATATGAGTTCTCTTCTGTAGGCTTTAAATTCAGTCAGAAAGAAGTTGGTTATACCCATGACAGCCATGACACTATTACACCAATGAGCACATCTTGCCTGGCAGATAGATTGTACCATCCAGCACTACAGACACCAGCCGGCTGGGAGGCAGTTCCTGTTCAGTTCCATGATTTCTCTATGTCCTTCAGCCAAAGTATTTGGTGTCTTTAACAGTTTGGATGTTCTTAAAAGCCTTGAGGCTGCTGGGATTGCGTATGTCCGACATAAATGGTTCTCAGGGTTTTACTTATACCAGGGTCACCTGGAGTGATAGTTAAAAAATGCACATTGTCCCCAACACTCTGGGAAGCAGAGGCAGGAAGATCTCTGTGAGTTCAAGGCTACAGAGCAAGTTCCAAGGCAGACATGGCTACATGGAAAAACACTGATTGAAAAAAAAATCACATTGTCAAAGTCTGTGCTCCCCAAGTTCATAATTGGTGCTCACAAAGTCGCATTTCTAGCAAGTTATCAAGTGGCATGAATGCACCAGCAGATACTTTTGTAGACATTTCCATGAACGTGGTAGCGAATGATAGGGAAATGAGAGCACCAGATCCTACACTGGGAGGGTCATTGGCACAGAGCCACCAATTAAGAAGGCATCAATCAGCCCTGTGTCGTGGTGCACTCTTTCAATCCCACTGCTTAGGGAGCCAGCCTGGTCTACATAACAAATCCCAGGCCACCCAGGGTTACACACACACACACACACACACACACACACACACACACACACTTTCTGCTTCCCAGGAAGTTGTACCAACTGGGTCACCTCCAGAAGAGGAACCAGTTGACCACTATTAAGAGAGAGAGCTTATTCTAGGCAGCTTGCCCGAGAGGTATCCCCTACCCCAAACCTTCTAGTGTCCGGGCTGGCAGGCAGGAAGTTTAGAAGGCAGCCTGGTGTTGTGTGACCAAAGTGTTCCTGGGGAGGCAAAACACACTCATCTACTCATCCAAGATAGGGAACCCATAGCAGACCAAAGTACGGATACCAGCAAAGTCCAGCTTGGTTGAGTTTTATTGGGGTTACTTACAGGAATGTGGGTGAGAGGTTACTTACAGAAGCAGAAATGACTCAAAGACAGCTGCATTACCAGAGCCACCCCAGCGTGGGTACCAGCTCACAAAGCTGGAACCTGGAGCTCACTGCACAGCCAGCAGGCAGCTCAGCAGGATGAAGAGTGTCCTCTCCAGGGGCCTCAGTCTGTCTAAACCTGAATCTGGCCAGTCCTGAGGAGTTCTTGAAGCTGCTTTGTTATTTCCCTCCCTGCAGGATGGAATGTTTAGATCTGGGAGGAGTCCACCCCCTGACAACTGGCTGGTGGTCAAGACCAGACACTGTGTGGCCACTAGCCTACATAGTGATGGAACTAGAGAGACAAGCTGACAGAGAGGGGGGATGCTCCTATGCTCTGGTCCTCTCTGTTGTGTATGGCCTTCAGCCTGCGGGTGAGGGGCCCCTCTTGCCTAGCTAGAAGTCAAGAAGGGGAGATGCCAAGTGAGGGAGCTGGCTCAGGATGCCTGGGCTGAAGGCGGGGCATGTGAGTCCAAGTCTTCCTAGCCTCTATTTCTGCATCTGGTCTCAGGCACTGGATCCAACCCTGAGGCACAAACCCACCCCCATTTAGTATCTTACTTCTTACCAGGATGGTAAACTTTGTGGACACCTGCCAGCCAGCACACGCTGACACCATTTCCTTACCAGAGTCTGGATACCATGTCTTGGTGATACAATATTCTTGTTTAGTAGGACCAGAGTCTGGAATGCATATTCAATGACTGAGGTTCTTGGTGGGGCTGGCTCTCACCAGCCCACTTCTTTTGTATCTCTTCCTCCAGGATGAGCAGAAATGTGTAGAGACGGTGGAACTTGGGAGCTATGAGAAGTGCCAGGACCTCCGCGCTGTCCTGAAGCGGAAACACCGCTTTATCCTGCTGCGATCCCCAGGGAACAAGGTAAGGGTGATCCTGAAGGCTGCCTCCCTCGAAGCCAAAAACTGTGTGGAAAGGGCTCAGATGGAGGACAGCTGTGAATGAGGTCACTACCTCATCAGGCCTTCAGGACCCCAATGGAGTCTGGAGTAGAGGCAAGAATATGGCATCCATTCTTCCCTCTGGGCTTCTCTTGGGCCCGGAGCTAGGAGGCCCATTGTCAGCTTCCCTCTGTGATTTCCTCCCTTGCCCGAGACTCTGTCCTTTGGGTGCAGTGAAGCTTGCTGTTTGTACCCACTTCTAATTATTAGTTTATTCTTACTTTATGTGTATGAGTGTTTGCCTGCACACCACATGCATGCCTGGTGCCTGCAGAGGCCAGGTTGTCAGATTCCCTGGAAATGGGAGTTACAGATGGTTGTGAGCTACCCCGTGGGTGCTGGGAATCAAACCCGGGTCCTCGGCAAGAGCAGCCAGTGCTCTTTTCCATGGAGCATCTCTCCAGCTCTTGTACCGCTTTTCCCTGGAGGAAGTCAGTCAGCTGGATGTTGACACGTGCAGTTTTATGTATGACAGGAGGGAGCTCAGATGTGACCTGGTCAAAGTGCGTAGTACCCGCTCCTGCCACACCTCGCCTGAACCTCTCCACATCACGAGGAGCCTATCACAGTGAAGCTTCAAAGAAGCTAGGTGAGAGGAACAGGTCTGGTCTAGGCCTACAAGAACCATGACGCTTCTCTCACAGTTTTGAAGTCAGAACCTCGTCTTCAGTGGTCCGTGTAGTCCTGGACACTGGAAGAGATTACAGTCCTTTAATTTTGGTCTGAGCCACCCAAGTGTGTATGTGACCAAGACAGGAACACAAGGCTAGGCCCAGGTTTATCTGATATCCGTGGCTCAGGGTACTTTGAGGACAAGAGAATGGTCTGTCTTTCAGGCGCTGAAAGCCTTTCCTTATTCTAGAGACCTGCTGCCCCTCTGAGTGGGTACAAAGTATGCATCTGTGTTTGAGAGGCACAGAGTACGTGAAACACAAAGGTCAGGCCTTCGTCTGCCATACATGTACACTACCTTGTGTGCAGATATCACTTGGCATGTCAGGGCCATTGTGTGTGTGTCTTCTGTGGATGTGAGGTGACAGGAGACCTTGCTTCTTTGTCCTCTACCCATGTCACCCTCTTTGTCAGCTCTGAGAGTCAGCTCGTCGTGTGCTAGGTGGGTAAGCCAAGCTGGGTAGGACAACCCCTTCAGAGAAGCCTGTTTGTACAGCTGCCCTCTCAGCTTCTGTGGTAACAGCCTTTCCCCCATGCCCTTTAGCCCTTCCAAGAGTTGAGATTGGTTCTAGGTGACTGGAAACATGGGCTGGAGCCATGGTGATGGCCACAGAGACGAAAGATACAACCAGGCTCCTGCTCAAGGGCCCTTGACCCTCATCATACCACACTCCGGTGGGGCTCCCCAGAGGCCCTGCAAATCCTCTGCCTGTGCCTGATTTTCCCATCGCCCTGGGTGTTCCCCAACTTCCTTGTGGCCTCTAGCTGGCCAGGAGGTCATGTGACCCTGGCTGTCTGGTCCTGAGGCTGCCTTTTTTTCTCTCTAATCAAATAAACAAAGGCTCCAGTGTCTTGTGTGCCCCACTCCCCCCTGCTGCTCTATCCCCACGCCCCTGTCCATGAGGTCACAGACAGTGGCTGCCAGGAAGCAGGGTGGCCACTGCTGGGCCCTGCTGCCCTGCTGGTCTCAGCCAGCTTGGCCCTTTTCTCTTTCCGGCCTCCTCTTCCCCTCCCCCCTTTTCCTCTCTGCCTTTCTGCCCCTCCCCCTTTCCAGGGCCTTGGCGGCCGGTTCTGCAGCCATTCTTATTACCGTGGATTCTCCTGTTAAGCCTATGTTCTTAGAGCTTCTTCGGAGGGCTTGTGGCAAGTGGCAAGGAGCTGTAGCCTGAGCCCACCAGGCGTAGCTTCTTGGTGTTCCTTCTGATTGTCCTGTGACAGTCATCCCTGTGGAATGCGGAGCTCTGTGTGGAGGGATTACACAGACTTTATAGTAGAACTGGATCCCCGCGACCTTGTGTTCTCCAATCCTGGTGAACCCATTGGTCAGGCCATATCTCTCCCAGGGAGCCAATACCCTTCCCTGCAGTCTTTGCCTGGTGGACTGGGCCAGGAGGGACGGGCCAACTGAGTCTAGTGGTTCTGTTCCCAGCCGTTTGAGGCCAGACTTAGGAAGAGAGGAGTCAGCAGCTGAGGCTTCCCTGTCCAATCCTGCAGTTACTGACTTCCCCCGTGTGTTTCCCAGCTCCGAAATGCCAGTCTGTACCAGGGAGGGGGCTCCCATCGACTCAGAACCCCTAACAGGTACGGCTTCAGGGGTCGGCACAGGGCTGGCCTGGCCGCCTAGCACATCACAGGACTGAGTGGCCCCAGTATGGAGTTTGGTCTCCCTGAGCCCCTGCAGCCCTGAAGGCTGAGAGGAAGTTGCCAAGGTGCCCTAGGGTTTTTGACTTAACTGCAGATCCGCTGCCAGGATCTAATTTAGCCTGGTCATGCAAATGAGCATTTGGCTGTGGCTGGCATGGAGGGGGACCTAGGGTCCTGTATGAGGAGGAGGTAGTGCTGCCAGGAGGAAGTTATATAATGAGGATGCTAAGGGGGCCAGGCCAAGTGCACTGTACTACAGTATTACATAACTGACTGGCGGAGTGGCAGGAGGCGCTATCTAATACCAAGGTGGGGGATGGGCAAGCTGGCCACACCAACAGAGAACCAGGGCATCTTGAGGTCAGGGAGTATGCAGTGGCCCAGGAACAGGGTGAGGGAAGGAACCTAGGGCCAGTTCATTCATGTGTTGTCTCATTTCACCCACTAATTATTGAACACCTACTATGTGCCTTAGTTTTGATCCTGTTTAATTGCTCCATAGTAAAACATGTTTTCCCATTTTACAGATCAGAAAAGTAAGACTGTGCGGGTGAAGGCTGGGTTACTATGGTCAGCTCCAGATTTAGTTCTTTAGGTACTTTTTTTTTCTAAGACAGTCTAACTGGCCTGAAACTTCTGACTCTCCTGCCTCTATCTCTACTTCCCAACGGCTGGGATTGCAGGCATGCACAGTATCACCTGGTCTGTGTGGTGCTGGGGGTTGAGGGCAGGGCTTGGTGTTTGCTCTGCAAGCTCTCCACCAATAACCAAGCTACATCTATCCCCAGCCCTAGAGAAATCTTTTGAAAACAACTTTTGTTCCTGGGGAGATGGCTCAATAGTAAAGTGCTTTCTATAGTGCATACAAGAATTCAGATCCCCTAATAAGCCTGTAAAAACCAGGTGGGTGTGGTGCTCTGCCTGTAATCCCACTGAGTGGGAGGCAGAGACATGAAATCCCTAAAGCAAGCCAGTTAGCGAGATCAGCCAAATTGGGGAGCTCTGAATTCTACGAGACCCTGCAACCAGTACATAAGGCAGAGAGTGAACAAGGAAGATGCCTCAGGCCTCACATCAACCTTAGACACACACACACACACACACACTTACTTCAACACCCATGTGAGCATGCAGTACACATACCATGTATGTGTACATATGTAAGAAGAAAAGAACCATATCTATGATCAAACACACAGACTAAAATAAACAAAACAAAACAAAATGGAGTCTCACTATGTAGTCACAACCCTTGGCTAGCCTGGAACTGTTTGTAGACCAGAGTGGCTTCAGATTCAGAGATCTGCCCGCCTCTGTCTCTACCTTTTGAATACTGGGATTGAAGACATATGCCACCATTCCTGACTAACATTTCCTTAACTATTTTGGGCAAATAGTTCAGAGGCATTAAATTCACTCTTAAGGTGGTTCCATCTCTTACAACTTACAAAACTGCATCCCAAATCCATTAAATCCTGGCCCCTACTTTTTCTTCTTTGGGTTCTGGGCAGTCACCTCTCTACCTTCTGGCTCGGGTTTTGGCTTTTCTAGATGATGAGGGGCGGGGGGTGTTAATCTCCAGCTTCTTGTATTTATTTCACCTCACATGATTTTATCTTATCCTGAGACAGGTTTTTGAAGCAAGACCATACCAGAACCCTTTCTACAGAGCAAGGGGCCCCTTCCCCCTGGAAGCTGCAGGGTGAAGGGTCCCCTTACTTGATGTATGCCCTCCTCACAGCCCAATGTCAGAGTGCTCTGGGGCATTTAGTTACACTTTGGAGTCTGGGTTGGGACGCTTCCTACAGACCCCAAATGTGAGTCCTAAAAATATCTGCCACCCTCCCCCCGCCTGTCTCCCACAGGTCAGTGACATCAAATTCCAGGCCCCCAGTGGGGAAGAAAAGGAATCTTGGATCAAAGCTCTCAATGAAGGGATCAACCGAGGCAAGAACAAGGCTTTTGATGAGGTATGGGGTGGGGCCCTCTGGATGGGTCTTTGTTTCTGACCCAGCAGTCTAGGAGAAGACTGTGCCCACCTCTCTCCAAACTACTCCTCCGTTCTGTCACTGTTTCAAACACGGAGGCATACTTCATTTACTCTCCTGAAAGGCCTTCAGAGTGGGTGCTAGTGTCCAGTTCTACCACTAAAACTGAGTCGTGGGTAAATGAAGTGTTTTTTGTTTTGTTTTGTTTGTTTGTTTATTTATTTATTTATTTATTTATTTTGATTTTTCGAGACAGGGTTTCTCTGTATAGCCCTGGCTGTCCTGGAACTCACTCTGTAGACCAGGCTGGTCTCGGACTCAGAAATCCGCCTGTCTCTGCCTCCCAAGTGCTGGGATCAAAGGCGTGCGCCACCACTGCCGGGCCTGTTTTGTTTTTTAAAGATGGTCTCACTGTGTAGCCCCTGAAAAGCTGAGACAGAGTGTCATCTTGTGCTTTCAGGCCTGGTACTCACTGTGTAGCAGAGGATGTCCTTGAACTTCTAATTCCCCTGCCTCCACTTCCCCAATGCTAGGATTACAGGCCTATGCCACCAAGCCTGGTTTTATGAGGTGCTGTAGATTGAAGCAGGACTTCCTGCCTGCTAGGCAAGTGCTATACCAGCTGAGCCACATTCCCATCTCTTAAGTAATTTGCTTTAAATTAAAAAGCACATGGGCCAGGAGCAGAACTGTGGTAGAGCATCTGCGCAGGGTCTCAGGCTCAGCCACTCACACTGAAGGGGAGCAGAAAGCACACAGGTAGTGGGTAGACTGTTCCTGGCTGCACTGCATATCCTTCCAGCCTCAGTGTGTAAACAGTAGCAGTATGCAGTCTCCAGCCAGGAGGCCTGGGGTGAGCTTAGTGCCCATGAAGGCCTTTTTTTTTTTTTTCTTGAGACAGTTTCTCTGTATAGCCCTGACTGTCCTGGAACTCACTCTGTAGACCAGGCTAGCCTTGTGCTCAGAGATCCACCTGCCTCTGCTTCCCGAGTGCTGGGGTTAAAGGCGTGTGCCATCACTATCCAGCCCATGAGGTCCTTCTTCAGTTGGCCCACAAAGCCTGGACCATTCAGGGTTTCCCTGACTGTCTGTGATGACCTTGCATTCCTTAGGCTCCCGTGCTATAGTGGTAACCATGGCAACACTGACTTAAAAAGTGAGGCTTGGAGTGAGTGATTAGGGTGTCCTGTGGGGCCAGAGTCTCCTAGGAAGGATCTGCCTTTGACATCATGGGTCCATAGCTGTTTGTGTTAAAATGTATTTTAAGGACAACTTGGATGGCAGGACTTAAAACTTGAGCAGAGCCTGCTTCCCCAGCAGGTCTCTGGGCTCCTGGCTTGTGAGTCCCATGTTCACCCAACTCATTGAATCATGATCAGCTTTTCACCTTCTGGGGAAGTTCCTATGTGGGAGAAGAGATGGTGGTCCATGTCATGGGTGCTAGGGACGCCACAGAAGCCATGGCCTCATAGGCAGTTTTGGCAGGTTCCCTCTGCTCCTCATTGGATCATAGGGACAGGCAGTTCCAGAGCTGAGAGACCAGCTCTCCCATGGGTTGAGGCCACCTTTCCTGACTCTGTGAACAGATGCTACCCTCCATAGAGTCAGGCCCAGCCACAGAGGCCCAGCCCTTTCCTGGCCGGGGCATGGTCTTGAGAGAGTAAGAGAGGCCAGGGCAAGACCGAATGCATACTAGGTACCAGAGGATCGCGATCTGCCCTCCCTTCCTGCTCCACTGCTCCAGCTGAGCCCCACACAGCCTCAGGGCTGCTCATGTTTGGGCAGGAAGGCTGAGCTGAAGAAAATAGCTGTGGAGAATGAGGGTGCTTCATAGAAGCAGAGGGAGCACCTATGACAGTGCAGACAGAGACCAGAGGGAGCACCTATGACAGTGTAGACAGAGAACAGAGGGAGCATCTATGACAGTGTAGACAGAGAGAACAAAGGGAGCACCTATGACAGTGCAGACAGACAGAAGAGAGGGAGCACCTATGACAGTGCAGACAGAGACCAGAGGGAGCACCTATGACAGTGCAGACAGAGAACAGAGGGAGCACCTATGACAGTGCAGACAGAGACCAGAGGGAGCACCTATGACAGTGCAGACAGAGACCAGAGAGGGAGCATCTATGACAGTGCAGACAGAGACCAGAGAGGGAGCATCTATGACAGTGCAGACAGAGAGAAGAGAGGGAGCACCTATGACAGTGCAGACAGAGACCAGAGGGAGCACCTATGACAGTGCAGACAGAGAACAGAGAGGGAGCATCTATGACAGTGCAGACAGAGAACAGAGGGAGCACCTATGACAGTGTAGACAGAGAACAGAGGGAGCACCTATGACAGTGCAGACAGAGAACAGAGAGGGAGCATCTATGACAGTGCAGACAGAGAGAAGAGAGGGAGCACCTATGACAGTGTAGACAGAGAACAGAGGGAGCATCTATGACAGTGCAGACAGAGAACAGAGGGAGCACCTATGACAGTGCAGACAGAGACCAGAGGGAGCATCTATGACAGTGCAGACAGAGACCAGAGGGAGCACCTAGGCAGTGCAGACAGAGACCAGAGGGAGCATCTATGACAGTGCAGACAGAGAACAGAGAGGGAGCATCTATGACAGTGCAGACAGAGACCAGAGGGAGCACCTATGACAGTGCAGACAGAGACCAGAGGGAGCACCTAGGCAGTGCAGACAGAGACCAGAGGGAGCACCTAGGCAGTGCAGACAGAGACCAGAGGGAGCATCTATGACAGTGCAGACAGAGACCAGAGGGAGCACCTATGACAGTGCAGACAGAGACCAGAGGGAGCATCTATGACAGTGCAGACAGAGACCAGAGGGAGCATCTATGACAGTGTAGACAGAGAGAACAAAGGGAGCACCTATGACAGTGCAGACAGAGACCAGAGGGAGCATCTATGACAGTGCAGACAGAGACCAGAGGGAGCACCTATGACAGTGCAGACAGAGAGAAGAGAGGGAGCACCTATGACAGTGCAGACAGAGACCAGAGGGAGCACCTATGACAGTGCAGACAGAGACCAGAGGGAGCACCTATGACAGTGCAGACAGAGACCAGAGGGAGCACCTAGGCAGTGCAGACAGAGACAAGGGGAGGTTCCCACCTAGTACAGAGGCACATGAAGGGGGAGGCGCTGACCCCACTGAGTGAGGATGTGAGGTGCAGACCTCATCTCTGAGTCTGGGCACAGTGGGTGTTTCCTACTCTTCCAAGATCTGGCAGGGACTCACCTGCTTTTAACTCCTTCCCAGGTAAAAGTAGACAAGACCTGTGCCCTAGAACATGTGACACGGAACCGGGTACGTGGGGGCCAGCGTCGACGGCCACCAACAAGAATCCACTTAAAGGAGGTAAGACCTTCCCTCAGCTTCAGTAATAGATCAGCTGAGCCAGGCTCTTAGGGTGGCCATCAACACTCAGGGCTAACCTGGAGTTGGGGCTTGCTCAGTGGTGTGTGTATAGGAAGGTCAGTAGAGGTGTCTGGGCCCTTTTTCATTTGTGGTTCACCCGGGCACCTTGAACAGCAGGGAAGCAGGCTTGGGAGAGTAGTGCCTGTGACTTAAGAAGGCAACTTCCAGCAGGAAAATGGTCCTGTTTCTCCTGGTTAGCTGTGATTAGTTTGGTAGTAGAACAAGTCCAGGAGATCAGGGCAAGAGGGACCATGGAGGAGTAACTGGGTTTTAAGCTGACCCTGGCTTAAAATCCAACAGCACCGGTTTCAGTTGACAGATGGGAGTGAGAGGGACTCTTTGCTGCAGGACTTGGTGTGAGCTGAGGCACCAGGCATAACAGTTTAGGTGTGCAGGGGGCTCGGTTGGCTTGTGGACTAGGCTGGGAGTGAAGTAGGAGGAATTATGGAGCCTGTGAGGCAGGGTTAGATATATGTTTGAAGAAATGTTTCAGGGATCAGCTCAAGGTCTTACTTAGTAGGGTGGATTTGGGTTGAAAGAAGGTTCAGGGTTCTGAAATGAAGCAAGAGGGATCCCAGGCTCTGCCAGCGGTTGAAAGGGAAGAGAACTGGCTGATAATCCACAGTAGGAAGCAAAAGGTATCACAGGGAATTTGGGAGAAGGTATGGGGAAGGGGTAGCCTCTAAAAGACTAGGAACATTGATGAGCAGGGAGACTCTAAGGGCCAGGGAAAATCATCAGCAAATAAGCATTTCAGGGCCACCAGTAATGGCTACTGCAGAAGGAAGGCTTTTTAAAAGGAGAGGTCTGGTGGCCAGGACAGAGTTCTTCAAACAGTGCAAGGAGAAACAAGTGGACTTGAGGTGACAACACAGGCCCTGGAGCCACAGTAGCAAGGGAAGAACTGAGGTGTGGTAAAGGGGCCACACTTGCAGCATATTTTCAAAGGAATCAGTATAGGGTTGTCATGGGGTACAGAACCACCCCATCCCATCCCCATAACCATCTGAGGGCCCTCAGAAGAGGCTTCTTGCTTAGCCCTACTTCATGACCTCTGAGGCTCCCTGGGAAGGTCCCCACACTGTGAGGAAGGTCCAAGAATCCGGCAAAGTCAAGGGTAAAAGACTGGTCAGAGGTCTCTAGGCAAGCAGTAGGTAAAGTAGGCAGTTTGGGGGAACCTATATTTGACCCAGTGGCCATCCAAGGTGACATCTGGATACTTCCCCCACACCAGGTAGCCAGTGCGGCTTCTGATGGGCTTTCACGGCTGGACCTCGATGTCCCAGACAGCGGACCACCAGTGTTTGCTCCTCTCAGTGATATCAGTGAAGACCAGCCTCAGGAACCACCTCGGGCTCTCATGCCTCCTGTCAAGCCTTCTCCAATACCAGAGACCTCTGGAGCTGAGGACAGCAAGGAGACGCCTGCAGGAGAGAGAGCCCTAACTCCTTCCTCAGCAAGCTCTGAGGCCAATCCTGAGAGCCAAGAGAATGCAGAGACCCCAGCAAAGGAGGACATTGACCTTAAGAGGCTCCCCAATAGCACCTTGTCTGAGAAACTGATGGTGAGCTGGGAGAACCCCAGCCCAGAGGAGCTTTCTGCTCCTGAGAGTGCACAGTTGTCCTCTTCGGAGACTCCAGAGGCTGCCCCCAGGGAGAGCAAAAAGCCCCCTGCACCCCCTCCCAAGATCCTGTCAGAGAAGATGAAGGCCTGTATAAGTGGGGTGGATGCTTCTGGTCCATCCCAAAGTTCTGAGGCCCCTGAGACTACTTCCCCTGACCCAACACAGGTGTCTGTGAACGGTGTGGATGATGGCCCTGAATCTGCCTTACAGGCCGTGGACACCCCTGGACCTGCCCCAGAGGATGCGGCAGCATCTCCGGCACTGCCCCGCTGGGACTTGCCATCCCAGTTTCATCCTCGCTCCTCCTCCCTTGGGGACCTACTCAGAGAAAGCCCTCAGCATCCACGACCGCCCAAGGAAAAGTTGTATCGGGCCCAGTTGGAAGTCCAGGTGGCTTCAAAACAGACAGAGGAACTGTTAAACCAGGTGCTGGGCAGCGAACCGCCACCTGTGTGTGCCGAGTCATTGCTCAGCCAGGCTGTAGAGCAACTGAGGCAGGCTACCCAGGTCCTGCAGGAAATGAGAGATTTGGGAGAGCTGAACCAAGAAACCCCTGGGCTAGTGCAGAAACGGAAGGAGCTGGTGACCCTCTACAGGAGAAGTGCACCCTAAGCCTGCCAAGCCCCAGGCACAAACTCACCTACCCCCCCCCCCCAATTACCCACATCTGTCACTACCCAACCTTGCTAAGAAATGAGCTACAGCTCAGGCTGTAGATGCACACTTGGGTACAGCAAGTCTGGCCAAGACTTGAGGCTCCTGATGTCCTTTCTAGTCTACCCAGGCCTGGGGCTACCTGTCTGGCTCCCTGTTCTAGCCTCCTCTCTAGGTTCTGGGCTTGGGATGGAGCCTAGTCCTGTGGTCTTTGTGGTTGATGCAAACTGCCCCGGGCTTTGCCACCCTGCTTACTTTCCAGGGTGGCACTGTCTCTGTTCTCACCCCCGACAGTTTACATTCCTGACTTCCGGGTAGAGCATAGCTGAGCTGCCTGAGGCTCCCATCTTCTGGTCTTCAGGTGGATTCCCGCCAGCGACACCCACTTAGGAGTAGCTGTAGGGGGTCTTGGGTCCAGGCTGTACTGAAATGTGACATCTATCAGCTGAGTGGAATGTGGCCTTTAGCTGGAGCCTGAAGATGGGTAAGGGTCTGGGTGAAGGAGCTATTTACTCTGGTTTGTTTCCCTCTCTGCAAACGGAGGGTCTTCTCCGCAGCATCCCTACCTCTTTGGAGAGCTAGGATTAGATGCTCAGTTCTCAAGGCTTTCAAGGGGGAAGAGGAGCTCAGGCTCCCTGGTAGAGAGTCTCTGCTCCTGGGCCAGCTTCTGTCCAGCCTTGCACATTCCTGAAGATGAAAAACCCTAGAGTGGCCTGTGTTAACAGCTGAAAAACCTGTATGAAATTATCGTTAATCAACCTTTAGAGGCCCCGCCCCCACCCCTGCCTTCTGTGCCTCCCAGATGGGATTCATCTGAGTCTCTGTGGTTCTTCCTGGGCTGGAACCGCTCTGATATCCACTCCTTTTCTTCACATGCTGGAGTCTGTGACTACAATCCACCTATCAGGCCCCTGGTGGGCTGCCCGTCCTTAACTTCCTTCCTAGTGAGAAGAGTGTTTTCTGTCCTCCCTCTCCCTCCTCCCGTCTCCGTTGCCTCTGGCTCTCTGAGCTACCCTTGAGTGTCCAGCACACTGCCGCAGCCAGCAGGGCTGAGTCTGGAGCCTCGCTCGGGGAAAGGAGCGGTCACACAGGATCTGCCCTGAGGGTTCTGCATGTGCACTTTGTTTACTGGAAGAGGAGGGAGGGTGACAGCAACATGACGGCCTTTCCGCTCACCCTGCCCCCAGCCGCCAGTTGTGCCCACCAAGGCCTGCCAACCAGTGCGGGTTGATGCCTTCATTATTGTACTGTCCCTCTAGCTGTGGGTAGTGGGCAGGGGCAGAGTAAACGGCAGTGTTTTGGCTCACGAGTCCCCTCTTCCCCCACTGTCAGCCTCAAATCACACTCCTTGGGCTCCGATGCCTGCCTGCCTTTCCCTCCATCTCCTGTACAAGAGCAAGAGTGTCCTCAGGTGTCCAGTCCTGATCCCCTGCCATCTTCCCTTGGGAACAATCATCCTTTACAGCAACAAGGGTGCTGTATTCTGCCAGGTCACCTGCTTCCAGGAATCAGAGCCCGTCAGTACTGTCCAGGGACTAGTCGGGCGAGTAGTGCTGGGATCACTGCCGTAATGGCCAATGCCATTGGTTCCCATGCTGGTAGGGTGGAGTGGGGATGGGGACTGCCCATGACTGCCCCATGGAAGGAGGTATCCCGTGACTTCTGCTTACGATCCATCTTTCTTGAAATTTGGCAATAAATTTCATTTTATGGAACTTCTCTGCCCCAAGCCTGTGTGTTGCTATGAGAGCTAGCCTGAGGCTGGACTCCAGGGAGTAAAGGGCTTGTAGCAGTTGGCCAATAATAGCACCAACCTTGCAAACCCAGTTCCAGAAAGGTAGTTCTCATGGTCCTTTAGACACTTAAATACATACTTAAAGAAAAAAAGTCAGGGCTAGTGAGATGGTTCAGAGGTTAAGAGCACTGACTGCTCTTCCAAAGGTCTTGAGTTCAAATCCCACCAACCACATGGTAATGAAATCTGATGATCTGATACACTCTTCTGGTTTGTTTGAAGACAGCTACATATAACAATAAATAAATCTTTTGCCGGGCACGCCTTTAATCCCAGCACTTGGGAGGCAGAGGCAGGAGGATTTCTGAGTTCAAGACTAGCCTGGTCTACAGAGTGAGTTCCAGGACAGCCAGAGCTATACAGAGAAACCCTGTCTCGAAAAACAAACAAACAAAGATAGGGTCTCACCATGTAGTCCTGGTTGTTGTAGAACTCGTAGACCTGTAGACACAGAGAACTATATAGGCCAGGGTGGATTCAAACTCACAGAGGTCTTCCTACCTCTGTCTCCCAAGTTGTGGGATTAAAGGCATGTACCATCATACCCAGTACTCCTTTATTTTTTTCTCTGTAGCCTTAGCTGGCCACAAATTCATAGCAGTTCTCTTGCCTCAGCCCCAGAGTGCTGAAATTAAAGGTATGCACCACCACTGCCCAGCTTTTTTGTGGCTTTTGTTTTTGTTTTGTTTGAAACAGAGTTTCACTATATAGACCTGGGTAGCCTGGAACTGCCTATGTAGACCATGCTAGCCTGAAACTAAGAGATCTACCATCTTCTTCATCCCCATTTTTAACTTGAGACAGACAGAATCATGATATAAAGCACACTGGCTTTAAACTTGGATCCTCCTCCTGCCTCAGCCTTTCCAGCGCTAAAGATATAGATATGTGCCACAACTGTTGTGCCCTAACCCCTTAGGCTTTTTAAATTAATTCAGCCTGACCTTTAACTCTAGCTTAAGATGAATTTAAAACCCTCCTTTTTTATGCGTCCACCTCAGAAGTTCTCGGGTTACAAAAATGTGTGCCTAGATGACAGCCAGCCCTCTCCTAGTAGTAATAAACCAATTTTAAGTTTGGGGTTTTGTCCTGATTAAGCTGGAGCCTGGCTTGGTGGCATTTGCCTTTGATCCCAGCACTTGGGAGGCAGAGGTAGGCAGATCTCTGAGTTTGAGGCCAGCCTAGTCTACAGAGTAAGTTTCAGGACGTCTAGAAACCCTGTCTCAAACAAACAAACAAACAAACAGAAAGAAAAGAAATTCCCAGCCGGAAGACTACGTGGGTCCTGACAGTTTTTCTCCGGGAATCCCGTCTGAAGATCCAGAACCTCGACATCCTGTGGCTCAGTAAAGATGGTCTTTCTGGGGCTTGAACCCATGGCCTTGAACATGTTGAAAGTATTCTTTCCACCATGAAGCTCCTCCCGCAGCATCAGTGTTTATTGTAATCACCTGAGCAATAGGTCTGATTTTTTTTTTCCCCCACTGTGTAATGTTTTTCTTTGTTTTGTTTTTTCCTTTTGTAAGTAACAAGTACTCTGGGAGGTATGGAAGACCAAGGGTAGTATGTTGCATCTCATTGCGTGGTCACCCAGTGTCTACTGATAGCACTTGCCAAACAAGGTATTTACATCGGTGATTCCAAAATGGTGATTCTAGCTGTTTAACCGTCAGAGATTGGGCCTGGTTAGGGATGAACCTGGAAAGCCCTGGGCTAGAGCTCAGATTAGGCTGTCAGGATGTAAGTCCCACCCAGGAACTTGCCTGTGAGGCTCAAGGGGGGAATCTCATTTTCCTCACCCACAAAAGGTGATGGCTGTGATCTCCCCCTTGTGTGGGAAAGCACCACTGCGCTTGCCAAAGGTTGGCTCCGGTCTTCCTCTGTGAGTCTACTGGATAGGCTCTGTGGCCAACATAACAGGAAGCACCTGACCTTGGATGTATGAACTGTGGCCGTGACCCTTGTGAATTTCCCTACCACCAGCCTGGCATGTGTCAGCAACATTTATAGGAAAGGAGTCTCCGTACTGGTGGGAGTCTCTGTTTAACCCCAACCCAGGAACTAGCTTACTGGGATGTGTTGGTGGCCGACAATGGGCTAAAGAAGGATGTGGTAAGAACTTTCTTTCCCTCTGGTCTTGGGGCTGAAGCCTGTGAAGGAAAGGTGCGCCTTCCTGTAGAACACACGCTGCTGCGGTCACCTTAGGTGTCTGAAGGCCTGTGGGTAGTCTGGCAAACCATGACTTGGTTGCTTTCACATAGAACTCAGCAACAAGACGAGGCCCTGGGGAGCAGGGGTGTTCTTCTTGTCCCCTCTCCATGTCCACTCATGCTTGGGCTCTGGGAGCACCCTGGGTGGCTGGGCTCTGGGAGCACCCTGTGTGGCTGGGCTCTGGGAGCACCCTGGGTGGCTGGGCTCTGGGAGCACCCTGGGTGGCTGGGCTCTGGGAGCACCCTGGGTGGCTGGGTTCACTGTGTTTTTTGCCTGTCCCTCTCTTGTGCCCAGTCAATTAGGCTGTCAAAACAAAACAAAAAACAAACAAACAAACAAAAAAAACATAAAAACTTTGTTCAGCTGGGCAGTGGTGGCACACGACTTTAATCCCAGCACTTGGGAGGCAGAGGCAGGCAGATTTCTGAGTTCAAGGACAGCCTGGTCTACAGAATGAGTTCCAGGACAGCCAGGGCTACACAGTCAAGGGCAATGGTGGCATGCATCTTTAATCCTAGCATTTGTGTTGCAGAGACAGGTGGATCTCTGAGTTTGAGATCAGTCTGGTCTACAGAACTAGTTCTAGGACAGCCAGGACTGTACAAACTCTGTCTTGAAAAAAAAAAAAAAAAAAAAAAAAAAAAAAAAACAAAGAAACAAGACCCCCAAAGCAAAACAAAAAAAATCAAACCCCCACAATTCTGGAGGAAACAGATTGTAAAGAGAAAACAACTACCGATGACAAACAAAAAACAAAAGCAAACAAACAAAAAAACCCAAAAAACAAATTTAGCTTTGGAAGTGAATGTACCTGGATTCAAACCCCAGGAATGGGCAGAGGACCTAGTCCAACCACAGAGAGCTTGCCTAGCATAAATGAAGCCCTCATTCCATCCCTGACACTAACTAAAATCCATCCAGGTGGCACACTCTCTAATCCCAGTGCACAGGAGGTAGAGACGGGTCAGGACAAACTGCCTCAGTTCAAGGCAGAGCCTCTACTTCTCCTGTGTGTGATGTGGACTGATTCTGTGGGGTGCTGTGTCTCCTGCGGAGTGCTTAATAAACCCAGCACTGTACCCTCACAGAACACCTATGTTTGCTGAGCCTACTGACTTGTTCTCATTATAGAAACCTCAAGAGAAAGACAGCATTCAACCAACTTCACGGCCTGTGACGTTAAGAATTTGCCTAGGAGACCAAAGTTACTATGAGGGCCAGGGGATATGACTCTCTGGCAGGGCATAGCCTGAGCCCACAACTGAGGGCTTCCTTCTAGCTCTCTAGAGAGTCTGTGCTTCAGGTGGATGTTCAGCCCAGACTTTTGGGCTTGGACCATCCCCATTTTCCACATCTGGAGGATGCCCTAAGGCCCCGCCTGGCTCTTCACCAGCAGGCCACGGGCAGAGTGTGCTGCGGGCTCGTAGGGCCTTCCCTTATAAGGGCAACAACTTAGCTGTGATGAAACCTCATGGTCTCCCAGCTGGGTGGGCGGGGGAAGGGAAATGACTGAGGCTCCAAGGGCTACAGCTGTGAGCCCTGAGCCTCTGCAGGAACCCACCCACAAGCCTCTCTAGTCCCCATCCTGTGTCAGCTTCTCAGAGTGGGGCTTTCCAGAAAGTCCCACTGGTTGGACTGGGGAGGAGAGGAGGGTCCAGGCAAGGCTGGGAGGCTGGGAGTGGGAGGGAAGATTGGCTAAGAAGGGGACAGACTAAACCAAAGTGAAGTAGCAGGACTTCTCTGAAGCCGAAAGCTGGGGGTATGGACTCTGAATGGCTGCAGCCCACTGACACCTAAGCTGGATAAGCCCTCTGAATGCCTGGAGAAGGGATCAGGGAGGCTCCTGGGCAGGGAAGGGGTGGGCACTGGTCAGTTAGTTGACAGTGTCCCCCTGTATGGCTCCTGAAGTTCATGTCCCCAGAATTCACCAGCCCACTGTCCAGCTGAGAAACCAATCATGGAATCGCAGGATATGTAGATTGATAAGCATCTTTGAGATCATCTTGTGGAATCACAGGATATGCAGATTGATAAGCATCTTTGAGACCGTCCAGTCTCAACCACCAGTTTTAGATGAGGAAGTCACAGCTCAGAGGAAGGATCCAAACCTGCTTATCTGTTTTGCTAAAAATGTGTGTGGTATGTGTGTATATTCGGCTTTTCTTTGGTTTCTTATTAAACGTTCCTTTTAAAGAAATCACAAACCAGAACAGGGTGTGGTGGCACATTCCTGTCATCCAGTGCTTGGGAGGTAGAGGCAAGAGGTTCAGGAGTATAATGCTACCCCCAGCTATCTGTGGAGTTTGAGGCCAGCTAAGGCAACATTGAAAC